>NW_004444129.1:636740-646580 GCF_000243295.1 Trichechus manatus latirostris | reverse complement strand
ATCCTTTTTATTTCAGTTTGGTGTGTTGTAATGTCCCCCATTTCATTTCTTATTTGGGTTATTTGCGTCCTCTCCTGTTTTTCTTTTGTCAGTTTGGCCAGTGGTTTGTCGATTTTGTTGACTCTTTCAAAGAACCAACTTTTTGTTTTGTTGATTATTTCTATTGTTTTTCTATTCTCTATTTCTTTTATTTCTGCCCTGACCTTTATTTACTTTCTTCTAGTGGCTGTGGGCTTTTTTTTTTTTTTTTCTGTTCTCTTTCTATTTATTTGAGTTGTGTAGTTAATGTTTTGATTTTATCCCTTTCTTCTTTTCTGATGTGTATCTATTGCTATAAAATGTCCTCTGAGGACTGCCTTTGTTGTGTCCCAAAGGTTTTGGTATGATGTGTTTTCATTCTTGTTTGATTCAAGGAATTTTTTGATTCCATCTCTGATTTCTTCTATTATCCAGTGATGTGTAAGCAGAGGGTTATTCAGTTTCCGTGTAATTGATTTTTTTTTTCCTTGCTCTTTCTGTTGTTAATTTCTACCTTGATGGTGTTGTGGTCAGAGAAGATACTTTGTATTATCTCAACGTTTTGCATCTTTTTGAGGATTTCTCTGTGGCCTAAGATGTGGTCTCTTCTGGAGAACGTTCCATGTGAATTGGAAAAGAAAGTGTATTTTGCAGCTGTTGGGTAGAGTGTTCTATATATGTCTATGATGTCAAGTTGGCTGTGCCCTTAGGTCTTTTGTATCTCTGCTGAATTTCTTTTTAGATGTTCTGTCCTGTAATGAGAGTGGTATGTTGAAGTCTCCTACTATTATTGTCGAACTGTCAATTTCTCTTTTCAGTGCTATTAGAGTTTCTTTTATGTATTTTGGAGTCCTGTCATTGGGTGCACAGATGTTTATTATGGTTATGTCTTCATGATGGATTGTCCCCTTAATCATTATATAGTGTCCTTCTTTGTCTTTTATGGTGGATTTTGTTTTAAAGTCTATTTTATCTGCGATTAGTATTGCTACTCCTGCTCTTTTTTGGTAGTTGTTAGTTTGATATAATTTGGTTTTTAATAAATTTATGTCTTTGTTTCTAGTGTGTCTCTTGTCGACAGCATATTGGTGGATCCTATTTTTTTTTAATCCATTCTGTCACTCTCTGTTTCTTCATGGGTGCATTTAGGCCATTTACATTCAGTATAATTATTGATAGGAGTGAGCTTATTGCTGTAGTTTTGTAGGGCTTTTTTTGTGGTGCTGATGTTTTCTTTGTTCCTCTTACTGTCCTGTGCTCAATTCCTTTTGTTTGTGATTTTTTTTTTGTTTCTGTAGATTTTGTTTTTACTGAAACTTTATGTTTTTCCTCTTTATTTCGATAAGTAGTTTTGTTAACTTTCATTGTGGTTAGTGTGAAATTTACCCGTATTTTTCTAAGTTTGAAGCAATCTATTATTGGTATCGCCTTGCCTTCCTCTCCATTAGAAGGTTCTATATCTACACCATTTATTCCCTCTTTTATTGTTTTGATGTTGTTGTCATTTACTGATTAACTGCTCTGATTCCCGGTTTTATTTCTTTTGGTTTTGGGTAGTCCTTGAGAGTTCATTTCCTAGATTGGTATCTGGCTGGTATGATCCTGCATCGTAGATTCAGCCTGTGAGCTGATGTTGTTGTTCTCAGATTGAAGGACTCCCTTTAATAATTCTTATAAGTTTGGTTTAATTTTTACATATTCCCTTAACTTTTGTTTATCTGGAAATATCCTAATTTCACCATCATATTTGAACTAGAGGTTTGCATGATATATTATTCTTGGCTGGCAATCTTTTTCTTTCAGGGTTTTATATATGTCATCCCATTGCCCTCTTGCCTGCATGTTTTCTGCCAAATAATCTGAGCTTAGTCTTATTGTTTCTCCTCTGTATGTGACTTTGTGTTTTTCACGAGCTGTTCTCAGCATTCTTTGTTTGTCTTTGGTTTGGGTAAACAAAGTACATACTCTTTAATATGATTCATTGCCTTCCAGAGCAGGCGATGGAAATGTATAGTTGTTTTCTATTTTTTTGAGTATCTTGTAATTGTAATTTACACATACAAATCCCACAGGCATATGTCACCAACAGATGGTATTTATTAAAAATCCACATGCACTCTTGGATGGTTTAGGTGTCTTCTGCCTGAAGACAAAGAAATGGATTAGATGACCCTTCAAGGTCATTCCTCTTTTAACTTTCAAGACTAGGATCTGGAGCTGTCCTGTTGCTTAAAATGTTTTTAGTTTGAACGTGTGTTCTGGTCAGATATATTTGGTTGCTAGTAATAGAAATCTAATTTGAATCATAGTCATAAAAGTGTGCAACGAGTTGGCTAATTTAACCAATCAAAAGAAGGGGGTGGTCAATGTTAGCCTTACAGACAATTGAATCCAAAGACTGGACTGCAATGTGATCTCCTTTTCCTCTTTCTTTTCTCCTTCTCTATGGGTTGTTTCATTCTCTTTTAAGCAGATAGACTTCCTCCAGCGGGAGACATGGGCTCAGAAGTTAATGTCTCTGTCACCAAAGAGAAAGAAGTCCTTGTAGAAAGCTCTACTTAGGAACTCTGAGCAAGACTTTGATGGGCACAATTTGGATCATGGGATAATCGGTGTGGCCAGCAGTCCAAATGTTAAGATTGACTTTCCTGGGTCATGAGTCCTTCACCTGACCATGACTCCACTCACAGCAGGATTAAGAAAGGCAAAATTAGATGCCTGGGATCCTGAGACTGCCCCAGCTCTTCCTCCATGCCAATGATTTCACCACTACAAATGGGCAAGAGACAGTTTCAAGAAGATTGAAATTAAAATTGAATATTTACTTCCCTCAAAGAGTCATCAGGACGAATTTCTTAATGCTGTGCACATCCCTGGTTCCAATCTTCACCAGGAGTCAAAGCCTCTCAGGACATCCATGGTTACCTTTATCTACCTCCATTTGGCTTTGGACATCCCCCAATCTGAGTTAGTTAATCTCTCTCACTCATCCCTGATTACTTATTTTCCTTGAACCATGCCCCCTCCTCCACCACACACCTTATGCTTTTTGGAACTCATGATCTGTTATCATTAAAATTTTGTATTATCTTTAACTTCTTCTCTGAACATTCTTTTCCCCTTATTGTCTTATTGAAACTTGATCATCCATTGAGGATACTGATTCCTCTATAGCCCTTTCAATGTTTTTTTTTCTCTTTCTCACATTCCACATGTCAGAGAATTTAGAGATGGCGTAGGTGCCCTTCTTGCTTTTATTAACACTTCAAGAAGATCATTTAGCCCTTCATCCCCCCTAAAACTGTAGCTTTTTTAATTGTAAGATAACAGACTATACAATCCAATACACTTCCTTGTTGCAGCATGTATCAATTACCTGGGACCTCTGCCTCATTCATTGATGATTTTGATGTGTTTCTTACATTTTTCTCACCACCACAGTCCTATCATTCTTCTGGTGATTTTACCATCATGTGGATGACCTATCCCACAGTCTGGCTTGTTACATCCTTGAGCCTCTCGCTTCCAGTGATCACTTCATCAACATCTACTCAGACACCCAAGCCTATAGAGGTACTTTGTAGACTTTCGTTACTGACAGCTGTACCTGTTTCTGTCACTTAAGTAATCACTATACCCTCAACATTTCTGGTATTACTAGCTTGCTAAGTCTAGTATCACCACACTTATAATTATGCAGCCCTTTAATATCTTCCAATCATTTGACCAGGTTTTTTTTGTTTTGTTGTCTATTAATGCCCCTCTTGACTTCAGTTTGCCTATTAGTTTAGATTCTATGGTTCATAAATAAATTAGCCTCTTCCACATAACCCCAACTCCATTGCTCTTCTGTTCTGTCCCTTTACTTACATGGCAAAGCCTCATCCTCATTAAATCCATCTCTCTGCCTATCCTATGCCTGTTCTAGAGAAACTGAATGTTGCTGAAGAACATCACCCAAAACATCTCATTGGTTTCACCTACATTTATGACAATATATCTTAAGTTTGTTTTAGGGGTACCTGGAAAGCCTATCCTACTTCCCTATCAGTTTGGTCTCGCACTTTCTAAAAGGATATATGTCATTTTTCTGTTTCTTCAAAGTCTTGTTGCTCATCCAACTAATTATCTCATTTTGTATTTCATTGAAAGAGGAAATTAAAGAGTTACTTTATCTTGTCTCCCTCAAATCGAGCAACTAATTTGCATCTGCATTACCATCCTCTGCCTTGCCGTTGCATATACCATCTTCTCTCTGTTAATCACGTGTGAAAGGTTTCTGCTTGTACTGGATGCTATGTTGCACTTCTCAGATCCACCCTTCAGGACTAATCACTTATTCCCCAAGCTGGGAGTAAGGACTCACCAGCTATCTTACCCCCATGCAAGACTACTCTGGAGGGCCATCGCTTGTGCAGAGCTCCCCATGAAAGAAAGGCTGAGGCCTTTCTTGTGACTGCATCACTGTTCAACTCTATCCTCTGTCCAGTCTTACTTTCTTCACTCCCGTACAGATTTTGATAACAAGAGCACCCTCAAATAAACTTCCTTCAGGAAAATCTCTATCCCAGAGTTTTATAAGGAATCAACCTAAGAGAGGTGGTGCCTGGAGTGGTCTGAGGAGACTGAATCTAAAATAGGATTTTGGAGGTGGATCACCTGCCAACCCCTTGCAATGAGGACCAATGAGGACCTTATCATTGGTGGTAGGTAGAACATAGGTAGCTTATGGCACGATAAAGTGGTACAGTTGCTGAAACTTTTATTCATGATGAACTGGGATGGGATTCACATGGAAGAAAATGCATTGGCAGGACAATTTCTCAGGTGTTTTAAAAGTTGAGGAAGTGGTAATTATAGGGACTATGGAATTTCATTGTAGCTGCTGGGACAACTAATGGTGATGTGTGGAAGCCAGGTGGCTAGCACTCCTCCTTGCTTGAAGACGATGCAGAGACCTCTGGCTTACACAGCAACATAGCTGCGGTGTGATTAATTACTTTTGTGTGTGGCCTTTCTAGCCATGGTCTTGTGACTCCCACCCAAGTGATTGGGTGGGGCTGTGCAAATAATTGTGGCCTACCGAGGGGATTGGTCAGGTCTGCCTTAAAAGAGAGCCAATTCCAGAGAAGAGAGGAAGGCTCACCACCACCAGAGAAGGAGAGCTTGGCAGAAGAGACCCACAGCAGAGAGGCACAGTGGGCTTCCCGACCTACGGAGCAAGAAAGCTGAGTGCCTTTGGGCAGAGTCCGAGGGCCAGGGAGATGTCTATGCCTGACCCACGATCTTGGGACTTGCCAGCCTCCACAACTGCTTGAGCCATTTCCTTTATATGGTTTGTGAGTTCTGTGAGATGTTGCAGTGAATTAGGGAACCCAAAGACAGGAAGGAGAGTACTGAGGTGAGAGGGAGTACTTGATGTTAGAGATGATGGAGTGGTACAGCAGCTTGGAAAAATTAGACATTTGGAACATTTTTAACCTCTGCTTCATAGGAACCAGCTTTGTGCTGATCCTTATAAAAGAAATTATTTGTTTAACACCTTCCTGCTTTTAGGATATATGCTCACCTTTCCTTCTGACCACTAGAAATATAGTAACTAGAGCCAAGCCACAGCATAAACTGGTCAGGAAAATGAAATAGTGGGGCTACAAAGGGAGGAAAGGGACTATATGAATAAAGAGCTACAGGACCTAGTGAAGTGATACTGGCAGGGGCCTGGAGATAGATACACGTTACATAAACCCCTTGCTATCAAGCTGATTCCGACTCACAGCAACCCTATAGGACAGAGTAGAACTGCCCCATAGGGTTTCCAAGGAGCAGCTGGTGGATTTGAACTGCCAATCTTTTGGTTAGCAACTGAGCTCTTAACCACTGTGCCACCAGGGCTGTCGTGGCACTCCCCAGTGCTATAATATTTAATTACCTGGCAGTACCCTGGAAGATGGAGCTAACATGTTGCTAGTTTGGATCTTGAAATCTTGTAGCATGTGCTGGCCCATGCTAAGTCTGATAGAAATGTCATAACTGCTATAGCAGATCAAGAAGCTAAAAGGCACACTAAATTAAGATTCGAAGTATGACCAAATCACCAGATGACTATGTTCAATGAGAGAATACCCTGTTCGCCAAACTTGTAAGAAATGCGTTTGTAAATGGAACACTAGCACCACCAAGAACCTAAGTAGTGGTGTCTGCTATAAGCAAAGGCTGATGATACGAGATGCAGTTATGGAACCAAGCTCATTGATCAAAAAAAAAAAAAACAAAGAAAAACAAAATACTATTGCCATTGAGTCAATTCCAACTCAACAGCGACCCTATAGGACACAGTAGAACTGCCTCGTACGGTTTCCAAGGAGCACCTGGTGGATTCAAACTGCCAACCTTTTGGTTAGCAACCGTAGCTCTTAACCACTATGCCACCAGCAAAGGGAATTATAAGATTCAAAATAATAGGTCAAATGACCGCATGTAACCATCAGAAGCAAGAAGGTTTCCCTGGAAACAGATTCAGAAATGGAAAATTTAGGGAAGAAGATTTGTTTTCTTGCTATTTGTCGTCCATCACTGCGCTATAAGCTACTTGAGGTCAGAACATTGCCTGTCTCCCTCACTGGTATATCTTCAGTAAATAAAATAGCACCCAGCACATAAGAGCTTTCAACAAATCTTGTTGAACAAATGAGGTTATCATAAGAGGGTGTGGGTAGGAGAGGCATAGACAGTGCAATTGCTAGTGTCCTAGTGAGATTGTTAGGCATTGGAATTTGTGACTACTGTGGCATATTTTGAAAAGTCTGTTGAAAAGTGACTGAGGACCTTTAAAATATTAGAAGCAGATTTATAAATAATAGCCATTTTTAAAGGCATCTGCTTTAATGTTAAAGTGTGAAAACATTTACTTAAATTAGCTTTATATAAGCTCTGTATTGAGAAGTTTTATTCCTGAATAGACGGTCAGAAAAAGGAAATCTACCATGTGTTAGTCAAGTACAGTCATTAGGAATCACACTGCAAGACAGGAGAACAGGTGTCGATTACTATTCTTTCAGTAAAGGAGCAAAAGAAGCCTTGAAAATTACTGAAGAAAGTGTTGAGATATTTGATAACTTTCCTGGTGAAAAAGGCTGTAAGGGAAACTTAAACCAGTATTTCCCAAACTATATTCCTGAGAATATTAATTTTGCAAGTTAAAAACAAAGTAGAAAGATTGGTAGTTTGAAAATATAGCCTTGGTGATAGAAACGATGCCGGAAATCGCATAATAGAATTTTTGAGATCACATGATAGAATTTTGCAAGACCAATGACTTATTCATCACAAATTCCTTTTTACAACAACATAAACGTTGACTATATATGTGAGCCTCCTGGGATGGAATATACAGGAATCAAATCGACTATATCTGTGGAAAGAGACAATGGAGAAGCTCAATATCATTAGTTAGAAAAATGCCAGGGGCTGAATGCAGAATAGACCATCAATTGCTCATAAGCAAATTCAAGCTGAAGCTGAAAAAAATTATAACAAGTCCATGAGAGCCAAAGTACAACCTTGAGTATATCCCATCTGAATTTAGAGACCATCTCAAGAATAGATTGGATGCATTGAACACTAATGACCAAAGACCAGAGGAATTGTGGGGTGACATCAAGGACATATACATGAAGAAAGCAGAAGATCATTAAAAAGACAGGGAAGAAAGGAAAGACCAAAATGGATGTCAGAAGAGACCCTGAAACTTGCCCTTGAACGTAGAGTATCTAAAGCAAATGGAAGAAAAGATGAAGGCACTGAACAGAAGATTTCAAAGGGTGGCTCGAGAAGACAAAAAACAAACAAACCAACAAAAAAACAAGAAACTCATTACCATCAAGTTGATTCCAGTTCATAGAAACCCTATAGGACAAAGTAGAACAGCCCCATAGGGTTTCCAAGGAGTGACTGGTGGATTCAAACTGGTGACTTTTTTGTTAGTAGCCAAGCTCGTAACCACTGCACCAACAGAGTTCCTTTGTCCAAGAAGACAAAGTAAAGAATAATAATGAAATGTGCAAAGACCCGGTGTTAGGAAACCAAAAGGGAATTACACTGTCAGCATTTCTTAAGCTGAAAGAACTGAAGAAATAATTCAAGCCCTGATTTGCAATTTTGAAGGATTCTTTGGGCAAAATATTGAACAATAGAGGAAGCATCAAAAGCAAATGGAAGGAATACACAGAGTCACTGTACCAAAAAGAATTGGTTGATGTTCAGCCATTTCAGGAGGTAACATATGATCAAGAACCAAAGGTACTGAAGGAAGAAGTCCAAGCTGCACTGAAGGCATTGGTGAAAAACAAGGCTCAAGACAAGTCTCTTCTATGCCAAAAAATTTGTAAGACAGCTACCTGGCCAACTGACTGGAGCAGATCCATATTTGTCCCCATTCCAAAGAAAGCTGATCCAACAGAATAGGGAAATTATAGAACAATGTCATTATTATCACACACATGTAAAATTTTGCTGAAGCGAATTCAAAAATGGTTGCAGCAGTATATCAACAGGGAACTGCCAGAAATTCAAGGTTAATTCAGAAGAGGACATGGAATGAGGGATACCATGGCTGCTGTCAGATGGGTCTTGGCTGAAAGCAGAGAATACCAGAAAGATGTTTACCTGTGTTTTATTGACTATGCAAAGGCATTTGACTGTGTGGATCATAACAGATTATGGATAACATTGCAAAGAATGGGAATTCCAGAACACTTAATTGTGCTCATGAGGAACCTGTACATAGACCAAGAGGCAAACAAAGGGATATTCAGTTGTTTAAAAACAGGAAAGTGTGCATCAGGTTTGTATCCTTTCACCATACTTATTCAATCTGTATGCTGAGCAAATTATCTAAGAAGTCAGACTATATGAAGAAGAATGCAGCATCAGGATTGGAGGTTGACTCATTAACATCCTGTAATATGCAGATGACACAACCTTGCTTGCTGAAAGTGAGGAGGACTTGAAGCACTTACTGATGAAAATCAAAGACTACAGGCTTCAGTATGGATTACACCTCGACATAAAGAAAACAAAAATCATCACAACTGGACCAATAAGCAAAAATATGATAAACAGAGAAAATATTGAAGTTGTCAAGGGTTTCATTTTACTTGGAACCATAATTAATGCCCATGGAAGCAGCAGTCAAGAAATCAAATGATGTATTTCATTAGGCAAATCTGTTGCAGAAGACTTCTTTAAAGTGTTAAAAAGCAAAGATGTCACCTTGAGGACTAAGTGCCTGACCCAAGCCATGTTTTTCTCAATCACCTTATATGCATGCAAAAGCTAGGCAATGAATAAGGAAGACTGGACAATAAATAAGGAAGAAACTGATGCCTTTAAATTATGGTGTTGGTGAAGAATACTGAATATACCATGGACTGCCAGAAGAATGAACGAATCTGTCTTGGAAGAAGTACAGCCAGAATGCTCCTTAGAAATGAGGATGGCAAGACTTCTTTTCACATACTTCGGACATGTTATCCGGAGGGACCAGTCCCTGGAGAAGGACATAATGCTTGGTAAAGTAGAGGGTAAACAAGAGAAAGATCCTCAACGAGGTAGATTGACACAGTGGCTATAACAATGGGCTCAAACATAGCAACGATGGTGAGGATGGGGTAGGACCGGGCAGTGTTCTATTCCATTGTATATAGGGTCACGATGAGTGGGAACTGACTCCAGGGCATCTAACAATAATAACAATGCATGTTCTGTTTTCAAAGTTTTTATGGTTGCAACTAAGTTTGGGAAATGTTGCCCTACGTTTTGTGG
>NW_004444129.1:599613-624415 GCF_000243295.1 Trichechus manatus latirostris | reverse complement strand
GAAAACAAAAGTACTGCGAAAGCACACTTTGTAGTTACTTTATCTGTGAATCAAAATGGAAAATGTCTAGATTGTAGCTTGCTATTCTTTGAACACTAGGCTTTTCCATTTAAAACAGATTTAGTTTCCTTTTTCTTAAATTGGCACTCAGGCAGAATCTTGTATTAAAAACAGTGATCTCTATGGAGATATAGGTTATATTTCAGTTAAAATGTTTGCTGTTGACATTCTTTGGGTTTAAATTGGTGGTACATGTAGTTTTACAGAAATATCCTAAAATGATTTTGACAACAGAAAAATGATGCCATAAATATTAATGCATTTTCACTCTTTACTATATAGGGTAGAAGAATGTAGGATTTTAGAATGCTAGTTTTTAAGCCTTACACAGAGGCTGGACCACTCTACAGATTTGAATTTGGATGGAATTGGCACAGAGTTTTCAGAATGTCTTATCTAATCTAAAGATTGTTTTGGTGATATGAAGCCTTCTTGAGAAGAAAAGATTAGGTCTTGAAGCTTCCAGCATATTTTTGACTCTTCAAAATAAAGATTTCTTTTTTTGTTGTTGTTGAAGTTTAGTCTTAGATCTCTTGAATACTTCTCTCCATATCTTAAACCAAACAACAAACAAACAAACGAAAAAACCCAAACCCATTGCAGTGAAGTCAATTCTGACTCATGGTGACCCCATGTGTTACAGAGTAGAACTGATCTCCATAGGGTTTTCTTGCCAGTAATCTTCATGGAACCTTTCAGTTGGGATCTTGCACCAGCCAGGGACCTCTTCAAAACAAAGATTTATTTATTGTTCTTTAAGTTTCATCTTAGATCTTTTAGTATTTCTCTCCCTGCCTTAAATGGATGAAAATTTTCCCTCTAGGCGGGGAATCCCACAAATGTTTCATCTTAAGGACAAGTTTTCCTGTGATTAGCTAAGTGTTGAAAGATCACTTTCAAGAAGGTTCTAATATTAATGACCCCACACTAAATAAAAAGCCTCTTTCCCTTGAATTAATTTAATTAATTAATTTAATTAATCCTTAAATTAATCATTGTTGTTAGGTGCTGTCAAGTGGATTCCAATTCAGAGTAACCCTATGTACATGGAAGGAAACACTGTCCGGGCCTGCGCCATCCTCACTGTCGTTACTATGTTTGAGCCCATTGTTGCAGCCGCTGTGTCCATCCACCTCGTTGAGAGTCTTCCTCTTTTTTGCTGACCCTCTATTTACCAAACATGATATCCTGGTCCCTCCTGATAACATGTCCAAAGCATGTGAAATGAAGTCTTGCCATCTTTGCTTCTAATGAGCATTCTAGCCGTACTTCTTCCAAGACAGTTTTGTTCTTCCGGCAGTCCATGGTATATTCAGTATTCTACACCAACACCATAATTCAAAGGCTTCAGTTCTTCTTTGGTCTTCTTTATTCATTGTCCAGCTTTGGCATGCATATGAGGCAATTGAAAATACCAAGGCTTGGGTCAGGTGCACCTAGTCCTTAAAGTGATATCTTTGCTTTTTAACACTTTAAAGAGATCTTTTGCAGCAGATTTGCCCAATGCAATGTGTCATTTGATTAGAAGCATCAAACTTTATTGGGATATTTTTGATGCTATGTTCTATGCAGTTATGAAAATTTTTCTTCGAAGTTTTTAAATTTAGATGTAAGTTACTTTCATCTTTGTCTCTGGTTTGTCTAAAATGAAATGGACATTTGGGAGTCTATGATTTTTCTGTTCAAATGGAGGTAGCAAGATTTGACCAGGCTCTGTAGAGTGAATTCAAGTATTGGATAGAATAGATAGTCTCTAGGTTATCGTCAAAACCTAATGTTCTATTATTATATAATTGAGGCCACTAGGTTGGCACTATCAAATACATTCGTTGCTTCCTTAAGATCTGCAACCTGAAACCAATGCCAGAATTTTAAGTAACGAAGACATCACTGATAGCAAGTTGGAAATTTTCAAAGCTGTGCCAGGGGATTTAAGGAACATTACTTCCATTAATCTTACTGGAAGTCTCCTAACTAAATCCCTATGCATTGCCTTTAAGATTTGCTTAAAAGTATCTCAGCATACAAAGTATGAACAAGTTATTAATTATGGCTCTTACTTTACAACATTCTGAAACTATTTCTAAGTAATTTAGCACTGACTTTCCTCTTCTATAAAAGATCATAAAATGCTTCCTGCCTAAATGAAAGATTTGCTTTTTGATAACATGAACTTTTACAAAGAGTGAAAACTAGTTTTTACTCTGAGATTGACTGAAAAGAAAAATAGTAATAAAGTGAAAAGAAACTATAGCAGGTCTATTGATTCTTTTTTCTGAAAATATATAATCTTAGGATTTTTTATTGCTTAGAATTGCAATATATATATTTTATATGTCCCAAGAGTCAGAGCAAACTCAACGGCAACTAACAACGAGAACAACATATGTATTATAAATAATTTGTTGATTAACAATTGTGTGCCAGGTATTGTTATAATTCCTTGGAATACCAATATTGATAATATTTAGAGTAGCTCACTGTCTGTTTGAAGAGATAGAAACATAAAGTGTAGTAGAGAAATATAATGGAAGAAGACTGGGAAAGGAAAAAGTTTGAAGTCCTAGAGTCATCTGAAGTTTTTGGATCGCACACCTAGTTGATGTCCTAGTACTATAGGACATAAAGCTAAAAACCCATAAAGTCAGGTTTAGAGGACTTTGTAATGAAACGATAATGTGCACTTCATTTTGTAGGAGTGTATGATCAAATTGAGAATTTAGAAAACTCTGATAGTCTCATGAATGAAGAGTTGGCATGAATAGGCAATGAAGATAGGCAGGTCATCAGGACGCTGTTTCAAAGAGCAAGTAAGCGATGATACAAATCTGAACAGAACTGGCAAAAAGAGAAAGAAAGAGATTGAAGGAACTGATTGGGTATGGATTAGGGAAAAAGAGGAATCAGCGATGACTGGAAGTTTTTAGCATGCTGGGCCATGATATAGAAAGTAGCAGAGATAGCACAAAACTGAGGCATAAGGCAATGATTTCTGTTATGGTTATGAGAAGCTAGAGATCTCTGAGATGTGTGAGTAACTGCTGAGTGGATTTTGAGGTTGTAGGTACAGAGTTTGAGACATAAGGTCATCAATTATAGGGTTGATAAGCTCATCCAGAGGGGAAAAAAGAGAATAATGAAAAGAAGATTGATTGGAGAATCTTGGTGGTGCCTGATGTTAGGAAGGAGTCAGGAAAGGAGATGAGAAAAGTGGTTAAAGAGATAGGAAGAGTATAATCTATGTGAAACTATGGAGAAATTTCATCAGGGTTCCAAAGGGTGAAGTAGTTGATTGGGATGAGGCCATATATTTGGTAACTATGATGTCATTGATATCTTTATACAGAAGATTTTCAATAGACTGGAGGCAACAATAACTGCAGGGGATTTAGGGGCAATAATGGATATACATGATGAGAAATATAAAGAAGTGTGGGTGGATTGTATACTTACTTTCATAGATGTTTGGAAACAGAAGGAGACAAAAGAGGTAGTATGTTGTTACAGGTTGAGAGAAAGATTCTTTGGGAAAGAAGAGAGATCTAAGAGTGTTTATAGGTTACACCAGAGAGTCAAGTGGAGAGAAAACAAATAAATAAGCAACCTTTGGGCAAAGGGAAATTTTAATGGTTCAGTTGGTTCCAGCTTTAAGAAATCATTAAGTATAATCTCTCATATATAAAATCATGGAGAGGATGATTTGGGTAACAAGAACTGCTCAGAGAACTACCTGTGTCAGTCAGGATAGGCTAAAGTTTGCTGCAGAAATAATCTCCATTCCACAGTATTAATATTTTAATAGAATAAAATGTATTTATTGTGTGCTTCATGTTTATTGAGGGCTGGCAGGGACATGCACTGCAGTCATTCGGGGACACAGAATGACAGAAGCTCCATCTTGGCAAGTACTTCCGCACTTACACTGTGGGGAAAAAGGGGACATTGTGAGTTTCATGGAAACTCTGACAGTGTAGTGGTTAAGTGCTGTGGCTGCTAACCAAAAGGTCGGCAGTTCGAATCCACCAGGCACTCCTTGGAAACTCTATGGGGCAGTTCTACTCTATCTTATAGGGTTGCTATGAGTTGGAATCGACTCAATGGCAACAGGTTTGGTGTTTTTTGGCTTTATGGGTCTCACATTGATTGCTACAGATGTGACAGAAGTGACATAGGTTACTTCTGCCCACGTTTCATTGGCCAAGCAAGTCACGCAGCCATACCTAACTTCAAATGGTCAGGGAAGTACAACCCTACCAGGTGTCTGGAAGGAGAACCAGGTATTTTGTGAATTTTTTGTAATGATTACAACACTACCTAACAAGCTTAAAAGGGAACTGTGTGATTCAGGGGAAGTGGATGAGGGAGCAAAATGGGTTGAATTAATTACATTATCCAATGCTATTATGCTTTTTGAAATGCATATAATATTGAAATCATCTCATAGGAACACCTGGGAAAGGGAGTTTGTCATAATTGTTTCTGAATGCTTCTAATAAAATGAGACAATTAGCCTTCTCTGATGTAGTAGTTATGATTAGTTTCATTTGCATGCGACAGGAAAAAAAAAAAGAACATAACAGGGATTGAAATAAAATACATTTTATTTTTCTCCTGTGTAAAAGTCTGGGTAAGAGGTCCGTGGCCTCCAAGATCATTAAGAACCAGGTTTGTTCTACGTAGTTTCTTCATCATTTTTAGTGTTTGCTTTCCATTTTATGGTCTGAGACGCCTATTCCAACTTCAGCTGTCTTTTAAGTAACAGGATACTTCCTAGAAGTTTCACCACCACTTCTGGTTATATTGCATTGGTCAGAATTTAGATACCTGCAGTGAAGACTGGCCTATGTACTCTTTATTCTGGGTGCCCATGTGCTCAACTAACATTTGAGGGGTTCCATTTCTAAGCAAGAAGAGCAGAATGGGTATCATATTACTACCTATTTTACATACCTCACCATTCCTATGTGTATGTCTCTCCTATTTTTTAGCAATTCCAGCATGGATAGACAACAAAAATCCTCACAACTGGACCAATAAGCAACATCATGATAAATGGAGAAAAAATTGACATTGTCAAGGATTTCATTTTATTTGAATCCACAATCAACGCCCATGGAAGCTGCAGTCAGGAAATCAAATGACGTATTGCACTGGGCAGATCTGCTGCAAAAGACCTCTTTCAAGTGTTAAAAAAGCCAAGATGTCACTTTGAGGACTAAGGTGCACCTGACCCAAGCCATGGTGTTTTCAATTGCCTCATATGCATGTGAAAACTGGACTATAAGTGAGACTGAACAAGAATTGATGGCTGTGAATTATGATGTTGGCGAAGAATATTGAACATACCATGTACTGCCAGAAGAATGAACACATCTGTCTTGGAAGAAATACAGCCAGAGTGCTCCTTGGAAGCGAGGATGGCAAGACTTTGTCTCACATACTTTGGACATGTTATCAGGAGGGATCTGGAGAAAGACATCGTGCTTGGTAAAGTAGAGGGTCAGTAAAAAAGAGAAAGACCCTCAGCGAGATGGATTGACACAGTGGCTGCAACATTGGGCTCAAATGTGATAACGATTGTGAGGATGGCGCAGGACTGGGCAGTGTTTCTTTCTGTTGTACATAGGGTCGCTATGAGTTGGAACCAACTCCACAGCACCAAATGATGAGGATGAACATGGACAGGAATCAGGGAGTCCATGCTCCACATCAGAAATATCATGGCTGACTCAAAATATATATACTTCTGGAGCTAGAATGTCTTCTGTAGCCTCTTAATTGGAGTGAATCAACATTTTAAGAGAGAATGAGTGTCAGTATTGGTTCTGGTGTTAGGATAGAGGATCAGGTTTTCATCTTGCATTTTGTGACCACATACTTCTTGTTGTTTGGTGCCATTGAGTCGGTTCCACCTCATAGTGACCTCTTGTGCAACAGAATGAAACCCTGCCTGGTCCTGCACCATCCTCACAATTGTTGCTATGTGACCCTATTGTTGCAGCCACTGTTAATCTGTCTTGTTGAGGTTCTTCCTCTTTTTCACTGACCCTCTACTTTACCATGCGTGATATCCTTCTTCAAAGGAATGTGGACATTAACAAACGATATCATTAATATCACACACAAGTAAAATTTTGTTGAAGATCTTTCAAAAATAATTGCAGCAGTATATCAACAGAGAACTGCCAGAAATTCAAGTTGGATTCAGAAGATGTGGAATGAGGGATATCATTGCTGATATCAGATAGACTTCAGCTGAATGCAGAGAATACCAGAAAGATATTTTCCTGTGTTTTTTTTAACTATGCAAAGGCATTTGACTGTGTAGATCATAACAAATTATGGATAACATTGTGAAGAATGGGAATTTCAGAACACTTAATTGTGCTCATGTGGCCACTTACTAGCTCTTCCTGATTCACAGCTCATGGTGGGAAGTGATAGCAGGCTTGAAAAGGTTTGACCAATATTTTTGGTTGGCTATTATGTTAGCTAATCAGCTCTGGTGGCCCTGTGGTTAAGCACTTGGTCACTAACTGAAAGTTTGGTGGTTGGTACACGTCAGCTGCTCTGCAGGAGAAAGATGTGGCAATCTACTTCCGTAAAGATTTACAGCCTTAGAAACCCTATGGGGCAGTTCTACTCTGTCCTATAGGGTCACTATGAGTTGGAATTGACTTGATGGCAGTGGGTTTTATGACTTTAGCTAACAATGTCCTACACAGAACTGGGCCCACTCTGGTGTTTTTGCTATAGAGCTACAAAGAGATAGTGAGTTTTGGAGAGTAACAAAGTTCCTTCATTTTTGCTTTACTCCCATTATGGGAGCTATAAGATGGAACAGCGATTGCAGCCAAAAGAGAGAAGAGATAAAGTACTGTGGAACTTCAAAAGCAGAAGAGGTTGGCAGTTGTGTTTGACCCAGCATTAGACCTGGCACAGATTTCAGAAAACAGTAGACATCTGTTGCTTTACACTTTTGTTTTTTGTTCCTTGTTAGAGCCTTTTCACTTCGCACACCAGATGTTGAAATTACGTTATTATGATGTTGGTAGTAATAACACAAATTTGAATTCCAAGAGAATGCATTATTCAGGTTGTAGATGAGGCGATTGTTGCCAAACAGGCATGAATTAAACATCCAGTAGCCCAGGGCTTGATGGAGCTGTAAGTCAGGGAAAGCAAGAGAATGGTTAGGAAAGCGTGGTGACTGAGACTCCTGAGAATTTAGAGTGTCCCTTGTGTTGTTGCTTTGCACTTTAAGACAGGATAATGTTGACGTAACAGAAGGGCACATCTAAAGCTTGAAGATTTTCCATCAAATTAGGGATTAGATCCTAGTCTGATTAAAATAATAAATGGTAAACCAAAAAAAAAAAAAAAAAACCAGACCCATTGCCGTCAAGTCGATTCTGACTCATAATGACCCTATAGGACAGAGTAGAACTGCCCCATAAGGTTTCCAAGGAGCAGCTGGTGGATTTGAACTGCCAAGTTGGTTAGCAGCTGAGCTCTTAACCCCTGTGGCACCAGGGAAGATGTATGTAAATCAATTCTAAGTATAGGAAGGAAAGCAAAAATGAAGACTGTCCATATTTTTAAATTAATATTTCAGTCCACTCCCTGCTGCCATATTTAAATCTCACATAATATTACAAGTCCCTCTTGTATTTATTTCTCTCTAAAGTTTGTTCTAATTTTTCATTTTTATGGGTTATATGATAAAACTCAATATTGATTATTTTCTTTTCGTGTTCCTGATCAACTCAACTCCTTTTTATAATTTCACAGCCTTTTCATATCACCAGATTTATCTCCATGTTAGATAGCTCTACTTTCTGACAAACAAAAGTAAATTAAAAAATGATCCAACAATAACCTGACACTGAACTTGATACACAACTATTTATTTTTTAAGTCGTTTTTAAAAACTCATGTGACACTGTCTGTATCACAAATCGATTTGAAACTTTCAAAAATAAGATTTTATTATAAGCTACTAAACCATCTTTTAAAGTTCAGGGACATACAGCATCAGCATATTTATTTATCCACAGCTTACACTGGTCTCATTTTAAGTGGCTATACATTAATAAAAGATAAATATTGTTCACGCCAAATCACATCTCTCTTTCTTTATACAGAAGAGAAACAAAGCAACCCATCATTTTAGATAGTTGTCAGTAGAGGGAAAACAGATCGGTCATATTATGATATCAGTTTATAAGAAATCTTTTGACAAGAAATTTTGCACCAAAATTGACAGTGCATTTGTGGTGGCAGATTATAATCTCTAGCAAAGGAAGGATGAATAAATCAAATAACACCCAAAGGATGCTACATTGCAGAATAATATCAAGAGCCCTATCCTACAGCCTCATCTTCAGCACTCTATTTTAGGAATATGATTGCTTTAGAGGTATGTGCCTGTTAGCAATAGGATGTCATGGCAGATTGTTCCACTGATTCTGGAAGGAAACATTAACAAGTGAATACAGTATGGGTAAACTCTTTTATCCAGTTATAAGAGCAAAATATGACAAAACCAAACCACACCCATTGCTGTTGAGTTGATTCCGACTCACAGTGACTCCTATAGATGTATCCCTGGTAAAATATGCTCTCTCTCTATGTGTTTGTGTGTATATATGTGAGCTTAAATGTTGTGACTGGCATGCGTAATAAACCGTAGACTTAAAAGATATTGAAATTTCAAAGGGGTCCTAAACTGTAAGATACAGTCACTTTGTTGTCAACATTTCCACAGATTTTGTATGAGCCGGAGGAATTACTGGCTCTTAATAAGAGTGAACTAAATCTCTTCTCTCCTTCACTGTGTTTTGGATTAATTGGTATCAGCTTGCCAGAATCTCAGAGCAGACCATAAAGAATGGAAGGGCTTGGCATGTGCCATGTTTTCTCCACTGCATTAATTGAACTGTAAATGAGATTTTGGTCAATAAAATAAAACATGCTGCCCAGAGTGTTCAAAGAGAGGCATAAGGAAAGAGATTCAAGTGCTTAGTAATGTGAGTTATGTGAACACAGTCTAAAGCTTCTTCCATAAATCAACTCAATAATGTATAGTGTGTACTCCTTGTTGATCTGTTCCCTCATGTCATTTTACAAATTCTCAGACATACAAAAAAAAAAAATTTCAACATGTGATATACTTTCCTTCTCCAAAACATAGTTAATACTCTCCAATACTGCTCTTGGCATAATTCATCATGATTTCAATATCTGTGTAAATCTATATAGATATTGTAATCATGATTATTCTTCCAGTACCCTGGACTCTCAATCCGTTGTTCTCCTCTCCTCCTATGATCTTGTCCAACAACCTCTTTCAGTCTCTCATACTCATGATCTTACCCTGCATCTTGCCATTTCCATTAACTGACTTCTTCATAATTTTAATGTTAAGTATTCCACACTCAAACTACCAACCTCTGATTTTTCAGCTCACTGCCTCTACTGCCCTTACTTCATCAGTGTTTCTTTTTTTTTTTTCTAATTGGCATTTAAAATACATTGATTTTCACTCATCTTCACTCTCTTCATGTCCTCATTCCTCTCTTCCAGTACCAATACCAGTTGCTGTCGAGTTGATTCCAACTCATGGTGACCCCATGTGTGTCAGAGTAGAACTGTGCTCCATATGGTTTTCAATGGCTTATTTTTTGGAAGTAGAGCCTTTCTTTTGAGGTACCTCTGGGTGGATTCCAACTTCTAACCTTTTGGTTAGCAGCCAAGCATGTTAACTGTTTGCACCACCCAGGGACTCCTCTTTCCTCTCTACCCAGCTTAAATTCCATGGTCAGTCATAGTCACTCCTTCCCATGCATCTTTGACTCCATTGATTTTCCTCTCACTTCCTTATGCTCAATGTTACAGATTAAGTTGCACACCCTCCAAATATGTGTTGGAATCCTAACCCCTATACTTGTGGATGTAATCTCATATGGAAAAAAGGTTTTCTTTGTTATGTTAATTAGATCATACCCAAGTAGGAGGAGTTCTAAGTCTGATCACTTCTGAGTTATAAAAAAAGAGGCAGATTAGACACAGATACAAACACATAGTGGTGGGGGAGAGGTGAGGATGGAGACAGACAAATGCCATGTGAGGATTTGATTGTCTACAAACCAATGAACCAAGGAGAACCCAGGATGACCAACAAGGAAGGGATCCACATGGCTAAGACTTTGACTTGGACTTCTAGCTCTCAGAATGGTGAGCAAATAAAATTCTGTTCTTTAAAGCCACTCAATTGGGTTAGTTGTGTCACAGCAGCACTAGGAAACTAAGACACTTGATCAGCAGAACCTCAGCTCAATCCTGGCTTAATCCCATGCTCTGCCTACCTTGTGGCTGTACCTGCACAGCTCAGTGTAGCTGGAGAAAGAGATACAACTTGGCTGACTAATCTCACTTCAAGTTCTTGATCTTTTTGATTGCTTAGGCAGGTAGAATCATAGAATTCCATGAATTACACTGTATGTCCCCTGTGCATTCTGTCCCCTACGTTTCTAGATGACTACTGCGTACTGTCTTACCTCCTCAAGTACCAATGCCTCTTCTCCTTTCTCCTTCTCAACTGATAATTTTTCTTCTTATTTGACTGAGAAAATAGTGTTCTACCGACACTCTACCTCCTGTGTTTGTGCCCATCTTCTCAGCTTTCCTTTTTCTATTACAAAAGAACTATCCACACATCTGAGAAAAGCCATCTTTGCCATTTGTGTAAAGAGGCTACTTAAGATCTAAGTCCCGTAAATTCTCCCCTCTCTCTTTGCAGCAAAATATCCCCATCACTTACAGCGATGCTATGTTTTCTCCCATCTTAAAAGAAAGGAAGCAATGAAGGAAGAAAGAAGGAAAGAAAGCTTTACTTGCTCTAATTTTCCGATCTTTTCCTTTCTTCTACTTTTCTTCACAGATAAAGTACTTGAAAATTTATTTATACTTTCTCACTCCAATTTATTTCCTCTCACTCTTCCTTGAACCCCTCCCCAATCAGATTTTTACTCTTTAATCCCACAGAATCTGCTTTTAGAGATCACTACGTAATGACCTCCATATGTGTCCCTGGGTGGTGCAAACAGTTAATACGCCTGGCAGCTAATCAGAAGGTTGGCGGTTTGAGTCCACCTGGAGGCACCTCAGAAGAAAGCCCTGGTGATATACTTCTGAAAAATCAGCCATTGAAAACCCTGTGGAGCACAGTTCTACTCTAACACATGTGGGGTCACCATGAGTTGAAATCGACTCAACAGCAACTAGTTTAATGAACTCCATGCTGCTAAATCTGATGGTCATTTCTCAGTTGACCTAGCTGATAACTCCCATCTCTGTGAAACACTTTCTTCACTTGGCTTTCAAGACACCACCCACTCCTGTGTTTTCTGTGGCCTTGCTGACCACGACTCCTCAGGCTCCATTTTTGGTAATGCCTCATCCCCCAGCCTCTTAACCTTGGCATGCCCAGGGCTCAGACTGTAGACCTCTGTCCCTTTCAGCATTCAGTCATTCCTTTGTTGATGTTATCCATTTCCATAGCCATAAACACCAAATTATGTTGAAGACTCCCATATTTATTTTTCTAGCCTGGACCTTTCCCTGAACTCCAGGCTTTTGTATCTGTATAAATATCTAAGGCACAGATAGCCAAGGCATGTCACTATGCCACGTCAGTATGTCCAAAACTGAACTCTTGATCTCCACCCAGCATTCTCGCCCCCAACAAACACATTCTTTCCCAAGTCCTCCTCATTTAGTTAATGGCAACCCCATCCTTCTAGTTTTTTAGTGTCAAAAACTTAACAATCATTTTTTTATTATTATTTTGCGGACACCCCCATCCAATCACCAAGCAGTCAGCAAATACTATCTGTTCTACTTTCAAAATACATCTGCTTCCATCCTGGTCCACTCTGCTCTCCTATCTTGCCTATATTACAGTAATCTTCTAACTCCTACCCTTGGCCTTCACCACTTCAGCCTATACTTACTACAGCAGCCAGAGAATACCTATAAAATCTTAGTCTTATTGTGTTACTTTTCTAAAAACCCTGGAATGGTCTCCTAACTCAAAGTAAAAGCCAAAGATGTCATGAAAACCTGTAGTCTAACCCAACATGGCTCCTGTTTCCACGCTGATCTTCTTTCCTACCAATCTCTCCGTAATCTGTTTTGCTCCAGCCACACCAGCATTCTTGCTGCTCCTGTAACACAGGGGGCAAGTGCCTGCTTCAGGGTCTTTATAGTTGTTGTTCATTCTACATAGAAAGCCCACCCCCTCACCACTTTGGAACTTTCCTCAAATGTTCTTTCTCAGTGAGGCCCACCCTGAGCAAATTGCAGTCTTCCTCCAATACTTCCTATCTATTTTTCTCCATAACATTTACATCTTCTAATAGTTTATATACTTTACTTATTATTTTTCTTTTGTCAGTTCCCTCCATTAGAATGTGAGTTCTATGATGGTTGAGTTTTTTCTTCTTTTGTGTATTTGCTTATTTTCTTCGTTTTCATTGCTGTATCCCCAACACCTAGAATAATGTCTGGTGTATAACAGGTGTTCAAAATTATATGTGGTTTGATTCAATTAACAGGTCAAAAGCTAACATTTGTTTGTATATAATATTGGGAAAAATATACTTTAAAATCATACGACCTTTTTGGGAAAAGGTACATTTGACAGTATTAACCCAGGTCAATGGCATCCAAATATGGAGAACCCTGTTAAAATTTAGGGCCATCTTGTCCCTGAAGGGAGCTGTGGTGGTACAGTGGTTAAGCATTTCGCTGCTAACCAGAAGGTTGGCAGTTCGAGTCCATCAGCCATTCCTTGAAAACCCTGTAGGGCAGTTCTACTCTGTCATATAGGGTCACTGAGAGTTGGAATCAACTCAGTGGCAATGGGTTTTTGCTTTTATCTCTGAAGACAAAGAATAGCTTCTGGGGTATCCAGATATTTGTAAAAAATCAACTGCCGTGCTTATCCTGTTTTTTATTCTTGTCCTGCAACAGTTCTAGAGAGAAATGTTTCCAGTCAGAAACCTGCTAACAAATAACATCTCTTTCATTGAGCCTCCTTGCTTTCCCCATGGAGGAATTAAATGCCCAAGTTTGGGCTAGTGGCAGCTCTGGAACTAGGATCCAGGACTGTCTTCTGTCTATTTTTAGCTGCTCTGATTATAACTGCTCCCGCTATCAAATTTAAGGAAAAGTTATACCCATTCAGTGGGGACTCTAAAGGCAAACACAGAAAATCAGTTCTTAGCAAAGTGATGAGGTGATGATGACATGTCCCAATGTAGGGTCGCAGTGACGCTGGGAATAATGTTATTCGGATACATCAAGTCATTGATCAGAAGTCACAGACTAAGACTTTTTCTTAAACTAAACAGAACTAAAGAAAAGTAGTGATTATTTTTTCCTTAAATTCATCTCTCTAGCTGTGATGCTTTCCTTACAATTTGCTCTTCTCTTGTTCATAGCATTTTCCCTACTAACCTCATTATTCTCCTCCTCATCTTCACTTCTGGACGAGCCTGTTTGTACACATTAATAAGAATCAGCCTCTTGCTCTCTAGAACAGCTGTCTGTTTTCCACTTTTTATCTTGGAAGGTCTAGGTGTCTGTGGCACTATTTGCTGGAGGGCTTTGAGTATCTCTGGCTGGATTTCAGAGGTATAAAAGATATTCTTTTGGGTATTTATTTCTTTTAAATGGTATTATTCTTCAGATTGGCATACACTAATGAAAAAAATCCTGAAATATTTAGATTCATTATCTGTAGACTAGAAAATATGGAGAACTCCTTTCTAAAGGTCCCACAGGGCTCCGTTAGTTGTTACCATTTGATTGCCAACCGCTTTTATTTCGTTCTGCCTTCAGCTGCTAGAGAAGTTGAATACTGTAATAATTCTCTGCCTTTATGCTAAAATAGCCTTTATCCTAGAAAGGATTCCTGTCCTATATCTGCTTCTACTGAACTCCATACACTTTCTGATTGTGCCTTCTCTGTTACAGTTGATTTGGGACACCCATCTGTGTAGCCTACATTGCTACCAGTGTAGACTTTGTGGAGGCCCACATCCTGTGTTATTTGTAACACCAGTCAACTGACTCATGGAATGTCCACCTAGGTATGTGACACATTGGAGCCCTTCACATTGCAAAATATAGTTTATTTTATGCAAGATGAAAGAAAGTCACATAATTTCAGGAATGCCAACTTTAAAGCTTTCATTGAAGTAATTCACCAGGCCTGTTTAGTTCCAACCCTAATGGATGCCCTTTTCTCAGAGGTCTAGTGTCTCTCTCCTCTGTGTACACCTGTTTTCACATCCTGATGCTCAGGATGGCCTGGGTCTTTTCCGCAGCGTTCCCATCTCCCCAGGGGCTTTCCAATACCTATTCCATGCTGCCCCTCTAGCTAATGAGACACTTTACCTTTCTGCTTCCTTCACTTCCCATTTATATCTCCTGATTTTAAAATTCCTTCCCTATGAAGACATTTGCACCTTCTAAGGTGACAATTAGCTAATTTTTCATCTAACAACTAATTTGTGCTAATAAAAGAAAGCCACAGGAGATAGCTCCTTTCACCCAGGGCCCTCTAGGCCTCCTTGAGTAGCAAGTACATTTTACTTGAGATCTTTTAGCCACAATGTTCCACTTTTGTGGTCAAAACTAAAAGTGCAACTAATAGTACATATAATAATTTTAAATATGTATTTCTAACACTTTCTAAGTGCCAAGCTCTCTGTTAAATGCTTTAATATGTTCTTTTTTTAGCCTTCTCCATTACTCTAGAGGGGTAACAACTGTTATAAACCTCATTTTACTCATGAAAAATGAGATTATGGAGATGAAGTTACTTGCCTGAGGTCACACAGCACACAGCAAGTTTGACATAACATATCTGTTAATAATCCTCACAATTGCCCAGCTAGCTGGTGCAGAGAATTTAACTAATTTCCCATGTGTCACAGAAGCAGTAAATAGCAGATCTGGTTTTCAAAGTCAGGTCTTCTGACTTCAGATCCTTTGGATTTTTCTGTGACACCAACTGCTTTATTATATTAACTTTGTAGAAAGTAGTAATGCTCTTTGAGATCTGTTTAAAAGATGAGAATGTTTTGTTGGAGGTTGTGTCAGTTACCTTATGTCATAAAAATGCTGTGTAACGCTCAAACCACAAAACTTCAGAGACACACACATAAATGTTTATTTGGCTCAGGAGTCTGAGTCTGAGAGGTTTAGCTGATCTGGGCTGGTTGGCACACTTTTTGGCAGTCAGCTGTGGGTCATCTAGGCTGCTGTGCTCTGCTTGGCTGGGTTAACACATGTGTCTGGAACTTGGCTGGCTGCCAGCAGATCTAGATGGCCTCAGCTGGAATGACTGTAGCCACTTGGTTCTCTGCCATGTGTCTCTCATTATCCAGCAGGCTAGCCTGCGAATGTTCTCATAGAAATCTTAGCGGAGAAAGAGCAGATAAGCCCAGTCATACAAACACCTTTCAACCTTGTGTTGCAGTTGCTAAAATTTGCTAAAATTCCATTGGCTAAAGTGAGTCACATGACTGAGCTCAGAGTCAGAGTAGGAGCGGTCTGCAAAGTTTATGGTGAAGGGTATGAATACATGGAAGGGTGAAGAATTAGGTCATTTTTTGCAAACTACCATAAGGGTCTAGCAAATTTCTAGCAGAAACAGAAAAGGGATCTAGTAGTCCTCTGTTTCAACTCTTCAAAGTCTATACTTAAAAAAAGAATGTAACGTTTCTTTGCTATATTGTCACTGCTCTGATATATTACCTAGTCGATCCCAGCTCTAGAAGCCAACATTTACAAAAAATTGAACGTGTGATCTTTGGTGACATAAATGTATTCATGCTCTTAATCATGGACCATAAATAATCTTCCCATTTGTACAGTGACAAAGCAATGCTGCCTGAATTTGTAATTCTCTTTCAAATAGAATGTTGGCCTAAATCTCCTAGTGCCTAATGTTTTCATGGTTTAGCAGTTTGCTCTCTAGAATTTGATGCAGCTGTTCTCTCTGAGCTAAAGTCCATGGGGAAAGGTGGATAAACACATAAAGCTTCTGAAAGCCATCCCAGATCCCTCAAAGTCAGCCCTCAGTTTAATGTCTGGGTCAGAAGTATAACAAAGTTAGCCTTGGTAATTTCTCTTGAGTTATCAGAGAGACTCATTATCAACGCTCACAAACCTGGTTTCAGTCCAGTGGAGCTTTATGAGGCTAAATTCTAAGCAGAATCAAAATATATGAGAATAAAAAGCTCAGCCCAGAGAACTGTTGCTTACAACTAGATATATATAAGGTATTTGTAGAACCAATTAACATTGTTTTAATTTTTTGATGTACCAAAACACAAAGACGTTCCCAGCCACTCAGTCTGTTTCCTCAATTCAGAGGCATATTATGATAAAGCAAGGGCATGGAGGTTAAGTGCCCTGAACTTATACAAAATAATAACTTGCAAAAATATTAGTTCTACAAAACTTTTATTTACCCGCAACAAAATAATGGATTATATTTCCGTCTGTCATGCCTATTTTGTACATCCTCTTTTTGACTAATTTCTTCTTTCCTCTGTAGTTGTTCATGTTAACTGGGTGATGGTCTTCCAATAGACATCACATTGGTATCTGAAAGGGGTTCCAAGATTCAGATATACGTGGGTGGGTAGATGGGGGTTGTGGGGAGAGGAGGAGGTCAAGGCATCTTGTGGATTCGAACTGCCGACCTTTTGCTTAGCAGCTGTAGCTCTTAACCACTATGCCACCAGCTCCAGGCATCTTGGAAAGGAATATTCACTTTTCACCTCTGTCCACCCACATTCACTGTCTTCCATGTGTGCCCTTACAGGCCTCTCATTACACATGTATTTCTTTAATTTTCTGTTCACAATTTTTTACCATGCGCCTTTCTGTTTTTCCCATGTTTTAGCTCACCACCAATATTCCTTTAGACCAATGTGTTCTTTTATTACCTTCTATTCTGTGAGCAGGACTTATCTTCACTTTATGACACCACATTTAAGACCTTACCTTGTTCTGACCCAGGCCTTTGAACTGGTTAATTTTGGTTTGAACCCCTGCTGAGAATTTGCATTTCCACCCCAGATACACTGAATCAGAATCTACATTTTAGCAAAATCCCCAGGTGGTTCTTATGTACAATAAATTTTGAGACCCACTGCTCTACTAGTGGTTCTCAGAATTCGTCCCTAACCAGCAGCATTAGCATCACCTGGGAGCTTATTTGAAATGCAAATTCTAAGCAAGTGTTTGAACTGGAACTAACCAGTTGGAAGCCTTGTCTTGATCTGAATTGTATGGATGCATACAGGTCCAGCTCCAGTCTTACCTCTGCCATCAAATCTTTCCTAATGGAAAGCTCAGAGAAGTCTTTCCATCATCTGATCTCCAGGATAAATATATATCTAGCTTTTGATATTCAATTGATTCATCCAACTAGAATTCATTAATTGTTAAGATACTGAGATTTATGAGTGATTACAATGAGAAATGCTATCATCATTGTTTAATATAGAGATAGAATTGAACAACAATCACATAATAAAAAAAGCATTTGGTTTCAAATTGTGACAAGTAAAGGGTATTAGGAGTCATAAGAATAAGGGAACCAATTTGTGTTTAGGGACACAGTTAAGTCTCTGAAGAAATAATTTTTAAACCAGACTTGGAGCTAGTTTAAAGGAGAGGAGCAAAGAATGTACTAGAAAGAGAGAAGAAAATGTGTTTGGAGAACTCAGGGAAATAAAAGGAGGCTAGTATTGCTGGAATCTAGAAATAATAAACAGTGTTGTTAGATAAGAGACTTGTAGCCATGTTAAGAATTTTGCTTATTATCCCAGGAGCAAGGCAAAGCCATCTAAAGCACAAGAGTGATATAATCTTATTTGATTTATTTAAAAGATCACTTCTGCTATTGTGTGGAGAGTGGGTATAGAGAGAGCGTTGAGTGGAAGCAAGGAAATCAGGATTAGAAGGTTATCACAATAGTTCTCTAGGGAAAAGCGAAGGGCTTAAACCAGAGTGATGCAGAGAGACAGAGGAGACAAAGAGCCCAGGTCTATTTTGGAGGACAAAGCCAAAGAAGTTAGTGACGAATTTTAAATGAGGAATCATGAGGGAAATGGGAAATCAAATATGCTTCCTCACTTTCTACAATAGAAAATGGATGGATGGAAATATCATTTACTGAGATGGGAAAAAGCACGGGAGGAGCAGGTTTTAGAGTGATGATCACATGTCCTATTTAAGGTATATTTGACTTAGAATGATTTAGAATAATCCAAATGGAGATGTCAAAAAGGAAGATTGAACACTCAAGTATAGAGTCTAGAGATGAATTCTGGTCACTACAGTGGCAGACCCAGCTACAGGGGTTATTTTTTAACATCCCTCTCCTTTATATGATCAAATTATTTTCACTAATTATCCTGACATGGAACAGATAACAAAAGTAACCAGAAAAAACACACAATGATACTTTTCTTTTTTTGTGTGTGTGTGTTTATGTGTACATACATACATACATACATATTTAAAACTAAATATTCCACTACAAGAAAAGAAAAAAGTAATGGAATCATACTTTTTAAGTACATCCTTTTTTTCAAAAAAAAGGAAAAAATCTTATACCTATGTGTGGGGTCAAGCATTGCTTTACAGAGAATTTTGTCTCTGTTCCTGCTTCCTGGGAGGTAACCTCTAAGCTCTTGGAATTTCCTGAGTGATTGAAGTGTCTTTGTTATTCATGAGAGGTTTAGAATACACCTGAGGGTTTATGCTGAAGAGGAGACTCCTGTTGCATGGGGGCTGACCACGCCACAAAGACACACCATGTGATATCAGCCCAACCTAGGGAAAGGGGGCTGGAGGTTGAGTTCAACCATGTGAACAATGATTCAATAAATCACGCCTACATAATGAAACCCAATAAGAACTATGGACATTGAAATTCGGGTGGGTTTTTCTGACTGGTGAAAGATATTTGTGCTCAGGATGGTGATACATCTTTTGGAAATGGAAGCTCTGTGTTAGACACCCTCCCATACTTCACCCTATGCATCTCTTCTTTATGCTGGTCCTGATTTATATCCTATAAAATAAATTTTAGTTGTAAGCATAGAGCTTTCCTGAGTTCTGTGAATTCTAGTGCATTATCAAACTTGGGGGAGATGGTGGGAGCCTCCGAATTTGTAGCCAGTAGGTGGTGGTCGTGAGAAACTCCAAACTTTCAACGGGCATCTGAAGTCTTAGGCAGACTTGGCAGTCTGGAGGACTGTGCCCTTTAACTTGTGAGGTCTGACCTAACTCTAGTGGTTAGGGTCAGAGGAGAAAGAACTGCATTTACGCCTTATTGTCAAGTTACCATAATTAATAATGAGATTACATTTCTGTTTTTGAGCCTCCTGCAAATATGTCAGTTATCAAAAGTGGTATTTTTATCACATATTTTATTCAGTGTAGAGTATAGCCAAATCTGTCAATCAATCTTCTTACCTGGATAACTGAAGAACACTTTTTGTTAATTTTAATTTCAAAAATTTTCTTTCACTGGGGCTACTAGGAGGTGGAAGAAGCAAGAGAGGCCTACAGCCTTCATAGAGAACTTGGCACTGTGATACCCTGAACTGGGACTACTAGCCTCCAGAACAGAGAGACAATAAATTTATATTCTTAAAAACAATTTTTTTTTTCCACATGAAACAATAGATATGCAAAGACATCTTTAAATGTAACTATGGCTTGTTGTTAGGTGCCAGCAAGTAGGTTCCGACTCATAGTGACCCCATGTATAACAGAACGAAACACTGCCCAGTCCTGTGCCATCCTCACAATCATTGCTATGTTTGAGCCCATTGTTGCAGCCACTGTGTCAATCCATCTCGTTGAGGGTCTTCCTCTTTTTTTTTGCTGACCTTCTACTTTACCAAGCATGATGTCCTTCTCCAGGGACTGGTCCTCCTGATAACATGTCCAAAGTATATGAGATGAAGTCTCCCATCCTCACTTCTAAGGCGCATTCTGGCTCTACTTCTTCCAAAATGGATTTGTTTGTTCTTCTGGCAGTTCATGGTATATTCAATATTCTTTGCCAACACCATAGTTCAAATGTATCAGTTCTTCTTTCGTCTTCCTTATTCATTTTTCAGCTTTTGCAGGCATATAAGGTGTTGAAAATACCATGGCTTGAATCAGGCGCACCTTAGTCATCAAAGTGACCCCATTCCATAACAAATTCCAGAAATAATAATAATAATAATAATTTTTTTTTTTTTTTAGGATTTAGTCTAGTGACTTTGAAATATTTCTGCAGTGGAAAAACCATAAACACAAATAAAAATTGCACATGGTCACATGGAATTACAGAATTGAAATAACTTTAGTTCTGTTTCTTCATCTTTACAATTACTGTGCTATCACTTGTTACTTGGAATCTAGTATTTAAAAGGAGGAGTATGTAGAACCATTGTATTTGGAGAGTGTGCATGACACAAATTCAAACTATTTTGAAACTATATGAGATTATTCTCAAAACCAATGTGTGTACCTGAATCAGGGAGGGACTGACTATATAACTAAGTTTTCCTAAGTATTGCTACGTAGAATGTATTGTTTTTTACATTAAATTTTATGAAATAAAAATGTAATAATTTAGAGCTTACACATACATTATTGAAATGCAAAAAATAACCACAGTAATTGTTTAGACCCCCCATGTGTCTGTCACTTTGTCGTACTATGGGGGCTTGCATGTTGCTGTGATGCTGGAAGCTATGCCACTGGTATTCAAATACCAGCACACTCACCCATGGTGGACAGCCTTCAGTATGGATTACACCTCAACAGAAAGAAAACAAAAATCCTCACAACTGAACCAATAAGCAACATCATGATAAATGGAGAAAAGATTGAAGTCATCAAGGATTTCATTTTACTTGGATCCATAATCAACACCTGTGGAAGCAGCAGGGAAGAAATCAAATGATGCATTGCATTGGGCAAATCTGGTGCAAAAGACCTCTTTAAAGTGTTAAAAAGCAAAGAAGTCACTTTGATGACTAAGGTGCCCCGACCCACGCCATGGTGTTTTCAGTCACCTAATATGCATGCGAAAACTGGGTAATGAATAAGGAATGAATAAGAATTGAGGCCTTTGAGTAGTGGTGTTGGCGAAGAATATTGAATATTCCACGGACTGCCAAAAGAATGAACAAATCTATCTTGGAAGAAGTACAGCTGGAAAGCTCCTTAGAAGGGAGGATGGGAGACTTAGTCTGACATACTTTGGACATGTTATCAGGTGGGACCAGTCCCTGGAGAAGGACATCATGCTTGGTAAAACGGAGGGTCAGGGAAAAAGAGGAAGACCCTCAACGAGATGGACTGACACAGTGGCTGCAACAGTGGGCTCAAGCATAACAAGGATTGTGAGGATGGTACAGAACCAGGCAGTGTTTCGTTCTGTTGTGCATAGGGTCACTATGAGTCGGAACTGCCTCGATGGCACCTAGCAACAACAATTGTTTAGAAGTTAGTCTGACAAAAGATTTTCTTTTTCAGTAAGGAGTATTTTATCACTGATATCGTTTAAACTGTCCAGCATATGGTTATAATAAAAAAGACTGGAAGTCTGTCCCCAGTGTCGGTAATAAAGAAATGCACTGTCCATAAATAATTTAAAATAATAAAAAAGAAAAAAACTTTCTTTATTACCGACACTGGGGACAGACTTTCCCCGTTGTCACACTATTGGTATGTCACTAGTTCACTGATAAAAATTTAGGAGTCAACAAACTATAGACAGTGTTTAAACTCATGAGAGTGATAGAGATTTTCCAAGGGAAAGTTTTTAATGAGAACAAAAGAAGCCTGGGGCAAAACTATCAGGATCTCCAAACTTAGGAGCTGAGTGGAAAAGGAGGATAGGAAAATATGACTAGAGAAATAAAAAATTGGAAGAGAGTTGTAACACGGAAACCAAAAATAGTGTATTTTGGGAAGATAGAAGATTCATTTCTGTGACTTGCAACTGAAAAATCAAATAGGAATAGAGCTGAAAAAAAAAAAAAGATCATGAATTTGGTAACGTGGAGGTAATTGCTGGCAGTTTCATTAGGATATTAGGATATTCATTAGGATATTGGAAGTTAGATTTGGATACCCAGAATTCCTAAATGAATTAATTAAAAAATGGATCTGGAGCCAGTGAACCTGGGTTCAGGACTCCCCAATCTGCTATTTGCTGCTGGGATGACATTGAACAGCTTAAATCATGTTTCTAGTTCTTGACCTTTTCATTAGTCAAATGGGGATAATGAGAACACCCACTTCATCACAGTTTTGCATAAATTAAACTGGGATGACACACACACAGCATCCTGCACTGCACATGTACTCAGAAGGAGCTGAATACACATTTGTTGAATTTGATAGATGACCTTGAAATAGATGGAGTTCCTCCTGAACATTTGTCAAACTGCAAAATGTGGCTGAAATAGGATTGAAGAACATTATCCCTGTCACCTGTGAGTGAGGCAGGCAGGAACAGGGAGAGATTGGAGACAAGGAGACTAACCAAGGAGACCAATTTAATGTTCTACAGCAAGGGTCCACAACTTTGGCCTGTGGACTAAATGAAGCCCACCACCTAATTCGTAAGTAAAGTTTTTATTGAAACACACACACACAAAAAATGGAAAATGATGAAAACAATTTCTTGTTGGCTTCGTAAGATGGTCACACAGAAAATCAACATACAAAACTCCACAGCTTTGTCACACAACAATTGTTGTTATTAGTTGTCCTCAAGTTGATTTCGACTCATGGCTACCCCAGGTGTGCAGAGCAGAGCTGCTCCACAGGATTTTCAAGGCTGTTACCTTCTGGAAGCAGATTGCCAGACCTGTCTTTCAAGCTGCCTCTGGGTGGGTTCAAATCGCTTTTGGCTAGTAGTCGAGGCCTTAACCGTATGCACCACCCTCATGCAACAATATTAATTTAAAAAATAATTTAAAAGATTAATTATAAAATACATAGGTATAAGTCTATCAAGAAATATGTAATATCTATATGAACAGATATGTAAAACTGAACTGAAGGACATAAAATAAGAATAGAATAAATGGGACAAAATATTATATTCTTAGATGGAAAAAGCATAATGTTGTGAAGTTCTCAAGTCTCCTCAAATTAATCTTTAAGTTCAAAGCAATCCACCTGCAACTCCTAATAGGATTTTTTAAAATTATACTTTAGGTGAAGGTTTATAGAGCAAACTAGTTTCTCACTGAACGCTTAATATACATATTGTTTTGTGACATTGGTTCCAACCCCTTGACATGGCAACACTCTCCCCTTCTCGACCTTGGGTTCCCCATTACCAGCTTTTCTGTTCCCTCCTGCCTTCTTGTCCTTGCCCTGGGCTGGTGTGCCGATTTAGTCTCATTTTGTCTTATGGGCCTGTCTAATCTTTGGCTGAAGGGTGAACCTCACGGGTGACTTCATTACTGAACTATAAGGGTGTCTGAGGGACATAGTCTCAGGATTTCTCTAGTCTCTGTCAGACCAGAAAGTCTGTTTTTTTAATTTTTGTTTGTGAGTTAGAATTTTGTTCTACATTTTTCTCCAGCTCTGTCTGGGACCCTCTATTGTGATCCGTGTCAGAGCAGTCAGTGGTGGTAGCCAGGGACCATCTAGTTGTGCTGGACTCAGTCTGGTAGAGGCTGTGGTAGTTGTGGTCCATTAGTGATTTGGACTAATCTTTCCCTTGTGTCTTTGGTTGTCTTCATTCTCCCTCGCTCCAGATGGGGTGAGACCAGTGGAGTATCTCAGATGGCCACTGATAAGCTTTTAAGACCCCAGAAGCTACTCACCAGAGTAGAATGTAGAACATTTTCTTTATAAACTATGTTATGCCAATTGAGCTAGATGTTCCCTGAGACCATGGTCCCCACAGCCTTCAGCCCAGTAATTTGGTCCCTCAGAGAGTTTGGATGTGTCTATGGAGCTTCCATGACCTTGCCTTGTACAAGTTGTTTCTGGCTTCCGCAGTATTGTGTACTGTCTTACCCCTCACCAAAGTTATCACTTATCTATTGTCTATTTAGTGTTTTTCCATCCCCACCCTCCCCTTCCTCATAACCACCAAAGATTGTTTCTTTTTGTGCGTAAACCTTTTCATGACTTTTTACAGTAGTGGTCTCATACAATATTTGTCGTTTTGTGATTAACTTATTTCACTCAGCATAATGTCCTCCAGATTCATCCATGTTGTGAGATGCTTTGCAGATTCATTATTGTTCTTTATCATTGCTTAGTATTCCATTGTGCGTATGTACCATAGTTTGTTTATCCATTCATCTGTTGATGGGCATCTAGGTTGTTTCCATCTTTTTGCTATTGTGAACAATGCTGCAATGAACAGTGATGTGCATATGTCTATTTGTGAGATGGCTCTTGTTTCTCTAGGATATATTTCTTGTAGTGGGATTGAGTAACAGGATTTTTTGCTATCTAAAAAAGTGATTCTAGGGGGACTCCGGCAAGATGGCGGTCTAGGCAGAAGCACCACGCCATCCCTCCACAACAAAGATCCGAAAAACTAAGCCAAACAGAGAATCAACAATCCTGAAACCCTAGAACATCAAATGAAGAGATAAAGAACTCAGCC
>NW_004444129.1:544271-589843 GCF_000243295.1 Trichechus manatus latirostris | reverse complement strand
TGTTAACCAATGTCATAAAACAGCATGTGTGTTACTGTTACATGAGAAACTATCTGTTCTGTAAGCCTTCACCTGAAGTACAATAAAATATTTAAAAAAAAAAAAAAAGTGATTCTAATGTACACCTGGAATATAAAACATAAACAATAGCCCTTACATATTTTAAACAGTACAATTATGAGGGACTTGCCTCTACCAGGTATCAATTTACACTATAGAGCTACTATAATAAAACTGGATTTATTGGCAAAGGAATAATAAAATTGATCAGTGGAACATAATAAAAGTTCTGATAAGATATATATACATATATAAATTTAATGTACGGTTAAGCTAGTCCTTCAAGTCGGTGGTGAAAGGATGGTGTATATAACACCCCGAGGGCACTATCTTACATCCTCTCTTGGCCTGATCTCTGATACCAGCCAACACCATGACACATAGTTATGTACAGGTTTTGAACAGTTTACCATTAGCTCCTCAAAGCAAGTGTGTACTGAGCTTCTCTTGTTTCTTACCCTGGAGTTTCTCTGATGCTCCTGCTTGGGTGCATTTGACCCTGATTAATAGAAGGCAGGCACTAATGGATGAATACTCTCTTTCAAGACTTGGGTGAATGGTTCTAAACCACATGTCCTAAGGCATCTCAGAAGGTCCCGCACTGGAGAACTAGTCGTCCGAAGCTTTGGCACACCAGACAATGTTTGAACTGGATTTTAGTCCTTCTCTGCTGATGCCATGTCTCTCACTCCGTATCCCTCAGAACACATTCTTAAATTTCTTACCTCTGTCTGTCCCAGGCTCTGCTTTTGGGACGAATCCAGGGTGGGCTATTCAATAAAAAGTATTGAAAAATTGACTATACGATAGAAAAAAGAATAAAGATGTATTTCTGCATGTAAAGAAATTCCCAAAAATCAAAAGGCTAAAATGTAAAATGGTGTTGTTAGGTGCTGTCGAGTCAGTTCTGACTCATAGCGACCCTATATACAACAGAACGGAACACTGCCTGGTCCTGTGCCATCCTCACAATCTTTACTATGCTTGAGCCCATTGTTGCAGCCCTACTGTGTCAATCCATCTCACTGAGGATGTTCCTCTTTTTCGCTGACCGTCCACTTTACCAAGCATGATGTAAAGTTCTTCAGGGATGTAAAATAAACAAATTATGAAGGTAAGTGAAAACACGCACACATATGTTGTTGTTATGTGCCTTCCAGTAGATTCTCACTCATAGAGTCCTTATGGGAGAGAGTAGAACTGCCTCATAGGGTTTCCAAGGCTGTAATCTTTATGGAACGAGCCCTGGTGGTAGAGTGGTTAAGCACTGGGCTGCCAACCGAAAGGTGGTGGTTTGAATCCACCAGCTGCTCCTTGGGAGAAAGATGTGGCAGTTTGCTTCCATAAAGAGCACAGCCTTGGAAGCTTTATGGGACAGTTCTACCCTGTCCTACAGGGTCGCTACAAGTCAAACTTGTCGTGGGTTTGGGTTAATTTTTACGGGAGCAGATCACCAGGTTTTTTCTCCTTCGAACTGCCCGCCTTTGGGTTAGCCATTGAACACTTAACCATTGCTCCACCAGTGCTCCTTCCACATACACACACGTACATATATATGGCCCCCACCTGCACTTCAACTTTGTCCTGTATTGTGATCTCTTTGCTCGATTCTGTCAATGTGATTTTATTTTCTCTATCTTCCAGAAATTTGTCAAAATATCCTGTTTGCTAAAGGCATCTTCTCATTTTTAGTTTTGGTACAGATTTATTCTCTTATATACATCTTTCTTGTATTACAATTGCATTTTGGGTGGACAGTGGAAATAAATTAATATATTTTGTTTGCCATTTGGCCCATAATATTCTCAATTTTGCATTAGTTATATATTTTGTTAATATGACAGCATATAACTGTATTAATCAGTATATGTTGAGAGTCTCTAACAAATACAATTGTATCAAACTATGAAGACTTTTATTCACTAATTGAGCTAGTCTCAATTGTCTTGTTGAGAAAAAAATGTCACCTGATGGTGCCCTGTCTTTATCATAGTATACCACAGATGGGATAAGAGATCGTATAGTCCCTGAATATCCAAAGAGCAAGTCGGCCTATATGATCCTTGTGGATCCCCTGAGAGTGTTACATTTTTTAAAACTACATGAATGAACATTCATGTACTAGCAGGCTAGCAATTCCTATCTACCTGTATCCACCATTTAAAATTGTCCACTGGCAAATTGAATTAATTAGAAATTATTATGTAGTTTAATTTAATCTAATGGGGTTTTAGAATAATTTTTGAAAAACGAAAAATAGACATGGAAAAACCTCCATATGCATGTCACTGTTTTAACTGCATGTTTAAATGTACATTTAGGCCATACACACATTCTCTAGGCTCACTCTTTTAAAGTTAGTGTGGCCTACATTCACGTAGATATCGGTTCAAGTGGTAGCCTTTAAACATGTTCTGTTCCTAATAATCAAAACCACTCTATAAAATATGTCAGCATTATGACCTAGAGAGCTAAAGATTTCCCCCAGACCTCACATGCAGACCTGTTCTAAATGCCTCATTTTCTGATTAAGGAGGAAAAAAAAAAAAAACACAGAAGAATGTATTTCTTTGCTTTATTCAATTATAGGTGTTCTTTAGTGTCAAGTGAGTGTTGAATGAAATAGGAAATGATATAGGACTATTTAGGCTACATAAGTTTTTACTCTTTATTTTGAAATAATTGTAGATTCACAGGAAGTTGTAAAGCTTAGTACAGAGAGGTCCCTTGGACACTTCACCCAGTTTCATCCAGCGATTACATCTTACATAAGTGGAGTACGGTATCAAAACCAGGACATTGACATTGACACAATATGTGTGTATATTTTTATGATATTTCATCACACGTGAAGGTTCCTGTAATGACCACTGCAATCAAGATACAGAACTATTCCATCATCACAAAGATCTCCATTTTGTTGCCCCTTTATAGTCACCTTCCGCCCTGTCTCCCAACCTTTCCTAACCCCTTACTGTTCAGTTCTCCAAATCTAAAATTTTGTCATTGCTAGTAAATAGAAACACAACTGATATTTATATGTTGATCGTCTATCCTGTGAGATTGCTGAACTCATTTATTAATTCTAGGAAGATTACTGTTATTTTTTAAAAATAGATTCCTTTGACTTTTCTGTGTAGGTCATCATGTTATCAGCAAATAGAGACAATTTTCTTTCTTTCTTTCTGATGTGTATGCCTTTAATTTCCTTTTCGTGCCTTAGTGTAACCTCTCCCACTTCCAGAATTATGTTAAATAGCATCGGTAAGCGTGGGCAGTCTTGCTTTGTTCCCAATCTTAGGGGAAAAACATTGATTCATTCACTGTAATGTACAATGTTAGCTGTAGACATTTTGTAGATGCTCTTATCAAGTTGAGGAAGCTTCCCTGCCTTCTATTTTTCAGAGTTTTTATCATCTGTTGGTGTTAAATTTTGTCAGATGCTTTTTCTGCATCAATTGATATGATCATGTGATTTTTTTACTTAACCTGTTCATATGGTGGATTACATTGATCGATTTTCAAATGTTGAACCTGCATTACATGCCTGGAATAAACCCCATATGGTCATGGTGTATACTTTTTATATGGTGTTGAATTATATTTGCTAATATTTTGTGGAAACCCTGGTGGTGTAGTGGTTAAGAGCTATGGCTGCTAACCAAAAGGTCGGCAATTTGAATCCACCAGGCACTCCTTGGAAACCCTGGGGGGCAGTTCTACTCCGTCCTTTAGGGTCGCTATGAGTTGGAATCGACTCTATGGCAATGGGTTTTAATATTTTGTGAAGGATTTTTGTGTCTGTGTTCATGGGGATATTGGTTTGTAGTTTCCTTCCTTTTTTTTTTTTTTTTTTTCCTACTATCTTTGTCTGATTTTGGTATCAGGGTGATATTAACTTCAAATTCCTTCTTTTTTGATTTCTGGAAGCAATTGTTTAGAATTGGTAATTCTATAAAATTAGTGTTGTCTTTTTAAAATATAGAATTCTCCAGTGAAACCATCTGGGCTGAAGATTATCTTTCTCAGCAGGTTTTAAAATTATGAATTCAATTTCCTTAATAATTATCAGGCTATTCAAATTACCTACTTCATACTGGGAATATTTTGGTAGTTGGTGCTTTTTGAGGAATTGGTCCTTTTCATTCAAGTTATCTATTTTATGTTTGTAGAATTGTTTGTAGAATCTACTTATTATCTTTTTTTTTTTGTCTGTGTGGTCTATACTGGTATACTCTGTTTCATTCCTGATATTGATAATTTGTGTCTTGTCTCTTTTTTTATTGTCAGTCTTGCTAGAAGTTTGTCAATGTTATTGATCTTTTCTAAGAACCAGCTTTTTCTTTCTGCTATTATTTTTCTGTTTTCAGTTTCATTTATTTCTGCTCTTATCTTTATTATTTCCTTCCTCAGCTTGCTTTGAGTTTATTTAGCTTCTCTTTTTCCAATTTCTTGTGTTAGGAGCTTAGATAATTGTTTTGAGACTTTTCTTCTTTTCAGTGTGTGCATTCACTGCTTTAACTTTCTCACAGCACTGCTTTATCTACATCTCACAAATTTTGATATGTTGTGTTTTCATTTTTATCCAGTTTAATATATTTTTAATTTCCCTTTAGACTTTCTCTTTGAACCATGGACTGTCAGACATGTTTTGTTTATTTTTCAAGTGTTGGGGATATTGCAGCTATCATTCTGTTACTGATTTCTAGTTTGATTCCATTTCGATTAGACAACAAACTGTACGATTTCAATTCTTTTAAATGTTTAAGGTTTGATTCATGGCCCGGTATATGGCTATCTTGGCATATGATATCTGTTCTGTGGGCACTTGAAAAGAATGTGTATTCTGCTGTTGTGGGGTGGAGTGTTCTATAAATGTTACTTAGATCTTTTTAGTTGATGGCATTATTGACTGCTTCCATATCCTTGCTGATTTACTGTCTAAATAATCTGTCATTTGTTGAGAAAGAAGTGTAATGGTTAGTTTTATGTGTCAGCTTGTCTAGCTATGTGCTCAGTTGTTTGGTCCAACACTAGTCTAGATCTGTGTGATGTGGTTAAATCAGCTGGCCTTAAGTAAATCAGATTACCTTCTATACTGTGGGTAGGCGTCATCCAATCAGTTGAAGGTCTTAAAGCAAAGGGGAGTTTTCCCTAGGGTGTATTCTGCTTCCAGAACTATAAATAGACATTTTGCTAGAACTCCCTCATTCTTCACCCTTCACGCTACCTGGTGTCTGACCTAAGGAATTTGGGGCACAGAGCTGCAGGAATCTCTAGCCTATTGCCTGACCTACAGATTTTGGACTTAATAGATCCACAGTTTGGACTTGACCCCACAGTTATGTGAGTCAATTCCCATCTGTCTATCTCTATATCACTGGTTGTGTTTTTATAGAGAAATCTGACTAAGACAAGGGGTATGCAATTCTCCAAGTATAATTGTGGATTTATTTCTTCCTTCAGTGTTATCAGGATTAGCTTCACATATTTTGAGCTCTATTATTTGGTGCATACATATTTAAGATTGTGATGTCTCTTTAGTGGACTGACCCTTTTAGTATTTTATAACGTCCCTGGTAATTTTCTTTGTTGTTAAGTCGTCTTTATAGAATATTTGTGTAGCTACTCCTGGTTTCTTTTGATTAATGTTTTCATGGTATATTTGTCTCATCTTTTGCTTTTGATCTACCTACATCTTTATATTTGAAGTGAATTTCTTATATCAAAAAACAAACAAACAAACAAAAAAAACGCAAACCCATTGCCATCAAGTCGATTCTAACCCATAGTGGCCCTAGAGGGACAGAGTAGAACTGCCCCATAGGGTTTCCAAGGAGCGGCTGGTGGATTTGAACTGCCAGCCTTTTGGTTAGCAGCTGTATCACTTAACCACTGTGCCACCATAATTAGATTATATATTTTAATTCATTCTACCAGGCTCTCTCATTTAATTTTTATGTAGACCATTTACATTTAATCTAACTATTGATATTTTGGGCTTAAGTATGATATTTTATTGTTCATTTTCTATTTATTTTCTCTGTTTTCTTCTTTGGGCCTTCCTGTGGGGCACGTGAACATTTTTTAGAATTTTATTTTGATTTATCTTTAGTGTTTTTGAATGTATCTCTTATATAACTCTTTTAGATGTTGCTCTAGGTATTACATAATATATATAACTTACTGCAGTCTGCTAGTGTCATTACTTTATCAGTTCAAGTGAAATGTAGAAACTTAACTTCTTTTTATGTCTGTTTACTTTCACCCATTTAGAACATAATTATCTTAAATATTTTCTCTACACCTATTGAAAACCAGATCATACAATGGTATATTTTTTGCTTCAATCATCAAACATAATTTTGAAGGCTCAAAAGGATAAGGAAAGTCTACTGTATTTTTTGCTCTTCTGTTCTTTCTTTTGAGAACTTTCATTAGCTATTCTTTCAGAGTGGGTTTTCTGACAACAAATTGTCTTAGTTTCCTTCCTCTGAGAATGTCTTGTTTTCCTCTCTATTTTCAAAGAATATTTTTTGCTGGATACAGAATTCTGGGTTGATAGTTCTTTTTTTCTTTCAAAAATTGAAAACTATTGTGCCACTTCCTTTTGACTTTCACAGTTGCTAATGCGATATTTACTGTCATTTTAGCTGCACCCCCCACCCCGCCCAGGTAAGTTATTTTTTCTCTAGTTACTTTCAAGATTATTTTTTTTCTTTAGTTTTCAGAAGTTTGACTCTGAAGTGTCTTGGCATGAATTTCTTTGTTTTATTTTGGTTGGGGTTAACTTAGCTTCTTGTGTATGTAAATTTATATCTTTTACCAAATTTGGGAAATTTTCAACCTTATTCCTTTTTTCTGCTCACTCTCTTTTTCTTCTTCTGGGAGTCTGATGACATGAATATTAGATACATATATTTCTATTCCCACAATTCCCTAAGTCTGTTATTTTATTTTATTTTTTTCAGTTTATTTTTCCTGTGTTGTTCAGATTGGTAATTTCTTTTGTTCTTTTTTCAAGTTCACTGATTCTTTCTTCTCTCCTCTCCATTTTGCTGTTGAGTACATCCATTGAGTATTTTATTTCATTATTGGGTTTTTTTCGTACTAATATTTTCATCTTGTTCTTCTTTGTATCTTTTCTTTGCTGAAACTTTCTATTTTTTCATTTTTAAGTGTAATTGTAATGATTATTGAAGAGTTTTATGATGGCTGCTTTTAAATCCTTATCAGAAAATTCATAACCTTGATGTCAGTATCTGCTGATTGCCTTTTTTCATTTAGGTTGTGATGTTCCTGATTCTTGGTATAACAAGTAATTTTTTATTGAAATATAGACATTTTAGGTATTGCATTGTAAGTTTCTTTTATAGCAGACTTCCCTCGCACTGCTCCAGCAAGTATGCCCTTACCTATTACTGCTGCATGAAGGTGGAAATCCAGGTTTCCATCTTGGCCTCCATTTACACTGGGGAAGGGAGGTTCTGCTCTTTAGTGAGTAGGGATGGGAATTTAGGCTCCCCACTAGGGGTCTGCTGATACCACGCTGGATGGGAGAAGCATGGGTGCTTTGTTTCTTGGCTTACTATGATACCACTGAGGGTGGCATAATTATCACTGGTGGTGTTGAAAGTCCTGACTTTTCACTAGACCTCCTCTGACTCTATCCCAGTGTGAAGGTCGAGGAACTCTTTATTACCTCCAGATGGAGGTGGAAATCCAGACTCTCCATGTGGTCTCCACTGACACCACAGTGGTGAAACTTAGTGCAAGTGGGGATGAAAGTTCTAGCTCCTTACTTGGCCTTCTTTGACACCACTCTGGCAGAGGGGTTGTGCTTCATTAGAACCTGGCGAGAGATTCCATGTGACATGGTTCTGACTAATATGACACAGGCAGAGTACTGGAATCTTCTGGCAAGGCTTAGGTAGAGGTCAGATACAGCTAGTTTTATCAATTTCTCCCTCCCCCTTCTTCTTTCTTCCCTGATGGGATGTGATAACTGTAAATGACATCTTGCAACCTTGATGGCAAGATTGATATATCACAGACATTGCATACCTTATATCAGGAACTGGCAAACTTTTTCTGTAAAGTTCAGAATGATAAATATTTTAAAGTCATGGGCCATACCATCTCCGTTATAATCACTCAGTTATGCTGCTGTAGCATGAAAGCAGCCATAAACAACACTTGAATGAATGGGCATGACTGTATTTTAATAAAACTGTGTTTACTAAAATAGGCAGAGGGCCAGATTTGGCCCATAAACTTTAATTTGCCCATGTCTGCATTATATCATTCTGCAACTGAACAAGAGACTACATAACTGTTCTTGTTATGGGAGAAAAATAAAACAGTATTTGTTTAAGCTATTGTAGTTGGGGTTTCTTACTTGTAGCTGAACATACTCCTGATCCAAAGCCCATATGAAATATATCCAAATTTCCCGCTAGAGATATTGTGAAGACAAGGAAATTTTAAACTTCATAACAGTTAAATGCTTGACTACTTGCAGAAAGGTTGGCAGTTGAAACCTTCCCAGAGGTGCCTCAGAATACAGGCCTGATGATTTGCTTCCAAGAGGTCACAGCCTTGAAAATTTTAGGGAGCAGTTCTAGTCTGCACACATGGGGTCGCCATGAGTCAGAATTGATTGGAAGGCAACTAACAACAACAACAAGATTTCCAAAGAGGTGCATTAGTAGTAGAAGCATTAAAGAAATGAGGGCTCACCTATGCATTTTTTACTTCACAAAATAGCAGCACCACCCACCAGGAAGAAGATGGAGTGTTTATTCTTGTCTATTCATCTTTCCCTGTCTCAGAAAATCTAAGTAATTCACAAAACTAGACCACTGTACTTTTATAACACGTGTACTCTTCCTGTGTTGATTAAAGTTCTCTTTCTGAGTCTGCTTCCTCCTGTGCATAAGCATATAAAACCCCATTGCGGTCAAGTTTATTCCAACTCATAGAGACCCTATAGGACAGAGTACAACTGTCCCATAGGGTTTCCATGGCTGTAAATCTTTACAGAAACAAACTACCACATCGTTCTCCCACTGAGTGGCTGGTGGATTTGAACTACCAACCTTTTGGTTAGCAGCTGAGTGCTTAACCGCTGTGCCACCAGGGCTTCCCAGAAATGTAGAGATATACAGATTCTCATCCAGACAGGACACAAAGTAATGCTGGGAGTTGATAGGAGAAGGCATGCTGTATGCCTCTTTCATCCTGGGCAGTATATCCCTTCCTAAATGTTATGTGTGCTGATCAAAGAAATTAACATTTACAAAATTCTTGGATAGATCTTTACATTGATCAAGTTAGCAAACATATTTTTAAAAATCTGATAATATTCATCCACCACTTGTCAGTCAGTTTTGTTGTACTGTGGTGTCTTGTGTGTTACTGGAATGCTGGAAGCTATGCTGCTGGTATTTCAAATACCAGCAGGGTCACACATGGTGAACAGGTTTCAGCTGAGCTTCCAGACTAAGACCAGTTAGGAAGAAGGATCTGGCAATCTATTTCTAAAAAAAAATTGGCCAGTGAAATCTTATGAATAGCAGCGGAACATTGTCTGATATAATGCCAGAAGATGAGCCCGTTAGGTTGGAAGGTGCTGAAAATATGACTGGGAAAGAACTCCCTCCTCAGAGGAGAGTTGACTTTAATGATGTGGATGGGACCTTTATTTGTAGATGTGACACTACTCAAAATGAGAAGAAACAGCTGTAAACATCCATTAATAATTGGAATGTGGAATATATGAAGTATGCACTTAGGAAAATTGGAAGTTGTCAGAAATGAAATGAAACACATAAAGATTGATATCATAGGCATTAGTGAGCTGAAATGGACTGGTATTGGCCACTTTGAATCAGATAATCATATGGTCTACTATGCTGGGAATGACAAATTGAAGAGGAATGGTGTCACATTCATTGTCAAAAAGAACATTCCAAGATCTGTCCTGAAGTACAAAGCCATCAGTGATAGGATAATATCCATACACCTACAAGGAAGCCCAGTTAATACGACTATTACTCAATTTTATGCACTAAGCAATAATGCCAAAGATAAAGAAATTTAAGAATTTTACCAACTTCTGCAGTCCAAAATTGATCAAACATGCAATCAAGATGTGTTGATAATTACTGGTGAAAGGAATGCAAAAGTTGGAAACAAAGATAAAGGATCAGTAGTTGGAAAATACAACCTTGGTGTTAAAAATGATTCTGGAGATCACATGATAGAATTTTGCAAGATGACCGACTTATTCATTGCAAAAACCTTTTTTCACCAACATAAATGGTAACTATTCACATGGATCTCATCAGATGGAATACACAAAAATCAAATTAACAATATCTGTGGAAAGAGACAATGGATAAGCTCAATATCATCATTCAGAACAAGGCCAGGGGCCGACTGTGGAACAGACCATCAATTGCTCATTTGCAAATTCAAGTTAAAGGTGAAGAAAATTAAAACAAGTCCACAGAGCTAAAGTTCGATCTTGACTATATCCCACCTGAATTAGAGACCATGTCAAGAATAGATTTGATGCATCGAACACTAATGATGGAAGGCCAGGTGAGTTGTGGCATGACATCAAGAGCATCATACATGAAAAAAACAAAAGGTCATTAAAAAGATAGAAAATAAAGAAAAGACCAGAATGGATGTCAAAAGAGACTCTGAAACTTGCTCTTGAACCAAGAATAGCTAAAACAAATGGAAGAAATGATCACGTAAAAGAACTGAAGAGAAGATTTCAAAGGGAAGATTGAGAAGACAAAGTAAATTACTATAATGAAATGTGCAAAGACCTGGAGTTAAAAAAAAAAACTAAAAGGGAACAACATTCTTGGTATTTCTCAAGCTGAAAGTACTGAAGAAAAAATTTAAGCCTTGAATTTCAATATTGAAGGATTCTATGGGCAAAATATTGAATGATGTAAAAAGCATCAAAAGAAGATAGAAGGAATACACAGTCACTGTGCCAAAAAGGATTGGTGGACATTCCACCATCTCAGGAGGTAGCATATGATTAAGAACTGATGGTACTGAAGGAAGAGGTCCAAGTTGCACTGAAGGCATTGCTAAAAAACAAGGCTTCAGGAATCGATGGACTACCAATTGAGATGTTTCCACAAACGAATTCAGTGCTGAAAGTACTCACTCGTCAATGCCAAGACATTTGGAAGACAGCTACCTGGCCAACCAACTGGAAGAGATCCATTCCAAAAGAATGTACCCATTCCAAAGAAAGGTGATCCAATAGAATGTGGAAATTATTGAACAATATCATTAATATCACATAGAAATAAAATTTTGCTAACATCATTCAAATGTGGCTGCAGCAGTACATCAACAAAGAACTGCCAGGAATTCAAGCCAGATTCAGAAGAGGATGTGGAACAAGGTATATCATTGCTGATGTCAGATGGATCTTGCTGAAAGTAGAGAATACCAGAAAGATGTTTACCTGTGTTTTATTGACTATGCAAAGGCATTCGACTGTGTGGATCATAACAAATTATGGATAACATTGCAAAGAATGGGAATTCCAGAACACTTAATTATGCTCATGAGGAACCTGTACATAGACCAAGAGGCAGTCATTTGAGTAGAACAAAGGGATACTGAGTTGTTAAAATAGAAAAGATGTCTATCAGAGTTGTTTCCTTTCACCATACTTATTCAATCTGTAGGCTGAGCAAAAAGTCTAAGAAGTAGGACTATCTGAAAAAGTACACAGCATCAGGATTGGAGGAAAACTCATTAACAACCTGAGATATGCAGATATCACATCCTTGCTTGCTGAAAGTGAAGAGGACTTGAAGCACTTACTGATGAAGATCAAAGACTACAGCCTTCAGTATGATTACACCTCTACATAAAGAAAACCAAACTCCTCACAGCTGAACCAATTAAGCGACATCATGATGAATGGAGACAATGCTGAAGTTGTCACGGATTTCATTTTACTTGGATCCACAATCAATGCCTATGAAAGTAGCAGTCAAGAAACCAATGATCTATTTCATTAGGCAAATCTGCTGCAGAAAACCTCTTTAAAGTGTTAAATAATGAAGATGTCACTTTGAGGACTAAGGTGCACCTAATTCAAGCCATGGTGTTTTCAGTCTCTTCATATGCATTCAAAAGCTGGACTGTAAGTAAGGAAGACTGAAGAAGAATTGATGCCTTTGAATTATGGAGTTGGCAAAGAATCTTGAATATACCATGGACTGCTAGAAGAATGAACAAATCTGCCTTGGAAAAAGTACAGCCAGAATGCTCCTTAGAAGTGAGGATGGCAAGACTTTGTCTAATGTACTTTGGACATGTTATCATAAGGCACCAGTCCCTGGAGAAGGAGAGTCAGTAAAAAAGAGGGAGCCCCTCAAGGAGATGGATTGACACAGTGGCTGCAACAATGGGCTCAAGTATAACAAGGATTGTGAGGATTGTGCAAGACCAGGCAGTGTTTTGTTCTGTTGTAGATAGAGTTTCTGTGAGTTGGAACCGACTGGAAGGCAAGTAACAACAACAACAACAACAATATTCATGTTGATAAGCGTGCAGTAAGACTGTCTCATTACTCTAAAAGTGTAAGTTAGCACTAATTTTTTTGAACAACAGCTTGGCAATATGTATCAAAATCTTGAAAGAGTTCCTATACTTTAATCCACTTATTGTACTTTTAGGAAACTTTCTTATGGAAATAATGAGTATGTAAACAAAGCTTTATGTATAAAGAGTGTTCACTTAATATGAGTTTCAATATTGAAAAATTAGAAATAATCTGTATTTCAACATGTACAAGTCACTAAATTAAGTATGATACATCCACGTAAAGGAATATCCTGTCACCATTCTAAAATATTTTCAATAGACAAAGGTAATGCTTGAAATATGATATTAAATGAAAAAAATCCAAACATAGATGTGCAGTTAGGGAAATAGTCTGATTCTGCATTAAACAGTTTACTTGTGCTTTCACTCTAACTTTTGTGTTTGTTCCCTCACAGTTGCACTCTCAAACTCTCTCATTTTCTCTTTATGTATTTCTCTCTCTATTTTACAAACCTACCTATGTACTCATCTGTATAATCCTTTCACGGTCAGCGGGACATATATGTCCCACCTACATTTCCCTTCTCTCGCGTTATTGGGAAGCTACTTTCCATAACAGTATGTGCAGCCATCAGGAAGGGACCTGTATAACTGTTTGAAGTGGAAGAAATGGGCATTTGCTTCAAATTACTGTTTTTATGGGGTATTGTATGAAGTGGTGCATCCTGTAGGGGCATGTGTTTCCCATTAAACCTGCATATGAGTCTACAGTGACATGTGCATCCCAGAGTCCAACAGGAAATATGCATCCCACCAATCCTACTCCCCCTAGAGTCCAGAGGGACTTAGGCATCCACTCCGAGTCTAGTGGGACATATGTGTGCCACCAATCCTACCCCCAGAGTCCAATTCAGACACATTCAATGATTCAGCATGTATCCCATTAATGGAAAAAAAATCAACAAAATTAAAAAAAAAATTTTAAATCGGTCACGAAAGGGATAGAAAAAAAGACAAGAAAGAATTACAGTCAAATGTTAGCATTGCTTATTGTTGGGTGGTGGGATTGCACATGGTTTTAATATTTTTCCTTATAATTTTTGTTTTCTGATTTTTTATATAATGAGCAAATATCAGAAAAAAATTAAATCCGGCTGAGTCATGATCCAAACAAGATTCTGTATATGTGAGAAAATATAGCTTGTTCACCATTAACAAATCTGTAGTCTATTTATATGCCACCTACAGAGCTTTTCGTTTTTGTTCACAGAGAACAAGCTCTTGACTTTGTACTCTGTTACCTTAGAACTTTTCTCTTAACATCTCTCTTCTTTCAGATTTTAAGGTCAGAGGGAGGGGAGTGAGAAAAGCTTTTCCTTGATATAACTTTCTCTGCATCAAGTATTAAAAATATCCCAGTAGCATCCATAATAGATGCAGTCTTTAAAAATCACGCATACTGGTGTTGCTTTACATTCTTGCTCATTAATTTCTCCCCAAATAAGTCCATAGAACAGGAGTTAAAAATCTAAATAAGATCCAAGGAATATAACTTAAAAACCTTAGGCCTTCCTTCTTTGGAAGTAATTTATCCATCTATTCATTCACTTCATTAATTAAAAAATATCTTTTACAACTATGTATTTGATTACATAGTGGTGGAGGATGATATACAGATGAAACAAACATATTCTTCTATCCTAGTATAACTTACAATCTTGAACTAAAGAAAAGATATGTGAATAAGCATATAGAATGCCATTGGCCCGTTAAATACATAGTAGAAGAGAAAGGATAAAATGTCGTAGGCCCTCAAAAAAAGAACCAAATGAATATATGTTCAGAACATGATGATATATACAATTGAATAAAACATAGCTAGTAGACATTAGGAAAAAATTATAAAGATTTTGAGTTAAGCCACTTTACAGAAAATATAATGAATTTCACCATCTTATCATAAACTCATTTGAAAAAGAAGATTGTAGTAACTCCGAGGGGCATTTACTCATGCAAAGGCTAAAACAGATTACAGGGCTTCGGCTTACTTTTTCTTACATGCCACAATCTCCAGTGCTATTCATCCTCTTCCCCCAAATAATGACAAAATAAAATATCTGGCCAATATGTGAGAATATATATAAGGAATATTTTTAACTGAATTTAAATTGTGATGGCTGAATTGAATGTCTATCCTTTCTTTAAACTACTTCCCCTATAATTATTAGAGTGGTTGATAGATCTGAGAATCGAATCATTGGATGGATTCACCAGTAGATGGATCTGGTATAATCAATAGCTTATTTATTAATGTCAAACATACATAAAAGTAGAAGCAGAGCAGGATTACTGGTAACATGGAAATTCAAAGGGAGCCAATTGAAATTGCTGATATTGAACCGTTTTTGACCTATAAAAATGTTAGTTTCACATGGTTCATCCTAACAGATAATTGACAATGAAAAAAATAGGATTCTAGAAATACATCTGTAAATGAGATGCTTGTTTATAAAGTACATTGAATTAACAAAGTCTGTTTTTAAAAATGTGATGATGTGTAACTGGGGCTCCACATTCATTATATATGTATCTAAAGCAATGTTTATACCTTTTTTTAATTGTACAGTCCGCGGTATACTTTAACCTTAACATGTATAATATCTCTTAAATTCATTAAACTATTTGATTATTCAAACATTTTTAACCATGGAAATAATCAATGTCTTCTAAAACTAATTTGGCTCTTCTCTGATCAATATGGTCATTTTGATTCCTATTATTGCACGACGTATCTATCTTATGGGCATGTAATTTTGTTGATAACATTATAATAAAATGCTTATTTTCCTGTTATATTATAATTCAGTCTGGCCTAGTTCTTGGAAAACTAAAATGTAAGAGTCTGGTTTAAATTCTCATCCATTTTCATACTAACAGAGCAGACTTCTTTTTTATGTTGTCTGTAAATCCACTTGAGGGCAATGGGTTTTTGGATATGCATTTGGAAGCCACAGGAACGCATTTGGGAATTGTCAGTTGGTTTGCTGTGCTTAGTATAATTCAATGCTTAATATAAATGTTTAATACATGTAAGTTGGAGCCCTGGTGGCACAGACGTTAAGAGCTACGGCTGCTAACCAAGAGGTCTGCAGTTCAAATCTACCAGCTGTTCCTTGGAAATCGTACAGGGCACTTCTACTCTGTCCTATAGGGTCGCTATGAGTCAGAATCCACTCAATGGCACTGGGTTTGGTGTTTTTTTGGTTTGGTTTTGGTGATGGATTGAATTACACCATGGTGTCACAATTCTTGATCTTTATAATGTATTCTATGGATGTTTAATTTTGTTAGGCAGACGTGGTTTATTTCTTAATGACAAAAAGAGAGTGCTCTTCTCTAACAACTGTTCCTTCTATGAAGCCCCTTTCCACCGTTCCAGTCTGTAACGGTTGAAGCATTAAATCTATCTTTTACATTTGAAGGAAGGTTTTCTTTATTTTCATTTAACATCTGTCTTTGTCTTCTAATTTTTTCATTACGAGCAGTCAGACCTGGCTAATCAGAATTAGTAAGCAAAATCCATTTCAGAACTAAATAGAAATAAGTATAGCAATTCAATACAACACATACAACAGACGGTTGAATGGCTGAATCACTTTTACCACTATGCAAAGAGAAATAGTTTTTCACATAATAGCGCGTTTATTGTGTATCCTTCCTTAATGTATCCCAGGATTTCTGAGCCTAAGTGCTATTGACATTTCAGACTGGATAATTCTTTGATATGGTGGCTTCCCTGAGCATTGTAGGGTATTTAGCAGCATTCCTCACCTAAAATGCCAGTAGCACTCTGCTTCCCCAGTCATGGCCATCAAAAATATCTCCTGACATTGCCAAGCATCTCCTGCAGAGCAAATTGCTCTCATTTGAGAACTACCATTTTAACCCCTAAGGAGCCCTGGTGGCGCAATGGTTAAAGCGATTGATTGCTAATGGAAAGATCAGCCGTTCAAAGCCACCAGTGGCTCCATGGGAGAAAGATGTAGCAGTCTGCTTCTGTAGAGATTTATTTACAGCCTTGGAAAACCTATGAGGAGGAATTGACTTGAGGGCAGTGGATTTTGGTCTTAACCTCTCTAAAACATTAACTTAGCTATAGGCGGCCAGGAAAAAATAAAGCACAAATTTTAATTTCTCATGTTCAAAAGCCAATTAAAGTTGACTGTGGCATTCAGGAAAAGGGCTCATAGGTTTGTACATGGCAACTGATGAGAGACTCAGCAGAATCTCAATATGGTGTCATGAAGGTTGCAAACCACCCTTTTTATATGTTGTTGTTGTGTGCCATCAAGCTGATTCTGACCCACAGTGACCCTATATAACAGAGTAGAACTGTCCATAGAGTTTCCTAGGCTGTAATCTTTATAGGAGCAGATCGCCATGTCTTTTCTCCTGTGGAGCGGCTGGTGGGTGTGAACTGCTGACTCTTTGGTTAGCAGCTGAATGCTTAACCATTGCTCCACCAGGGCCCTTTTTATATGTTAGCACCTAATAAATGCCACATAGTCAGTTGTTGGCCCAGAAGAAAGAGCCTCATTAATGAGTGGTCATCAAGTACAAATATAATTATGATTTTCATGTTTATACCTACTGTTTACTAAATGAATTTTTAAAGAGTTGCCAAACTTTTGGCACTATACCTCTGATATTTCAGTCACTAAAACTAGAATTTATCATACTAGTGTTATGATAGGTAGTGGGAGAGATACAGTTATTAACACACTGTCCAGGCCCCGTAGATGGCTACAGCCACAGCCCTTTCTGTCCCTAGATTCATACCAAGCCCTTTGCCTTCGACCTCAACCTACTCCACAAGGACTATCTTTCTCCACAAAGCCAAAAAGCAACACACTGCCCTTTTTTTGTAGATATTTACATCATATATACATATTTATATGTATGATACAATATACAAATGTATAAAAAAAAAACCCATAAAAATAAACCAGAACAAAAATTATTAACTTCCTTGTCTTCTTTCCCCTATTCCTTGTTTAATTGGAGTCAACACTGAGGAAGAATTTTTTTACTCTGAGAGGATGGTGGATGGGGATATAATGGAGAAAACTTGACAGAGGGAATATAATGTTATATAGAAGACGGTTTATAATGAAAAAGATACTTGCGGCAGAGGATCATTGAAGAGACAAATAAGGCCAGCTAGGTGTGAGCCAAGGGGCTTGGAGATATTCAAAGGAGGAATTATGGCTGAGAATTGTGGAGCTTTGAATTTTTATGAAGTCAGTCTATCTTAGGAGATTTCAATACAATGATTAATTAATAATAACAATTACTTAATACTCCGGCAGCAAACATTTAGAAGAGGCATTAACAACCAATATTGTTGTGGGGAGTGTTCCTACTTTTCCAGCTCTCTCAACCCTTTATAGGGACTATATCCCTGCAAACAGTTCATGGGAGTATGTGAAAAACTTGACCTCAGAACTGGTACCAAAAACTTTCCATTCTTTCCTTTGAGCCCAGAGCTTCTTATACTTATTTTCCCTGAATATATGACACACTTTGGCTTTTGATATTCATTTTGGACTCTCGGATCTGACGAAGCATTTAACTGGATATCCTTCTTCAGTTCATTCCTTCATACATGATTCTGGTAATCCTGAGAAAAAAATGCTCTTCTTTCATTATGACCTAGGAAACTCAGGTTACCAGGAACAGATTTCCTTTAATGTTTCTGCTAGGAGAAGATTTTGTAGATACAGTAATTTAGGGCCTGGCTTACAAGCTGAAGGCAACACATGGAGTCCTTGTTGTTGTTAGGTGCCTTCAAGTTGATTCCCATTCATAGTAACCCCATGGACAACAGAAAGAAACACTGCCCAGTCCTGCGCCATCCTCACAATCACTGCTATGTTTGAGCCTATTGTTGCAGCCACTGTGTCAGTCCATCTTGTTGAGGGTCTTTCTCTTTTTCACTGACCCTCTACTTTACCAAACATGATATCCTTCTCCAGGGACTGGACCTTCCTGATAACATGTCCAAAGTACGTGAGAGGAAGTCTTGCTATCCTTGCTTTTAAGGAGCATTCTGGCTGTACTTCTTCCAAGACAGATTTCATTCTTCTGGCAGTCCATGGTTTATTCAATATTCTTCGCCAATACCGCAGTTCAAAGGCATCAATTCTTCATCGTTCTTCCTTATTCACTGTCCAGCTTTCACATGCATATGAGGTGATTGAAAACACCATGGGTTGGATCAGGTGCACCTTAGTCCTTAAAGTGGCATCTTTGCTTTTCAACACTTTAAAGAGGTCTTTGTTTGGAATCTTTATAACTGTAAAATTAGTGCTGTATTTTCCATAAATCTCTATGCATTATTCAAGATTCTTTTGAATTTTTTTGTCTCTTTGCTGAGTGACAGAAATGCAACTGAAACTAGCCAAAGCAGAACAAACAGATCAACAAAAAAGTAGAAGGTCGTGGTAGGGGTTTATTGGCTTATATAACTGCATGAAAATCTACTATTAAATGGTTTTGGACACCAGTAGATACAGGGTTTCGTAATGTTTTCAGGACTCTGTTTCTTTCTCTCTCTCAATTTCTCAGACATAATCTTTCTGTATTTGAAAAAAAGAAATAGAAAGAAAAATAGCCTTTATTGATACTTCATGTTTCCTTTTTCTTTAACTAAGAACTCGGTTGTTTGGAGTTAAATTCTTTATCCAGTGGCACGACCTAAACCATAATAACTGGAGCATGGGGGCCTCAGTGCACTTACTTGTGTGGAGTTGTAATAGTTTTCTGTTAGCTCTTACTATTGAACATGGTATAGGGAGGTGTCCCAGGAAATCACTTGGCTTCATCCTGACACCTTCCTTCTTTCATTGTGAAGTAGCAACACTTGTTTTCCCTTTGATTGTCAAGAATCATAGCAACAATATTATATCTGTGTTCCCTTTTCTCCCAGTGGAACCACAGGTCCAAAATGGGCAGGTGGCAATCTTAGTTTTCAATTCAATGGAACCATTGTTGAGTAAAGTGTTCTCTCCAAGCTACAGCTTACTTTGAGTCTTCAATGTGTTACTCCATTATTCTATAAGCCAGCTAATTTTGGCTGATTTTCATGTAAAATTGATGAATCCTGGGAGCATCAACCCAATTATATACTTCTTTTGTGTACAGTGACTTCCTGGTCATAAACAGTGCCCTGAAGATAAAATGATGGCACAAAAGGCAAACAATAAGACTACAGGTGATATGGCTTGCAGAATGATAAAATCCAAATTAGAATAAATATCTATTCTGGTGATGGCAAGTTGCTTTACTGTAGGGTGGAAGACATCCATGCAATCAAACTGCCCTGCCCTCAGGTGACTGGTTGTTCTTAGCTAGACGGTTCAGGGCTGTTGCATATTAGGCTCTCACCTAGGGTGGTAGCTAGACCAGTTTGTATGACAGGATTTACATAGTATTGAACCTATCCCTGCCAGCAATCTTCTATGAACTGCTTGGTAGTCTTTCAGTATCTGCTTAATGTAGCTGATGTAAGTCTTTGTGGTTTACTATGAAGAACTCTGACTATTTGTTCCCAGGAATGGAGTAAGGAAAAATTGTCACTTCCTTGGTATCCGTGAAAGGAGCTGGATCATGTAGGAATTAACCTAAAATAGGTGTCAGATATTTGATGGTCAGAAACACATTCCACCGCATGGGAAAATGGAAAAAAAGAATTTAAAAAGCCAACCTCCAGGGAGAAAATTGAGTGGTTTGTTTGAGTCATATGTCCATGTCTGAATCTGGAAATGAGTTTAAGATAGTCCCTTCCAAATCATTAAGAACAATTCTCCTCAGGAAATAGTTAATATTTCTGAATCATTTAGTATGTGCAAGTCATCATTCTAAGCACTTTGCTAGGATTATCTCATTTAATCCTCCCAATTATCTTATAAGAAAGGGACAGTAGTAATCTACATTTTACAGATAAAGCACACGGAGATACATAACTTGTACCAAAGTCACAGAGAGGAAGGACATGAATACAGACATTTTTATTCCAGAGCTTGCATGTTTAACCTCTAAGTGATACTGGGAACAAAAGGAGGAGTGAGCAAAACTAAAAAGTAACCACTGCCTTCCATGAGTAGTCTACAACTCTAGTGTTGCAGGTTGAGTTCTCCTGAAGCAGATGCCTGAGATGAGGTTTTAGAAGTAAGATATTCATTAGGGATCAGCATCTGTGAAAGATCTGAGAAAGGAGCAGAATTGGGCAGAGGGAGACTCGCAGTCTGGTATAGATTTTACAAAGCCTTGGCCAACGCCATGTAGCTCCAGAACAGATTTTGCCCATCATTGGGTTCTACGTGGGTCAGATATAGCTGGCCCTTTATAATCTCACCTCACTCAGTCACTGATGTGGATTGTCAGGGAAAGGGCATAACCGCAGGCAAGGTGGCTCTTAGCAGCTGAGGTAGACTCTGAAGGAGCAAATAGCTGGAGACTGTCTACTGACCCTAGTTTTTGCAGCTGGACAGGAAGTCCTTTCTCGGAGATATGGCAAGGAGGTGGGTCGCAAGAAGCACATCTGCACACCTATCATCTAGATATTATAGAGTAGTTTTCAACCCTGATCACATATTAGAATCAACTGGGGAGTGTTTTTAAAAGTTCCATTATCTGGGTCCTATCCCATTCGAATTAAATCCAAATCTCTAGGTTATGGCCCAACATCAGCATTTTAATATAATTCCCAAGGTGATTTCAATATGTAACCATGATTGAGAATCATTGATAGAGAGCAAAGCTAGGTGTTTTCTTGGAACTTAGAAAAATAAGAGGAAAAATTATGTTTGCGTTGTTTAGAAAGCCATTTGAGTTTCTGAGAAACTCATTTGTGATAACCTATTGCCGTTGAGGCAATTCCGACTCACAGTGACCCTAAGGACAGAGTGGAACTACCCCATAGGGTTTCCAAGTAGCAGCTGGTGGATCCAAACTGCTGCCCTTTCGGTTAGCAGCCAAGCTCTTAACCACTTAGCCAACATCAGTTGTGATAAGGTTACTATAAATGCATATTTTAGTTTGAGTTTTTCTATAGTTTTCACGTTCAGAGGTATAGAAGGTATAGATAGAATGCTATGCACACACATACATATAACTTCATGTAATTTTTTACTTAAATGTTTCAGAATACCCCAAGCCTGCTCATATGGTGTTAAAAGAAAATAGTGTTTATCCTTGATCTTTAAATGACTCTCTTGGAAAATCTTAATTCATCAGTACCATGGAACTTCAGATGGATGAATTTCCAATTATCTATTTATAAACGAAATTCTGACCTCACTGCTGGAAAGGTCATGCCTAGTGTGATCTCTCAACCATATGGCTGAGAAAATGAAGTGGTAAGTTTATTCTTCTGAGATATATGTTGATGCCTCAGCTAATTAGTCTTTTCCAAATATGTGTCACTGCTATTAGAAGACATGAGACAGAGAAAATCGCTGGTATTTGGTTAATAATACACTGTCTTACTTTGAAATGAAGCCAAGTAGACCAACTGGTAGACTTAATTAGGAAACATGAGTAAAATCCTATAATTCTGAATTCCACTGATTGAGCCTCACTATTTTTACTTGAACTGGAATACATTTATAGCAAAATTTAATGTACCATTAGCTTGTAACTTAAATATATGTGTGTGTGTGTGTGTGTGTGTATGACTGTAATAGCTATTTTAATAAAAGTGCCTAGTTGTACCCCACTGATGTGCCTAGCTCTGTCCACACATTCTGTTTCTCACAGTCAAAACCACTCTAACTTGTACTCATAGATGTAACACGCTAACTCACACTTAGGAGCCAATTCTATCCCAAAGACCAAGGAGACTATTAAGGACCTAGAGTGTATAAATTTCTCGTTTAGCATTATTACTGTAATGCTGGCAATGGTAAACAGTATGCTTCCTCTTCTTGAACCCTTAACTTCATCTCCATTGTCTAATACCAGATCTCTGAGATGCAAAGAGCTTACTTGAATTACTGTGCTTACTGACATTGTAACAGTTGTAACAACCAGTCTATTTCCTCTTTGGAATAAAAATCTTGCATCTTAATGTTAGCCCTAACTTTTGACTAATATAATTTTTTTGTTTGTTTTGTTTTCTAATAAATGTTTTGGGTTTGATGATAGATCTTCAGACTCTTGTTTCTGAATGTCATCGCCTGTCCTAGACCTTATTTCCTGGAACTCAACCTTCGGCCAATTTGGTAGGTCTGTTGGAAGTCCTACTAGCTTTGAAAAGTGTTATTTACTTTCCAAATCGTTAACAAGTAATAACTTAAACTTTAAATAGTACTCTCTTGGCATGTAATTTTAATTAGATTTTATATATAGTAGCGAATTTTAAATCACAAGTGTTATATTGTGACAATATATTGTTAATATACATAGAATGATTAGACAATTTATATCATAATGTTGTTGTTAGTTGTCGTGGAATCCATTCCGACTCTTGGTGACCCCATGTGTGCAGAGTCGAACTGCTCCATAGGCTTTTCAAGGCTCTGACCTTTTAGAAGCAGATCACCAGGACCGTCTTCTGAGGTGCCTCTAGGTGGATTTGAACCGCCAACCTTTTGGTAGTAGTCAAGCGCGTAACCATTTGTGCCATCCAGAAACTCCTATATAACAATATAGAGGATGGATAGTAAACAAAGAGATTTAAAAATAGAGCTCAGAGATCATAATGTTCTAAATTAAAATGTGAGTTATTAATAGAGCACTATTGCCTAAATTATCAAGTATATAACTGGAATCGTTAAACTTCTATGACAAAGAAAAATGTCTAATATGATTTGCATGGGCCAAACATCTTTCAAAGTTCTGTCCTTATTTTGCTGTTACTAAATAAATTATAAAATTATGTCTACATTTCTGTTTAATACAGGAATAGTGATCTGTTTACTGTCACACAAAAAGTATCACGTGAATGATATTTTCCCGAAAATATTAACACTTATCTTTTTTTTTAAATTGTACTTTAGATGAAGGTTTACAGAACAAATAGTTTCTCATTAAACAGTTAGTACACATATTGTTTTATGACATTGGTTAACAACCCCACGGCACGTCAACACTCTCCCTTCTCAACCTTGGGTTCCCTATTACCAGCTTTCCTGTTCCCTCCTGAATTCTAGTCCTTTTCCCTGGGCAGTCGTGCCCCATTAGCCTCGTTTTGTTTTATGAGCTTGTCTAATCTTTGGCTGAAGGGTTAACCTTGGGAGTGACTTCATTACTGAGCTAAAATGGTGTCTGTCGGCCATACTCTTGGGGTTTCTCTGATCTCTGTCAGGCCGGTAAGTCTGGTTTTTTTTTGTGAGTTAGAATTTTGTTCTACATTTTTCTCCAGCTCTGTCCAGGACCCTCTGTTGTGATCCCTGTCAGAGCAGTCAGTGGTGGTAGCCTGGCACCATCTAGTTGTACTGGACTCAGTCTGGTGGAGGCCGTGGTAGTTGTGGTCCATTAGTCCTTTGGGCTAATCTTTCCCTTGTATCTTGTTTTCTTCATTCTCCCTTGCTCCTGAAGGGGTGAGACCAGTGGAGTATCTTAGATGGCTGCTCACAGGCTTTTAAGACCCCAGATGCTACTCACCAAGGTAGAATGTAGAACATTTTCTTTATAAACTATGTTATGCCAATTGAGCTAGATGTTCCCTGAGACCATGGTCCCCACAGCCTTCAGCCCAACAATTCAGTCCCTCACGGAGTTAGGATGTGTCAATGGAGCTTCCATGACCTTTCCTTGTACAAGTTGTGCTGGCTTCCCCAGTATTGTGTACTGTCTTACTCTTCACCAAAGTTACCACTTATCTATTGTCTGTTTAGTGTCCCCCTGCCAATCCCTCATAACCATCAAACATTGTTTCTTTTTGTATGTAAACCTTTTCATGAGTTTTACAGTAGTGGTTTCATATAACATTTATCCTTTTGTGATTGACTTATTTCACTCAGCATAATGCCCTCCAGATTAATCCATGTTATGAGATGCTTCTCAGATTCATCATTTTTCTTTATCATTGCATAATACTCCATTGTGTGTATGTACCATAGTTTGTTTATCCATTCATCTGTTGATGGGCACCTAGGTTGTTTCCATCATTTTGCTATTGTGAACAATGCTGCAGTGAACAGGGAAGTGCATATGTCTATTCGGTTGACGGCTCTTACATATTCCTATATATTCTTATATATTCCTAGGAGTGGGATTGCTGGATCATACGGTATTTCTATTTCTAGCTTTCCAAGGAAGCACCATATTGTTTTCCAAAATGGTTGTATCATTTTGCATTCCCACCAGCAGTGCATAAGAGTTCCGATCTCCCAGCAGCCTCTCCAACATTTGTTATTTCCAGTTTTTTTGATTCATGCCAGTGATGTCTGGGTGAGATGGTATCTCATTGTGGTTTTGATTTGCATTTCTCTAATGGCTAGTAATTGCCAACATTTCCTCATGTGTCTGTTGGCTGCTTGAATGTCTTCTTTGGTGAAGTGTCTGTTCATTTCCTCTGCAATTTTTTTAATTGGATTATTTGTCTTTTTGTTGTAGAGGTATTGGATTTTCTTGTAGATTTTAGAGATTAGACCTTTGTCTGATTCATAATGTCCAAAATTTTTTTCCCAATCTGTTGGTTCTCTTTTTACTCTTTTGGTGAAGTCTTGATGAGCATAAATGTTTAATTTTTAAAAGATCCCAGTTATCTAACTTATCTTCTGGAGTTTGTATAACAATTATCTTTTGATAAAAAAAAAAGACTTTAATACTCTGTGGGAAGAATTCTATAGCTTGAATGTTGAAATTACTTATGAAAAATAGAATCTGTAAAATGGAAATGGAAATAATTGTAATAGAAAAGGTTGAGGGAAATGAAGTTGGCATGGGTGGTATAAATAAACTATAAAATTTTCTAAGATTAGTTCTGCCCCTTCTCTTTTAAGGGTTGCCTTCCGATTGTCTCTAGAATAAAGTTTTTAGCCTTATAGTTTAATCCATCAGTGACATGATGTCATCCTAACAACTGTAAGTATTTTATATTCACATAACTTATGTTCTTGCCCTCTCTCATTCTCAATTTTGAGATGACCAAAATCTTTGGATGAAAAAAAAAAATATATATATAATGTATATATTATAAATGTACGTATCTATATATATATATGTATGTATATACATATAGACACGTGTGTATGTATGTGTGTATATCCATATATATATGTCATTGTTGTACACTGTCAAGTCGATTCTGACTCATAGCAACCCTATATGACAAAGTAGAACTACCCCACAGGGTTTCCTAGGCTCAAATCTTTACAGAAGCAGATTACCGGATCTTTTTTCCCCTGTGGAGCATCTGGTGAGTTAGAACCGCTGACCTTTCCGCTGGCAGCCAAGTACTTTAATCATTGAGCCACGAGGACTGCTAAAAAGACCCATTGCTGTGGAGTCGATTCCAACTCATAGTGACCCTATAGGACAAAGTAGAACTGCCCCATAGGGTTTCCAAGGGGAGGCTGGTGGATTTTAACTGCCGACCTTTTGGTTAGCAGCCGAGCTCTTAACCTCTGTGTCACCAGGGCTCTCTATATATATACACATACATACATATATACATGTGTGTGTTTGTAATGTTGTCTTTTTTAATGCATACTAGTGCATACTAATCAAAGATCACCAGGAACATAACTATAGTTGAACAAAATTGGGTTTAGTGGTGATTCTTGCAATAAGAGAGACCACACAACCCGGGGAACCAGTAAAATGGTGTTAAAAGAGGCTTGTTATGGGGTTAGACAGTGTTAGGGGTTTGGGGAGGGTCAGGTGAATTGGATGCTCTCAAAAAGTGGAGGAAATTCGGTGATTTGGTATCTTAGTAAGTTATCTGGAAAGTGGGAGGAACAGAGTAAGGCTAATTCTGTATTTGGAAAAGCAGCAGCAGACTGGTGTCAGCTAGGAGATGGTCATTTTTTAAAATTGTTTGTATTTGTTTTATTGGTTTTATCTGTGCTGAGACATGATTATGAAGTGGTCTTGTTTTTGTCTTGTTCTCTCATGGTCACAGAGAAAGCTTTTCTAATGTTGACGCTGTGTGACATTGCTTATGTTTGATAGGAGAAGGCCATGGTCTAGCTGTGGTGCCAGGCCACCTTCCGTCTGACTGCTCTTGGGGCTGCACTGTCCTTTCTCTCTCTCTCTAATGTATGTATATGTAAACCTATTTTGGATCATCTGTTGCATTATTTTCATGTTTTATTTACATATATGTTTATTATTAGAACCAAGTAGGACTACTTTAAATATTAGGGAAAAATCAGAAGAGGAGAGAAATTAAGTAATTATGTAAATAACATAATAGCATCAAATGATCACTAAATGGTGTCTTCGTGTACTCTGCAAACAATGATTTCTTGGCTGTTTGGATCTAAAAAAAATATTTTCACAAGGCATATGGTAATATGTAGACATGACAAAAGGACCTGTGCTCTAAAATTTTTACGTGTTGAGCAGTGATTTACTTCAGCAATATAACACCACTTATTACATTACACTGAGGTTCTTGATATTAATATTACTGGTTGTGTAGTTTTATTTTTATTTAATTCATAAATTTTAAATTTGTAGTTGGATAAGAACTATAACAAGAGGTACTTAGGATTACTTTTATGGTTTGCATATATACATTGTATTAAAATAATAATTAACCTTGTGATTATGAGAAAAAAACTAAAAAAAAAATATTTCTGCGCTCGGGTTTGATGAAATTACTAGACTACTTGCCTTCACTCCGATATGCCTGTGCTTTCTATTTTATGTGTTTTCCCGTGTTTTTTATTCTACCTGAATTACCTTCCTTTTATCTTCACCCCTTGAAATTTTGTATATCCTTTAAGGCCCATCTCAACTGCCACCTATCCTTTCTCATCCCTTTAGTTGGATTTTATCCTTTCCTTCTCTCTATTCTTATCATATCTCTATACCTAAAGTAAAGCACTGTCCACATATTCCGTTCTGTTCTACTTATGTGGGTAGCAGTCTATCGGCTTGTAAAGTTCTTGAGGGCAGAGAACTCAGTGTGAATCACTGCCTTCCCTATATTGTTTCACATAATTTTTGGCACATAGGATCCGCTATATAAATATTATTTTGCATAAAATTTAAGTGATTAAATATTTGAAAATTTCTAAAATTTATGACAGATTACTGTATTAGGCTTCATATGCATGCGAAAGCGGGACAATGAATAAAGAAGACTGAAGAGTTGATGCCTTTGTATTATGGTGTTGGCAAAGAATATTGAATATACCATGGACTCCCAGAAGAATGAACTAATCTGTCTTGGAAGAAGTACAGCCAGAATGCTCCTCAGAAGCAAGGATAGCAAGACTCCATCTCATATACTTTGAACATGTTCTCAGGAGAGACCAGTCCCTAGAGGACATCATACTTGGTAAAGTAGACGGTCAGCGAAAAAGAGGAAGACCCTTGATGGAATGACACAATGAATGCAACAATGGGCTCAAACGTAACAATGACTGTGAAGATGGTGCAGGACCGGGCAGTGTTTTGTTCTGTTGTACATGGGAGTGCTATGAGTTGGAACCAACTCTAAGGCACATAACAACAACGACAACTGGCATCAGAATATTAATCTTGAAATGAAAAGGTCATGGTAACATAATAAACATCTAAACATATAATAAAACAAAAAATTCTTGCCATAATAGTAAAAACTATTATTATTATGATGAATAATTATTGTGTAATGACTGTGTGTCAGTTTTCGAAGCACTTAACACGTAAACATTGATTTAATTTCTAAAGCAGTCCTATGAAGTTGGAAACATTATTATCTCCACTTTATAGGTGAGAAAATTGAGGCACAGTGAGGTTAAGTGACTTACCAAGAGTCACATGCTTACTAAAAAAATCTAGGTTTGGTTCCACAGTCCAGACTCCTAATGACATAATTAAAGAAATTAACTATATTGTAAAACTGCAGCTTGTATTTAGATGTAAAATTTACTTTTAATGTCTGAGCTGTCAGGTGTTGGAAATGTTTTTGAGAGCATACTGTATTTTATGCAAATAACGTGTGCCTTCTATGTTTGCCAGCCTTGCCTTCCCCTGTGAGGTGTTTTCATAAGTGCAGCTATGCCTATTTTTTTTACATGTTGCTGTTAAAGAAAAATTAGCATAGCGTGCTTACAAAAATACTTTGTGGGAGGAGGGCGCAGCAGGCAAACAATTGTAGGAGTTTGTTATTTTAGTAAAAATACGGTATTGTAGTCTTGTTAGCGGAACTAAAGTAGATAACCAGGAAAGTTCTCATTCAGTTCTATATTTTTAAGATTATCTATGTTTCATAATTTCCTTAAAATTAAGGCATTTAATGTTTCTCCATATTTCCTACTTGACTATTTTAGAAAAAATAATTATGACACTCATTTAAAATGGATATGCAAAGATGTTGCTATGAAGTAAAGTTGAAAGCTCAAAATGCTTAATGCTGTCAAATAGTTAGAGGTCATTAAAAGTCCCTATCAGCTCGTAAACCAGTTTTCTTTGATGGAATTTTATAACACTGTCTATTTCTAGTTATGTGAATATCCTATCTATTCACAGTAAAATTTTAAAGCTTTATTATAATAATTGACAGCAAGTATACTGGAGCACAAATTTTACAGTGTTTTTTTTCTCCCACATCCAACATACATGACTAGTTTAACAGACTGGAATTGTATTAGACACTTCAATTATTAAATGACAAAAATGTTCCAAGGATGATGATAAAGACCTTATTCAAGTTTGACCTGTGACCCAATTTTGCTCATTTTTAAAAATAATTTGTTTCCATGTGATGTTCAATAAATTGCAGATGACTCAGATTTATCAAAATAAGCTTAACTGGCTTGTCATAGGGAATCTGGCCAGAACATTTTTGAGATGCCTAAATCAAGAGCAAGTGAAGCTATGGAATGCCCCTCTTCTGTAACAAATCTTACATTAATGCATAAATTCACTTGTGAATGTAAAACAGAAATACAATTAGAGAAAATTTGGGCTCCCAGGGACTTATCAATAACTAGTTCATGGATGTATGAAGAACAGATAACTGTAGAGACAATTTAAGGGACCAATAAATACAGCAATTTCCCCAGAAATTAGGCCCATCCAATTTACATAGTGAAGTTGTTAGAGTTAAATACTACTATTTGGCATCTAAATAATATTCAAATCTAGTGCCCTGAATAAGCATTAAAATAGAATATTAGCCTTCAATTGTCATGAAAATTTAAGATTTTAACTGCTGTTCATTCCTTTCACCATGGCTTTGTATATATATACACTTATAATCATCATAAATATTTAATATATGCCAAATTTTAAATGTTGTTGTTAGCTGTGTTGGAGTCAGCCCTCGCCACATGACGACCCCAGTCACAACTGGACAAAATGCTGTACCATCCCCATGATCAGTTGAGGATCAGACCACTGTGATCCACAGAGTTTTTATTGGCTGCTTTTTGAAAATAGATCATCAGGCTTTTCTTCCTAGTCCATCTTCATGTGGAAGCTCTGCTGGAACCTGTTCAGCATCATAGCAACAAGTAAGCCTCAATTGACAGATAGGTGGTGGCTATTCATGAGGTGCATTGGCCAGGCATCAACCCTGCTCTGCCTCATGGAAGGCAAGAATATTACCACTGAACTACCTCAAATTTTAAATAGTTATCCTTAAATGAATATTTGGGTCATTAGCACAACTCCAGGATTTTGGGCAAGAAAAATAAGATGCAGTGAAGTTACTCGCTCAATGCCATGTTGTTAATTATTTGCAAATATGATTTTAAACTTAAGCCTGCTGCTTTTCTCGACAGTGTTATCGCTACCACATTTTATAGGTACCATCTGTTTTATAGAAAAATGATGAAAACTCATTTAAGTAGTATAGTGTTTAAATTGGGTGAGAAGTTTCAGTTCAGGATAACAGAATGAGTACTTTTCACTTTGAATCTATTTTTAGAGCCTACTGAAGTAAAAGTATAGAAATATAAATTAAATACAATGAAGATAATAGTAAGAGGGTGTATCAAAGAATGGAGAATTTTGTCACATATCTGGAAGTTAGAAGGAACATGGCAGTGTGTTAATGGAGAAAATGGAGCAAAGGACATCAGAGATCAGAATATTCTAGAGAGGACTCCAGTAGCAGTGACAACTGATCTGCTGTTAAAAGCATGGAAAAACTTTAGGAAACAATTGTGGTAGAGAAAGAGATTAATAATAAGAATGATTTGAAACAAACTAATTAATTCACTTTCTTTATATAGAAATGTTGACTCCTCTACCTCCCAGGGATTTACAAACAGGCCTCCCAAAAACAAACAGACAAACAAACCACTTTATCTAAAAATAATTTTGGGGTAACTAAGACCTCTAGATTGGTTATTTTGCTCCCAAGTAGAGTCTTCCTCATTCTGGCATTTGAGGGTAAACACATCTGATAGCAGTCTTCCAGCCCACTTAGCCTAAATTGAAGCCAGCCAGGTGAGATGTCACGTAGCCTTCCCAGAAATGTCTCCCATTCAGGATAGAAGATTATAGGGAAATTTACCCTTTTACCTAATAGCAGAGGGAACTCACACCAACTCCCAATTTTAATTCTTAAATATTGGGCAATCAATCAACAATCACATGTTGAAGTTTGGGTTCCCAGGACACCTACTCTGAGATGAAGAGTAGCATGCAGGAAATTTATGAGGGAGTACTTTATAAGGGATCAACACCTGCAGGGTAAGGAAGGGTAGCAGGATTAGGCAGAGGGCAAAGTGATGCTGTACAGTCACAACAAGGACACAAATGTCCCTAGAGGGAACTCTGAGGCTGGGGTGGCCCTTCGAATTTGTTGGAGCAAGTGCCCTGGAGCTTTATATTTCAGTATTGGGTGGTGGCTCAAATAAGGTTCATTGGCCAGGAGTCAAAAACGGGTCTTCTGAATGGTGGGGGAGAATTCTACCAGGGAGTCTCTACTACCTTCACATCTTTCACCAAAAACCAAACCAAACCTGTTGCTGTCAAGTCAATTCTGACTCATAGCAACCCTATAAGGCAGAGTAGAACTGCCCCATAGGGTTTCCAAGGAATACCTGCTGGATTCGAACGGCTGACCTTTTGGTTAGCAGCCCAACACTTAACCACTATGCCACCAGGATTTCCACATCTTTCACAGTAGGCATTAAACAAAGGTGCTCTTTGCTGAAAGGGAGATATTACCTCATCCCTCAAGGCTGCTCACCACAAATAAACCCTGGTAAAGAGCAATCAGGGTCTTGAGTTCTTGGCATGCCCAACAGGATTGGTAGTGTGAGGAAGCCATGCAGGACAGACTCTCCCAACAGGGCGGTAAGATACTAATTTAGGTAAAAGAAGAACAGAAGTAAAAGCCTACCCTGTGAAGTTCCAAGGTAACCAGTATAAAAACTAAAAATGATAAAGTAACTCTCAAGTAGTGGGAGAAGGAGGAACTCATGTACCGATGCCTAGTCTTTCATAATTGAGAATTAGTAACTATGGACGGCACCCAACGACAACAACAAAAAATGTTGTCTAAAGCTAATAAATTTGGGAAACGTGATAAAACCTTACTGTTTAGAGAAGTGGAGGTAACCATCTAAAAAGCTAAGAACAGAAATATTTAAAACAGGATGACTTTAGAATGAGAGGGAAGACGTGGGAGATGATGGTTGTCATCTTGTTTTATTCTATTTAAGTTCTTAACATAACCATGTTATTTTTGTCCATATAGGTTTTCTTGAATCTAAGACTTGATATATTTTTTAAGTTATTGTAGGAAAAAAGTGCTAGAAACATTATCTTCAATCAAGTACAAGAGACAACTAACCTTGTTAGCTGCCAAAGTCAGAACATTCATGTGTTGAAATTAACAGAATCAAGTAGTGGTTTAGGAGAGAGGCAAGTTTTATATTCATCCAGCTAAGATTCTCTACTTCTGTTCGAATTAGGAGAGAATTTAAAAAGAGTTAATTTAGCAAACTTTTTTAAGTGTCTATGTGCCAGACAGTGTTCTTGGTGATAGGAATAAAAGATGAGTTTTTCTATGATGAAATTCCCAGGTTAATAGAGGAAGAAAGGCACATAAACGAACAATTATAATACATCATGTTAATTTCAATATCTGATTTTCAAGTTTGACATTTTTTATGATTATCCGTTTGTATTTTAATTTAAAGATCATTTTATAATCTAAAGTTAAACATGCAGCCTCAAATCACCTTTTCTTCTTCCCATGTGAAAGAAGAATAATATGTTCTAAAGCTAAGTTTGGTTTTAAACCCTCAGTCAGTAGGAAATTGGCTAGAATATTGCTTAGAAGAAAATAAAAATCTGCTCATTTACATTTTATTTTTCTTAACTTTAATTGTTTCCTTTCACTCTGGATAAATAGAAAGATTAATTCTCAGACATTCCTACAGCTCTTCTGGGCTCTAAATTAGATCAAGTAGGGAGTTTTCTTCCTTATTACACTACTCCTTCCCTGCTGGCAGAAAGTCTCTTGTCTCTGTCACTTGTCTATAGCATATGCTGTTTGTCTTCCCAATTAAACTGAGAATCCCTAATGTTTATCATTCAGCAGATTAAGAAAATATCAGGGATTCAAAATGCTCGTTTGCATAAAAGTATGTATGAACACTGTTAAGCAAATATTGCCGTATTTAATGAAATTTTCAACAATTGGAAAACAGGAAGCTATTAAAAAGGAACAATTTTAGCAATTATATTACAACATGATCAGGGTACTATCTATCAGATTAGGTATTTAAATGCAGCAGAAGTATTCTGTATAAGTGTTGTACATTAGAAATTCTAGGTTATCACAGCCAAAGCTAGTGAGATGATTTGGTGATCAAATGAATTTCCATTGACTGATAATTGAAATCCAGACAATTACCCCCTTTATGTGGCTACACCAAACTTTTCGATGCCATCTAAGACTTATAAAACTAATATAATAATAATAATTATTATTATGAATACTGTGTAGAACATGAAAAATATTAAGTAATTCTGAAGTAAAAAAGGTAGAATATGACATCATTACTTCAGCCATGAAAATGATATATTTATGCATATAAGCAAATATGGAGACTATATAAAAATGAAGTTCTATTGCATAGCATTATGAGTGGTGGCTTTTTTTTAGATTTCCCAAACTTTCTGTAATGCTGTTTTATTACCTCTCTAAATAAAGTGTTTGTTGCAGAACATTATGTATTATACAATCCCTTTTTTCAGGAAAAATTTATATATGTCTATATGGTACAGTGGTTAAGTGTTTGACTTCAAATCCACCAGGTGCTTTTTGGAAACGCTTTGGGGCAGTTCTACTCTGTCTTAAGGGGTTGCTATGAGTTGGAATCCACTTGAGGGCAAAGGGTTTCGTTTTTTGTTGTTTATCTATCTATCTGTCTGTCTCCCTCTCTCTCTACTTACTTATCCATATAGCCAGCAAAAGTATGGGAAGGGTATACGTTAAAAGATGTATTCCTTCTAATCCATGGGAACAAGTACATGTGGTAGGAACTTTTAACTTTTTAGACAGCTCTATATTTTTGGGTTAAAACATTAAAAATTAAAAAGTACAAAAAACTTTAATTGCTCTTAGCCATCCCCTATTAGATCCCTCCATTAGATCTCCCACTGGTATCTACACCCTTGTGAAGTCCTTTCCCACATTGAATCCGAGGTGGCCAGTGTGATCAATAGAACATAGCAAATGTGACACTGTGTAGCTTTTCAGGCAACATCATAAAAGCTACAGCTTCTGCCTTGGTCTCTGGGATCATGCCTTCTGGGAGAAGCCAGGAAGCATACTGTAAAGATCCCTCCAGTCAACAGCCAGCATCATCTTACTGGCCATGTAAGTGAGCAATCTCAGAAACAGATCCACTAGTCTCAGTCAAGCTTCAGATGGCTGCAATGCCAACCAACATCTGATTCTGACTGCACTCTCATAGAGACATTGAGCCAGAACCACTCAGCTGAATTTCTGACTCACAGAACCTGTGAGAAATAATAAATGATTATTGTTGTTATAAGCCTCCAAGTTTTGGAGTCATTTTGGAGTCAGTTATGCAGCAAAAGATAACTAAAACACAATTCATGATATTTCTGTTCTTTGGAAGTTGTGAGGAGCTCTGTGCTGCTTTTTAGAGGCCCCGAATGAGCTACCATATGTATGACAAATAAACATTTTTTGAGAAGTAGAGACATTCTTAGATATGGTTTGTTTGAGCTGTCCCTGGGATGCCCACCACGATGACGTTTCTATTACTAGGCAAGCCTGATGGCCTCCCATTACACATTCTGGAAGTCCATGAAAGCAAAGTCTTGATGTGTCACTGTGACAAAATGGTGGCTTACAAACAAGTAGACGTTTTCGGACCCTAAATGTTTCATAATTGAATAATCAAATACATTAGCATAACTATTGTTCTTACTCATGCCTTTAGTTTTTTTTGACATAGACTATGAGAAAATGTATTCTCTTTTTGCTGTTTAGATGAATAGTGCTTCATAGCTACAGAGCAGTACGTAGATGAACATTAAGTACCATTTAGGTCATTCAGAAAAAAGATTTCTTTGTTTGAACAAGAGATTCTTTTGGGAATAGGAAAGATAATTCAACAATGGCAGCTAAACATAATTTTTCAGACCCAAAATTAAAAATGAATATTTATGAGACAATAAATGATAAAAATAAGTCTAGTAGTTCATAAATTTATGAGATTTTAATGTTATGTTTATGTAATCTAGCTACTTAAAAAAATTATAATTGGAGGCATAGGGTCAAAAGGAAAGTTTCAAATCTTGAATTTATTAATATCAAGCCTTTTAAATTCTCTGGAATGAAAAGTTAAAAAGAAGGTAATCTTAAAAAAGTGTGATTTTTATCTATACAACCCTAGAAACTAAAAGTGAGAAGACATATTTTTTATGCTTCTGACAAATGGAGAATATAAAAGGAAACTAACCGAACTTCTTTTGTTGATGTTGAGTCACTGATATAGAGAATGACCTGGGACTTCTTTCTTATTACTTAAGGCCTGTTTGTCTTTTAACATTGTAGGAGCAAACTAGCATTCATTGTCTTAGAAATATAGTTTTTACTTGGTCTCCAGGTCCATTCAAATTCATTGTTTTATTTCAGACTTGTTTGCTAAAGTATGCTCTGCAGCATTCATCAGTATCTTTCCTATACCAAAAACCAAAGAGGAAAACCAACAGCTAAACAACAAGATCCTTTGGCATATGAGCACATATTTGAAAACTACACAAGTGATCATTGCAGCTTTAGGCAGCTCATATCCACCTTCAGTCTGGTGCAGTGGCATTGACAGCAGGAAAGTCGCTACATTTCCAGTGTCTCCACCATGTTTTTTTGACAGGGTAACTAATATTATAATCAATAATTGCATTCCTTGATCATAACGTGCCAACCATTTTATGGAAATTTAGCATGCACCTAATCTAAACCAATTTCCCTGCTTCTGTACTCTGAATTAAATATGATTTCCATGTGCACCAGCTTGAAGAATAAGATAAAGTGGGCATCTGAGTTCTTTAAAAATGCTTGAAAAGTTTAGGTTCTCAATAATTTCAGATCTTCACCCTAGAAACCCTTGAGATCACAAAGCAGCATTGCATTCCTGAAAGTCCATGATGTGATGGGGTTTTCTTTTTTCCCTCTGAGTCTTGTCACCTGTCCACTCAAGCAGCATTGCCTGTTTTTCAAAGCTTCATAAATTCTCTACAAAAACAGTTCCTCCAGCTTCAGCCTGCAGTGCTACACTCCATAAGGATCATACTCCAGCTCTCAGACTGAAGCGGGCCAATTAGTCTCTTTAAACAGACACAGTACCTCCCTCTCCACCCTTTTCCATTCCGCCTCTCCAGTCCTTACAAGGGACTCCCTAAGCAACTCCACCCATTCTTTTTCTTTTCACCAAAAATTGTCAAGCAAATTAACTTCTGGTGGTACCGTCCCTTTGGCTTATCAGATATTCTGAGATATGTCCAAATATCAATTTATGTTCAAGTTGAGCACATGACTTTCATCAAAGTTTGTTTTCTTTTTCTTTTTTTTTTTTGGGTGACCTAGCATGTGGTCAGTTGAAAATTGTTTCCGCAACTTTTCCTTATGACAATGCCATAGAGGTGAGTTAGAAACAGTAAAGATCACACTGAGAATTTTCTGTTCTTAATCTTGTGAAATAGATAATGCTGGGTAAAATAAACAAGGGGAAGAAAAAGAAACACAAAAGTAGAGCAACACAGACCTAAAAGGTGTATGTGGGAGGGTGTGATAATGATAAGCTACCACTCCCATCACCTTTGTATTAATGGAAATTAAGTTCTAAATTTTTTGAACTAGAACCATTTTACTAATCATCTAGTGAAAACTTTTCATGTAGTAGGTGATGAAAATAAGGGTCATAGAACTTGTTGCAGACATGGAACAAGAATCAAATTTTCTTTTCTTCTGCAAGTTGTAAAACACAATTTTATTTTAAATTAACATGCATTAAGTGCTTATTTTGTGCTGTCATTTCTAACTACTATCCATATATTAATATCCTTTTTTTTTATAGCACTGTGCTTAGGACTTGACTCTATATATGTTTTAGGAGGTGTATTAATTAATATACAGGATTTTTTTTTCCACACAGGGGAATAATCCAGAGTTGGGTAGTCCTGCTTGCCCTGGTCCTTTGGGTACCCAGTTTCCCTCTATCCTATTGTTCTTCTGTTCTCTAGGGTTTTTTGTCTTCCTCTGCATTGTTAAAGCTTGCCATGCCATGTCCTTGCTACAGTCCTTGTGAAGGAAGGAAGAGAAGAAGTAGAGGATAAGCAATTCCTTCTCCATAAGTAATGAGGAAGTTGTAGATACCATTTCTGCTCACATTCCGTTTGTTAGAGCCTATACACATAACCATAGCTAGCTGCAAGGGTAGATAAGAAATTCAGTCTTCAGCTGGGTTTTCAGGATGCATAACTAAAACTACAATACTATGGAAGAAGGAGAACCATCCCTTCAGAAGAATGAACTATCCCATAAAAACTAAATTAAAATGGATGCTTCGGCCAAGAACCTAAGATTATAGATAACTTTTTATTTATAATCCATGACTTTTAAAACTGACTTCCCTATAAAATGTATCCAACATAGATAGCCACAACTATTTAGAAGCCTCTTTACGTTCTCACTCATATCAAGAGTATAAGAGTTTGTGAGCTGCAAATTAAAGAAGGATTCGTGAGGACCGTTTTTTCAAGTTATCTGAGTTGTGAAACCCTGAGAGGCAGATTGCGTATTGTTGTGCTAGTTCCTGACCCCTAGCCTTGTGAAATGGACTTTAAGGAGACTGTTTAGAGAGCTTACACTTCTGTATTGTTTGGGGAACATAGAGAACTGCAACTAACTTCCACTTGGAGTATCCACAGATTAAAGATTTTTCTGCATACTCTGAGTTCATCCAGTCCAAACATGTTTCTTATGGACCAGAGGAGGTTCACAAATGAAAATGCCTATGTGTTAATGGCCTAAGTGCTGTCCAACAGGGTTGCCTGGAAGGACAAAGATGTTCCAGATTAAGAAGGGAGAAAGAAACAGGTGACCAACCAGAATACAGATATATTAGTTTGGATGAAGGCAATGCCAAAATCCCTCTCCCCACCCCAAAGATTTTCAGAAAACCTTGTTGATCAAGCTAAGCTAAGTTTTATGAATCAATGCAGCAAGGGAGAGCACCACCCTGAGAGAATGTTAGTATCGTCTCAAAAAGAGAAAGTAGGGAAGGGTATATATGGGGTTTAGAGCCTGAGCTGGGTGATTTTGAGGCAGAAGCTTCCGGGGATTGAGTGATCCAATAGCTTTAGATTGGAAGACAGAGAAAGATGAGGATCATAAAGCAATTCTAGATGAAAAAAAAAAAAAAAAACCCAAAAAATCCAACGGTGTCATAGAGTCAATTCCAGCTCACAGCAACCCTATAGGACACAGTAGAACTGTCCCATACGGTTTCCAAGGAGTGGCTGGTGGATTCAAACTGCCGACCTTTTGGTTAGCAGCTGAGCTCTTAACCACTGGGCCATCAGGGCCCCACAAGTCTAGATGAGCAAGCTGTATATTGAAATAATCCTGATGGACAAGCTGTTAGTAAGTACCATGTTTTTCATGCAAATAACATGTGCCTTCTACTTTTGTTTACCAACCATGCCCTCTCCCTGTGAGGTATTTTTGTAAGCATGCTATGATGATTTTTTTTTTCTTTACAGCAACATGTTAAAAAATAAACAAGCAAACAAACTGGCATAGTGGCACTTATGAAAATAATTCACGGCGGGAGGGCACGGCTGGCAAACAAATGTAGAAGGTCCCTGTTATTTGCGTAAAAATATGGTAAACTGTTTTAGTGAGTTTACAGCCATTATCTTGGGAACAAATATTTCCTGGAGAAAGAAGCTAAATTATTTTTGCTTTGTCTCAGTATTGTTTAACACAGAGACAGAAGATGTATTTCAGTCCTCAGAAATTGCAAATGAAAGATGGACAGAAGTAGGATCAAACCCAAAGACTCCACTAAACACTTGCAAGAGAAAGTTTCAAACATTTTTCCAATTTCAGAGAGCAATGACAATATGCCTCAAGTAAAGCATTGACTGTCCGTCCGTTCTTTTCCAATTCCAAACATTTTATAGCCATCACTTTCCATTCCGCAGCCAGCTCTGCATTCTCCATAAAAGAGCAGAAACCACTCAAATGTCTTTGTTGTTGCAACGCCTCCTGTGTTAGAGTAGAACTGTGCTCCACAGGGTTTTCAAGACTATGACCTTTGGGAAGCTGATCACCTGGCTTGTCTTCTGATGTGCCTCTGAATGGATTGGAACTGCTAACTTTCAGCTAGTAGTCCAATGCTTAACAATTTGCTTCACCCAGGGACTCCTTACTTGAGTATCTAGGGGAAGATAAGTCAACCACCAGTTGAAGATAGTCAAAAGTAACCTACAATATGTCCTGCTTCTTGAGGTGCAGGCTTTCTGATTATCCTAGGCTCACATTAAGAATACTAAATTATAACATTAAGTGAATATTTAATAGTTTTGATTATTAAATGGAACTATTCTTCGTAATTGCTAAATTGTGGAAGTGTTTTGTGACTTAAAAGTGATCAGAAAAGTAGTGGTGCTGATCTTGATTTCATCCAGGGTCAGGAAAAGAACTGCTTCAATAGGGATATTGAGAGATAAAAAATTATTATATATTGTTTTAGTTTCTTAGTGCTGCTATATCAGAAATATCAGAAGTGGGTAGCTTTAATGAATGGAAATTTATTTTCTCATAGTTTAGGATGCTAGAAGTCTGAATTCAGAGTGCCAGCTCTAGGGGAAGGCTTTCTCTCTGTTGGCTCTGGGAGGAAGGACATTGTCTCTTTTCAGCTTCTATTCCTCAGTTCTTTGGGATCTTCACGTGGTGTGACATCTACCCCAATCTCTGCTTGCCTTTCTGTGCCTTATCTGCTCATTTTATACCTCATAGGCAATTGGCTTAAGGAACACCCTACACTGATATGACCTCATTAACATATTGATATCTTTGAATTATGGTGTTGGCAAAGAATATTGAATATGCCATGGACTGCCTGAAGAATGAACAAATCTGTCTTGGAAGAAGTACAGCCAGAACTCTCATTAGAAGCAAGGCTGGTGAGACTTCATCTCACATACTTTGGACCTGTTATCAGGAGGGACCAGTCCCTGGACAAGGACATTGTACTTGGTAAAGTACAAGGTTGGTGAAAAAGAGGAAGACCCTCAAGGGGATGGATTGACGTAGTGGCTGCAACAATGGGCTCAAGCATAGCAACGATTGTGAGGATGTCGCAGGACTGGGCAGTATTTTGTTTTGTTGTACATAGGGTCGCTATGAGTCAGAACCAACTCGATGGCACCTAACAACAACAACAACAACAACCCCAAATGGGTTTACATTCACAAGTATAGGGGTTAGGATTTACAACACATATTTTGGGGGATCAGAATTCAATTCATAACATATACCTGACTATTCAGTATGTTATGGTTGCATATGGCTCTAATTGGATTGAAATTTTCCGTGTGCTTCCCTTAGTAGATTCTTGTGCCATCATGTGTAGAGAGGAGGTAGGTGTGAAAAATGGAAAGGAGACCTGGTAAATGGTTTTCAACGAGTCATATAAGCCTTGCTGTCAATATCAGTTTTTTTTTTTTTTTTCCATTTGCTTTTCCCTGAGATACTGTTCATATTCTCTACCACAGTATGGAGCTACCCTATATTGGAGTAATTATTTCAGCTTTCTGAATCCAAGGAAAATCTGTGTTTGTAATTCAATCTGAATCTAATTAGGACTTTTTATGAACAAATAAAATATTCTTTTTAATGTATTTTCCTCAATGTTGTCAAATCACAGCCAATAAAAATCCATTTTTTGTGTCTATAAATAGATGATAGCTATAGACATATAACAGGAGCCCTGGTGGCACAGTAGTTAAAGCACTTGGCTGCTAACTGAAAGGTCAGCAGTTCAAACCTACCAGCCACTCCATGGAAGAAAGATGTGGCAGTCTACTCCCATGAAGTTTACAGACTTTCCCTATGGGGCAGTTCTACTCTGTCCTGTAGGGTCACTATGAGTCGGAATTGATTTGATGGCAGTAGGTTTGGTTTTTGGTTTGGCATAGACACAGACAGCCTTACACTGGCTTATCTAAGAGTAGTATGTTATGATTGTTTGATTTTATTTTTTTAATTTTCATAATCCTCTCCACATGCTGATATTTGAGAATAATACTGAAAAGCCATTTTGACACAACAGGCCAAATCTAGTTAATATCTGTCAACCTAGTATGTTCTGGATTGAAGAGAGTTTCCAAATGGGAGAGAAGCTGGAATTCAGAAACAGATTATTTTACCCATCGATGACATTATATAGAACTCTGAGAAAACTCCTCATTCCCTCTCTGTGGTCTACTTTTTACATTTAAAACATGAAGAATAGTTATTGTTTATTATTAAAAAAAAAAAATTGAACCCTCTAGGTAAAGACTACCTTCTTATTGCTAGTTTCTTCCCAGGAAAAAAGAGCTGGGATTTTTTTCCCCTTAATTTTGATAAATTTTCTTCAGAGTTGATAATCTGTACCTCTTAGAGTTACAGAGAATACCTCATAATCTGTACCTCATAATTTGCACCTCTTAGAGTTATAGAGAATGGGGAAGAGCATGCGTAAGGAAGGACTGGCTACAGAAGCTATTCAAATATCTGTCCTTGATTTCTAATAAATTCTTATTAGCACCAATGCCCTGCTCTTTTAATCTTCCATGGTTAAGTCTTTCATTAATTTTGAAGATAATTTTGAATCCCAGGGTGGTTTCTTTCCATCAACACTAAGTATGGAATTGCACCTCTAGTTTGGACTGAATGTTAAATGATGATTAGAATACTCAGAGGCTGTTATGAAAACAAGCAAACAACAATATTTTTCTACATTACTCAAATTTAAGTTTGTGGTAATGTTTTCTGGAGATGGAGCAGGAAAAGCATAAGCAATACTATCAGGTAAAACAGGGTTTGAATCCATTTCAGCCACTTATGATTTATGTGAATGTAAACCTCAGTGTTCTCTGCTGCAAAGTTGGGATAATAATGCTTACTTCCTGCTCTCGTTGTGAAAATTAAATGGGAAAGTGAATATGAAGAAGTGTTGTTTAGCCTCTGAGCTCATGGGAGGTGCCTGGCAAATGATCCTTCCTTTCTTTTCATTCCTCACTTGAAAATTGATTTCCCTTTCAGCTGACTAATCATTCTAATTGAAACAGTTTAATTATAAGATTTATAATTTTACATACTTCTACTTATTTATTTTACCTTTTTCCCCTAGTAGTTAGTCTCTTAAAATAGTTTGTAATTCCTTGTTAAACTTTTGGAATAATTAAAAAGTATAAATTACTTCAGCTTGTACATTTGTAAAGTGTGTGTGTGTGTGTGTGTGTGTGTGTGTGTGTCTTTTAGATTAGTTCGTATATTCCAGTCAGAGGAACCTTGCTGCAGAGGAGACAAGAGAAAAGATTGCTCAGAGAAAGATTACTCCCTGTACCCTTTGGCTACATGTGTGGTTATTCATCATGGTGGCAAATGGGGATACTATCTTTCAGTCAGCACCTGTGCGTAATACATCTGAGTGATATAAAATATGAAGAAGAGTTAACTTACATAAGGGAGGCAAAACAAAAAACAACCAAAGAAAAAGAAATCATATTACCCTCTCATACTGCAAATGTGAGTAATTTAATTACAAGACACATATTTCTTTTCCTGCCTCAAAGCTTATGCAAACTCCTTACAGGGTAGTTTGAGAAATGGCTGATCATTCTCCCCCTCCCCACTTATTAGATTTTATTATGTTAAATTACATATAACATAATATTTTCCATTTTAACCATTTTTAAATATAGATTTCAGTGGCACTAATTCAATTCATAATGTAGTGCAACCACCTCCACTATCTTCAAAAAATTTTCATCACCCCAAACATAAACTCTGAACCCACTAAGCAATAGCCCTCAATTTTCCCCTCCCTCCAACCCCTGGTAACCCCTATCTGCTTTCTGTCTCTAAGCATTTACCTGTTCTTTATAGTTCATATAAGTAGAATCGTATACTATATGTCCTTTTGTGCCTGGCTTATTTTACTTCGCATAGTGATTTCAAGGTTTATCCATGCCGTAGCCTGTAACAAAATTTAATTTTTTTTTATAATGTCTGAATAGCATTCCATAGTAGATATATATCACATTTTGATTATCCATTCATCTATTGATGGACATGGGTTGTTTCCACCTTTTGAATACTGTGAATAATGCTGCAGTGAGCATTGGTGTACAAGTATCTGAGTCTCTACTTTCAGTTCTTTTGTGTGTATACCTAGGGGTGGAATTGATGGGTCATATGGTAATACTCTAGGGTCGCTATGAGTTGGATGGACTCAATGGCACACAACAACAACAACGGTAATTCTACGTTTAACTTTTTGAGGAGCCACCAAACTGTTTTCCACAATGACTATACCATTGAACCTTCCCACTAGCAATATATGAGAGTTTCAAATTATCTGCATCTCCACCAACACTTAAATATAAAATGGAAAATTATAAAGCATTTAGAAAAGACATAGGGGAAAATATTTAGGATCTAGGGATAAGCAAAGAGTTCTTGACTTGAAAAGCATAATCCATAAAAGAAAAAAATATATAAATTAGATGTCTTAAAATTAAAATCTTTTGCCCTGAGAAACTGTTAAGAGGATGAAAACAGTGAGAGAAAATATTTGCAATCCATACATCTGACAAAGGACTAGCATCTAGAATATATAAAGAACTCTCAAAACACAATGGTAAAAAACAAACAAGCCAATTAGAAAACAGGAAAAGACATAAAGAGACATTTCATGGAAAAAGATTTATGGTGGCAAATAAGCACAGAAATAGATGTTCAACATGACTAGTCATCAGGGAAATGCAAATTAAAACCACACTGAGATACTACTGCATGCCTATCAGCTAAAAAAAACGTGAGAACACCATATGCTGATGAAGATACAGAAAAAGGGAATCACTCCTTCACTAGTGGTGGGAATGTAAACTGGTACACCCACTCTGGAAAACAGTGGGCAGTTTCTTTCAACAAACTAAATGAGCAACTATCATATGACCCAGTAATTTCACATCTAGTAATTTATCCCAAGAAGGAACCCTGGTGGTACAAGAGTTAAGTGCTCAACTGTAACCAAAATGTTGGCAGTTCCAACCTATCCGTCAGCTCTGCAAGAGAAAGACCTGGCTATCTGCTTCAGTAAAGTTTACAGCTAAGAAAACCCTATGGGGCAGTTCTATTCTGTCACATGGGGTCACTCGATGGCACCCAACAACAAGAACAATTTATCCTATGAAAACGTATGTTCACAAAAAAACCTATACACAAATGGTCATAGCAGCTGTATTTGTAATAGCCCCAAACATCTGGAAACAACTCAGATGTCCTTCAAAGGGTGAAGGATTAAACAAACTATAGTACATCCATACCATGGAATACTCAGCAATAAAAAAGAATGAACTATTGATATCTGCAAAGACACAGATGAATCTCCAGAGAATTATGCTCAGTGAAAATGCCAACACCAAAAGATTACATACCGTATGATTCCACGTATATAACATTATGAAATGACAAAAGATAGAAATGGAAACAGATCAATGCTCTCTAGGTTTTAAGGAGGAGGTAGGGTCAGGAGGGAAGTGGGTCAGGCTATAAAACGGCAACCTCAGGGAAACTTGTGGTGATGGAACTGTTCTGTACCTTTCTGTATCAAAGTTAATTCCTGATTGTGATGTTGGTTTGCAAGATTTTGCCATTGGGGAAAATTGGTAAAGGGTACACAGGCTCTCTTTGTCTTATTTCCTACAACTTCATGTGAATCTATAATTATCCCAAAATAAAAAGTTGAATAAAAAATAACACTCATTTTTTTAAAGTGGTTTATATATAATAGTTGTATCTCTATAAACAGGTTACTAATATGATTTATATTATGGTATCATTGTTTGTTAACAGATAATTTATGGTTTTTTTTTTTAATATTTTATTGTACTTCAGGTGAAGGCTTACAGAACAAATAGTTTCTCATGAAACAGTAGTACACATGTTGTTTTATGACATTGGTTAACAACCCCAC
>NW_004444129.1:517152-536269 GCF_000243295.1 Trichechus manatus latirostris | reverse complement strand
CCATGCTGCGTTAGCTGGTAGGGGATCTCTGCATGAATCTCTCCTCGCTCTCCTTTCTCTGTCAGTATTCTCACTCCATTTGGTGCTCGGCTGAGTTCTTTATCTCTTCATTTGATGTTCTAGGGTTTCAGGATTGTTGCATTCTCTGTTTGGCTTAGTTTTTCAGATCTTTGCTGTGGAGGGACGGCGTGGTGCTTCTGCCTAGAGTGCCATCTTGCTGGAACTCGATACTTTATGGTTTTTGCAAATTGTATGGAACAATGAGTTTTAAGAAGGAGAAGGTTACATTAAAAACAACAACTTAAGAATTTAAGATTAAAGTCTGTACTGCAATTCCAATCAGATACGATCATCAAATCCTTACTATTTAGATTTTAAACACAGGTAAGGGCATATATGTTTCAGTCAAATCATAACTATACACTGTTTTGTGTCCTTAGCTATCTCCTTTTACATCTTGATGGAACACTCTTAAGTGTCTGTAATAACACATTGCATTGATATTCTGATTTTATAGGTTGTAAGAGTCTTTCAATTCCATTACCTCTTTTATCTTCAAAAGAGCCACATGTAGTTGATTGGGCATACATTATTATCCCCATTTTTTTTTTCCAAGAAAGGAAACTGGAAGTCAAGGTGTTTAAGTGAACTCGCCCACGTTCTCACAGTTGACAAGTTTCAGAAGTGGAACTAAAATTTTTTGTCTTTGAAGAAGTTCCTTCTGCATAATGTTGCTACAAAATGTTAACTGCCTTTGGTCTTATCTCCTTCTCACACATAATCATAATGTTTTCAAACTGGAGTGAGTGTGAGTCTGCTCTTTCCTGAGAGGTACCACTTTTAATATAGTAGTATTCTCCTTTCTCTAAGCCCGCTGAAGTCTGCTCTGATCACCTGCACAATTTCTTCAATCTTAGTTTTTGAGATAAGAAGGAGAGTCAGTTTTTCATAAACTAGGGCATTCAGAAACATGCAGTAATTTCTAATCTAAAAATACCAGAACCAGAGAAGCCATGATCCAATCCTACTTAACACATTGTTTAGACAGAAATTAGTATCTCTAAGTGAAAAAAAGTGAATCTCACTGATAATACAACACTGTTAATTCTGAACTGAAATGGATTCTATTGGAAGAAACACAGAATTGCTTCTCATAAATAAGAATCCGATGACCAATTTTAGTTAAAATTGTGAACCAAAGTCTTTATCTTCTTGTATGGAATGACATTTTCCCCATTAATGAAATCTACACTCCTGTTTCTCTTTGTGTCCTGCTTCTAAAAATCTGAGTTAAGAATTATGCACAATTACTATAGTTTTCTCAGCCAGTGTTTCTTGATCCCTGTTTCTCCTTCTTTGTCCTTCCTTTTCCCTTTATATCAAGTTCTGGTAGGAAACAGAAGGAATTCTTAGCTGGGATTTTTGAGACTTTATAAAAAGAAGAGGCAATATGGAAGTGTGGTGACAAGAATAAAATTTACTTAAACCCTGTGCTCCTGGAAAAAAGGAAGCAACAGTTAAAAAATCTCCCCACCCTCCCCATGTGGCTTAGATAAGACTCAAGGATCACCCCCCGCCTTGTTTTTCTATGACAAAGCAAGACACAGACACTACAAATTCTCATTCTTTGTTTTATAAATCATTAGCTGAATTGTTTGTACCCCCACTAATCTGGACAAAATACCTGCTGACTTGACCAAACTTCGGTTAAACCTTCCTACGCCTCCCATGCCTCTGAATAGTGACCTACCTTTGGCCTAAGCCAGCTGTAGAATGGGGAACAACCTTAACGGTCCCTCCTGAGAACAGACTGATCTGAAGAAAATACATTTTTTGTTCAACTGTCTGATCACACCAACTACTCACCCCACTCCCCTGTAGCTGGTTCTTGTTTACCTTTCCCTAAAAGAACATTCCTTTCTGCCTGCCTGCCCTTTAAGATACTTGCAAATTTTAAAGTCAACACCTTCTCCATATTAAAATAGTCCACCTTCCACTATTGCAATGGTCTTTTCTACCTGAAAGATTGGTGATTTGAACCCACCAGCCATTCCGTGGGAGAAAGATGCGGCAGTCTGCTTCCATAAAGATTTATAGCCTTGGAAACCCTATGGGGCAATTCTACCCTGTCCTGTAGGGTTGCTGTGAGTTGGAATGGACTCAAAGGCAGCAAGTTTTTCTTTGTTTTTTTTTAACCTAAGTCCAGTTTTGGTTTTATTTGTCGATGGACAGTGTTTAGGGTATTAATAAAGAATGTTGACGTGCCCAGGGATAATCAACAAAACGCAGTCATTACATTCCCGGGCCTGCAGGGTCAACGTAAGGAAACACGTAACTACAACCTGCTTGAGAACTGGTGCTCTGGAATAGGGCATTTTGATATAGAAGGATGCAGTTATGCCAAACCAGAGTGTGGCAAGGAGGGAGAGGAAGGAATAAATCCCTCATTCTCTCTCTCCTCCTGTCGTCCTATCTCTTGTTGGTGCCTCCCAGCTGAAAACAGGCAAAAGCCAGAGGACAATGGGTCTGAATGACATAGTTCTTAGAGGTCACTTCCCCATCCCCACCGCAGGGCATTAAATGAAGCTGTGGACCTGGGAACATAAGAACAACTAGTACAGTTCCTTTCTTTTAATATTTGTATATAATTGCTTGTTATTGTAACCGAGCTTTTATTGTAAGCCATCTCTTTATCATTTTTTAAGTAGAGTATATATGGAGCCCAAAAGGTCAGCAGTTTGAATTCACCAGCCGCTTCTTGGAAACCCTATGGGGCAGTTCTACTCTGTCCGATAAGGTTGCTGTGAGTCGGAATCAACTCGACAGCAATGGGTTTGGATTTTTTTGGTGTATATAAATCTGTCAGTTCATTAAGAGAGTACAAAATCAAAAGAATTAAAAAAAAATTAGTAGAAGTGAACAGTTCCTGATTGGACAATTCTACATTCAATAACCACTTAAATTTGACTTATTGTCTCACTGATGATTCTGTGCTCAAGCTCTCCAACTGACTTTCTATGAATATAATAACCTGCATTTGAAAGTGTATCCTTGCTTGTATCAATAACATAAAAATAAATTTAGGTTTTGTTAGTCACTAAATTAGGTTACAATTATGTAATTTGTGGCTTATAGGGATGTGATTAAGATCCATACAGGTGTTATTATGAAGGGGGTGCTATTACTTGATTTACTATGAGCTTCAGTATCTTGACTGCAATTACTAGAAAATTCCACCCATTTCATAGTCCTTAATCATCCCTTTTAAGGTTCTTTCATTTGATGAGCATTAAAGATAAAAAGGGAGCAATTGAGAAAAATGGATCTCAAAATAGGGAATACATTACTAAACTGACTCATTCAGTAAATACTTATTAAGCCCAGTAAATATTCTGCAGTGTTCTAGGCATTGGCTTTAGCATGGATAGGATTGCCAGATAAAATACAGAACACCCAATTAAATTTGAATTTCAAATCTACAGCAGATAATTAGCGTATGTCCCATGAACGGTGAGATGGAGCCCATTACAACCCTTCTCACTTGGTCACATTATCTAAGATCAAACCGAAAATGGCAACTCAAAGGACTGGATGAGAAGCTTAGGGCAGTGAGTTTAAGATTGTGGTGGTGGAATAACTTGAAAAAGGATAGCAAGAATGGTAGCAGAACTTGAAGAACATAATAAATCTCACTGAATTGTACGTGCAGAAATAGTGTACCTTGGGTTGTGTATGCTTTCCCCAAAATAAATTTAAAAAAAGGAGTGATCAGCCATTTTCTAGTCTAGGCTGTGTCCTGTAATTATTTGGGGTGTACAGTGATGAACTCAATACACATGGTGTCTTTCCTCAAAAAGATTGTCGTCTGATGGATAAGATATTTGATAAAGAACCATCAAAATAAAATACATAAATTACAAACTACTACAAATTATGGTGATACAAATTAGGTAGTTAAAAGGCACATTAGGAATAGGAAGTATTCCTGGCGAAAGGAATACCATTTACAAAAGTCCTAAAACAGAACGGATGTTGACATATTCAAGGGACTGAAAAAAAATCAATGCTGCTGGAGGCTGGAGGCCAAGGGGGAGAAGAGAGAAGATGACAATAGAGATAACTCAAGGACCAAAAATGCACACTTTTAGAGGCCCCGTTAAGACCTTTGAGGAGCCCTGATGGTGTGGTGGAAACCCTGGTGGCATAGTGGTTAAGAGTTCAGTTGCTAACCAAAAGGTCAGCATTTCGAATCCACCAGGCCTCTTTGGAAACCCTATGGAGCAGTTCTACTCTGTCCTATAGGGTCGCTATAGGGTTGTTATGGTCAGAATCGACTCGACGGCAATGGGTTTTGTTTTGGTTGGTGGTGCAGTGATTAAGAGTTCGACCGCTAACCAAAAGGTTGGCAGTTTGAATCCGCTAACCACTCCTTGGAAACCCTGTGGAGTAGTTCTACTCTGTCCTAGAGGGCTACTATAGGATCGTTATAGTTGGAATCAACCGGATGGCAATGGGTAAGACCTTTGATCTTTGCCCTAAAATCGATGAAATTCATTTATAAGTAATTGAATGTGAGAGATGCGAGAGAAGGAGTTAAGAATGATTCTTTAATTTCTGGCTGGAACAAAAAGAAGCAGAAGAATACCAAAAAAAAAAAAAAAAAAGAAGAAAGAAAGAAAAGAGAAACCTAAATCCATTGCTGTCGAGTCCATTCTGACTCATAGCAACTCTATAGGACAGACTAGAACTGCTCCATAGGGTTTCCAAGAAGTGGCTGGTGGATTCGAACTGCTGACCTTTTTGGTTAGCAGCTGAGCTCTTAACCACTGTGCCAACGGAGGTGAAGAAAGTGTACAGGAACACCAGAATGTGTGCATTCAGATATATTAAGCTTTATGCTCTCTGAATCCTCTAACTTGAGATGAGATAGCAAGAAGTTAGATATGTAAGTCTGCTGTTCAGATTAAATATAGGCTGGGATTGTTAGCACATAAATTATTTTAAATCAATGAAATGATTTCTGAAATTGATATGTTTACATCATCAATCATGTTTCTATGTATAAAGTTTTACTTTAACAATTGTGTACTTATTTATAGAAAGTTTACCTAGCATATCAAATCCATGATTCCTTGGAAAATGTTGTTATGGATGAGGATAATGTAACTTCATAGTCAAGAGGATTTGCAGGTTTGTGCTCCAGCATCCCCTAATGTTTTAGACTTGCAGAACTGAATCTTCTGTATAAGCACTTGGAAATATGGATGACGTATATGATCTAGATCTCGAGTGTGGATCACATGTACTAAATGTTAGTGTGTAAATTCCTTTCAACAATATGTTGAATGGTCACTTCCTAAGTATTAAATATTCTTTAGTATGCAGTTGAGAGAATTTTGCCCCTTAATTTGTTTACTAGAAATAAAATCTATTCCCTATGTGGTAACCAAGGAAACCCTTACCATTTAGAATATGTAAGAACGTTTAAAAGGAGTCCTGGTGGCACAACAGTTACGCGCTCAGCAACCAGCCGAAAAGTTGGTGGTTCGAATTCAGCGCCAGTGGCTCCGCAGGTGAAAAGACCTGGTGATCTGCTCCCATAAAGATTACAGCCTAGAAAACTCTATGGGGAAGGTCTACTTTGTCAGATGGGGTCGCTAGGCGTCAGAATTGACTTGTTGGCACCCAGCAATAACAAGAAGGTTTAAAAGATGAAATTATGATGGTGCAAAAATATCAATTGTATTAAGGAGATGGCTATTAAATTCCTCATATGTCTCTCAGTGTTGTTACGAGCTTGGTAGTTGGTAAAATCACTGCTTTTTCAAACTGATGCTTACTTGCATTATCATGGAAAGGTCCTCAGTTGTCTACTTCTCTATTTCAGTGTCTGTAAGGGCTCCCAGACAAGCTTATGTGAATATCCCTCTTGCAAGAACAATGATCAAAAACTGGAGCCAGAATCTGTAAACCTTGATTATGCTTTCTTTTTTCCTTTGTCTTGGTTGAAAAACATACTCAAGTTAAGTGTAATGCATAAAATATGAAAATATTTTGAATAAGAGAGACTTGAAATACTAGAAAAGGGTCTCTATAACTATTTTCCCAAAATATCATAAAATTTTCTCCAAAATCAAATCAGAACACTTTTCAGATATTACCAAATAGCTTGACTCATTTAGAATAAGAACATATACTATAAAGAGCTTCAGATGTTTTCTTGAGAGAAAATATTAGTCTTAAATCTGGTAAAGATAGAATGAGAAACAAATAAAAGCTATTTCTTCATCTCACCCATAAATGTAGATGCAGGAATTCTAAATTAAATATCTAAAAGCAGAGTCTAGCAGTGTATCAGAAGACTATGTCTAAGTAGGGTTTATTTTAGAAATGTAAGTATGGCTCCATATCGAGAAAAATATCAATATAATTCATTTGAATCAAAATATTATAAGAGAAAATATGATCATAACAAAAATGGTAAAAACGCTCTTAATAAGAATCAGCAACTATTATTAATAAAATTTCTGACTAAAATAGGGAGAGAAAAAATATTAAAATAAAACATAATGTTTATTAAAATTCCTACAGCAAACTTCATTTTAAAATGCTAAAAGTCATTGCACTAAAGCCAGAAACAGGCCATGGATGCTGTCTATCATTAATATTGTTTTGGGTGTTTGAAATAATCAATACAAACAAGGAAGAGCTCAAATTACTTTTTTTCCCTGATAATATAATTGTATGCTCCCAAAGTCCAGCAGAATCTAGCCAAAACTATCTAGAATTATCAAAGGAATCTGGCAAAAAAGATGGGCACAAGGTCAATATAAAAAAATCAAGAACTTTCTATCAGTGATAAGCAACAATAATAGAAATGGGAAAGCTATTTCACCCACAATAACAATGAAAATAATCAGATACTTATGGACAAATTTGTGAAGAATGGTATGAGATACATATGATGAAAGATTATTAAATTTTATTGAAGTACATAAAATAAAAACATAATACCAAACTCTTACATAGTGCTTAGTGTTTGCCAGGATTAACACTTTTTAACTCATTTGATCCTCTTAAACCTCCTATAAGGCGGGTGATATTTTATTCCTTTTTTAAAGATGAAAAAACAAAAATACACGGAGGTCCCATAACTTGTCCAGGGTCACACAGATGGAAATGTGAAAATAAGGAATTGAACACAGGCGGTCTGGCCTAAGATTCATGCCCTTAAATGCGAAACTCTACTGCCTCTGTCTGACCTAATGAGAAAACAGCATCTTGAATAGGAAGACTTACTACTATGACAATATCAATTCTCAAAATTCACGTACAAATGTAACATATCTTGAAAAAGAAGGCTTGCTAGTATGACAATATAAATTCTCAAAATTTATATGTAAATGTGACGTATGGTATCTCACTGGGGGCATGTTGGATAAAATGGTCTTAAACTTCACATGGGAGAAAAAATATCCAAGAATAGCCAACAAGTTTTTTTTTCCTTAAAAAAGAGGGATAACGAGCAGATTTGACTTACTTGATATTAAAACCATGCTTTTAGGTACTCTTGCAAGCCTCCCATTCACTTTCTAGAACAGGCAAAAGAATTCTCCATAAACTGGGGCAACACTAAAAGAATGGAGTTTTCTCAGGTGTTAATGCTACTGGGCTTGTCAGATTCTTATTCCAAGTTATATCAAGGGCAGAGGTACCTGTAAAATAATTCTGGAAAATTGCATATTTGAAAATCACACACCAATGAAAAATTATTTCTAACTTCTCTTGTGCTCATTAATGAAACCTCTAGTACATATTTAGATAGAGAAATGTGAAGGTTGTTCTAACTTGCCTTTGACCTCTGTAGTTTGGATTCAGGAGCCCTGGTGGTACAGTAGTTAGGAGCTCAGCTGCTAACCAGAAGGTCAGCAGTTCGAATCCAACATCCACTTCTTGGAAATCCTATGATTTTTATCAGTAAATTCTTCAAGTCATCTTCATTTCTGGCAAGATTGTGCCATCTGCATGTTGAAGGCTGTTAATGATTCTTTTTCCAATCTTGATAAAAATCAAAGACTATAGCCTTCAATACAGATTGCATGTGAACATAGAGAAAATGAAAATCTTCACAACTGGACCAGTAAAAACATCACGATAAATGGTGAAGAAATTGAGGTTATCAGGTATTTCATTCTGCTTGGATCAACGATGAAAGCAGCAGTCAAGACATCAAATAATGTATTACATTAGGCAAATCTGCTGCAAAAGACCTCTTTAAAGTGTTAAAAAGCAAAGCTGTCACTTTGATGACTAAGGTGCTCCCTACCCAAGCCATGGTCTTTTTAATTGTCTCATATGTATGCAAAAGCTGAATAATGAAAAAGGAAGACCAAAGAAGAATTGATACATTTGAATTATGTTGGCCAAGAATATTGAATATACCGTGTACTGCCAGAAAAATGAACAAGTTAGTCTTGGAATAAGTACAGCCAGCATGCTCCTTAGAAATGAGGATGGAAGACTTTGTCTTGCTTACTTTGGACATGTCATCATAAAACACCAATCACTAGAAAAGGACAACATGGTTGGTAAAGTAGAGGGTCAGTGAAAAGGAGGGAAACCCTCCATGAAATGAATTGACACAATGGCTGCAATGATGGGCTCAAACATACCAAAAATTGTGAGGATGTTACAGGGTAATGTTTCGTTCTGTTATATGTAAGCTAGCTATGAATTGGAGATAATTCCATGGCAACTAACAACAGACAATAAGACTAGAGAGTTATTGAAAGAATTAAATAATCAACAAGTTTACTTTGTGTCTACTTCATAGTGAATGTTCAATTAAATGGCATAAATTAATTAATCATTTAAGTGTTCACATATGTGCCTTTAAAATTCTAATATAACATTAAGTATGATCTGGTGTGAACTAACAATATGTCTTCACTAGAGTATTGGTGAAAACATCTAACCAACTAGTAAGATGCTTTTGTTTTTGTGTTCCATTGAGTCGATTCTGACGCGTAGCAACCCTGTATGACAGAGTAGATCTGCCCCACAGGGTTTCCTAGGCTGAGATAGTTATTGGAGCAGATGGCCAGGTCTCTACTCCCGAGGAGCTGCTGGTGGATATGAACTGCCAACCTTTCAGTTAACAGCTAAGCCTTTAACCATTGTGCCACCAGGGCTTCTTGGGAAGTGAGATAGTATCTTCCAAACAATGATAGGCTAGGAAGTGAGACTCTTAGCCCTCAGTTATGTGTTTGTTCCTTTTGTTCATCCCTCATGTGGCTCCAAATTATCCACTGATTGTCTTATTCCCCAGGCTACACTGTCACAGGTTGAGTTTTCTGGGATGTAGTCTCTAAGACAGAGATTAGCATGCAGGACATTTATTAGGGAGTGCTCTTAGAATCCACACCTATGGATGGGAAGAGAAGAAAGTAGAATGTGTAAAAGAAAGAAGTTGAGTTGTGATGCAGTTTTGACAAAGGCCTCAAATGACCCCATGGGGAGCTCTGGAGCTGAGATGGCCCAAGAGTTACCTTGATTGTGTATGACTCGGTGCTAGGGGGAAGGTGATTAGATGGGGATTGCCCCGGAAGGAGATGAAATCTTAGGAAAACCAGTTTTCTTTTGCCAAGGCAGTGACCAAAGCGGGCTGACAGCTCAGGATTGCCTTCTGGCAGCAGTTCCAGCAACTAGAGTTAAAAGCCATTATTCCTGAAGGGGAATCTGGATGGTGCAGATAGAGGCCAACATACACACACACTGATCTTTAGTGAACTGTCATTAATATTAAGATATGTACTAATTCTAGACTGTTATCAATCTGCTTATTAAAAAATAAATAAATAAACTAAACCCGCTTCCTCCAGTTGATTCCGCCTCATAGCGACCGTATAGGACAGAGTAGAACTGCCCCACAGGGTTTCCAAGAAGTGCCTGTGGATTCAGACTTGCGACCTTTTGGTTAGCAGCTGTCATGGATTGAATTGTGTCCCCCAAAAATATCTGTCAACTTGGCTGGGCCATGATTCCCAGTGTTGTATAATTGTGTGTCATTTTTTAATGTGATGTGATTTCCTTATGTGTTGTAAATTCAATCACTATGATCTAATAAGATGGATTAGCGGCAGTTATACTGATGATTTATGCAAGATTGGATAGTGTCTTAATCCAGTCTCTTTTGAGATATAAAAGAGAGAAGTGAGCAGAGATGCCTGGGAACCTCACACCACCAAAAAAGCAGTGCCGGGAGGAGAGTGCATCCTTTGGACCTGAGCTTCCTGTGCTAAGATGCTCGCAGACCAAGGGAAGACTGATGCATCTCAAGGACCTTCCTCCAGGGCCGACAGAGAGAGAAAGCCTTCTTCTGGAGCGGATGCCCTGAATTTGGACTTGTAGCCTACCGGACTGTGAGAGAATAAACTTCTCTTTGTTAAAGCCATCCACTTGTGGTATTTCTGTTACAGCAGCGCAAGATGACTAAGACAGAGGCCATAGCTCTTAACCAGTACGCCACCAGGGTTTCCAATCTGCTTATAGCTCCCTAAAACTAAGACTTGAAGGTAGAGATTCCACATAAAGCATAATCATAAACTCTGGTGGCGGAAACAGTTAAGCGCTTCGTTTCTAACTGAAAGGTTGGTGATTCAAACCTGCCCCCCAGCTCCATGACAGAAAGACCCGGTGATCTGCTTCTGTAAAGATTACAGCCAAGAAATCTCGATGCAGCACTTCTACTCCGTCACGTGGGGTTGCTATGAGTCAAAATTGACTCTATGGTTCACAGCATTAGTGTCCCATGTGAAAGGGAAGGGATCTGTACTATTTCTTGTGGTATATTTTCTGATCATTTCTGAAAACTTGTTTTGAATCATCCCTGAGCCTGCCTAGCAATTCCTTCTTTATGTCAAGTTGGGAAGAGTTCTCAGGCTGAAAGATAATACCTTCCTGTCTGAGTAGTCTCTGATGAACTCCCTCACTGTGTCTGCCTCGACACCCAGAAACACTCTATGATTATCTCCAGTATCTTTTCAGGAGCAGCAGTTACTTTCCTTGCCATTGCTCTGGAATTTTGTATCAAACATTTTAAACCATACTGTATGGAGCCCTGGTGATGCAGTGGTTAAGAGCTCAGCTGCTAACCAAAAGGTCGGGGGTTCAAATCCACCAGCCGTTCCTTGGAAATCCTATGGGGTAGTTCTACCCTGTCCTATAGGATCACTATGTGTCAAAGTTGACTTGACAGCAACTAATTTTTTTTTTTTTCTTTTATATGTAGGCTAGATTTACAGCTATAATGCTCCTGTGAGTATGCAATTTTTTTAAATTCTTGGCCAGTAAGAATGTCAACAATTTCTTTTCTACAAGATCTTTTCTATAGATCTTCCAAGGTTATTGGTCAGTTAGTCCCAAATCAGTCTACTAAATAACCCATCTGCCAAATTATTTTGAAGATTAGTTTCACTAAGATCACAGGACAATCATGAATGTCATAGCTAGTGTGTATCTGGGTCATTGGTTGAAGGTTAGTAGGACCCAGGAATAGGGCTACCAGATAAAATACAGGATGCCTATATAATTTTTAATTTCATATAAATAATACCTTTTTATTATAAGTGTATCCCGTGGAATATTTGGAACATACTTGTATTTAAAAATATTCATTGTTTATCTGAAATTCAAGCATGTGTCCTTGAATCTGGTGATCCTACTCAGGAGACTTTCTTCTTCAAGGCTTCTGCATCAACCCTGGCTTCTGTCTTTGCAACGCTCTGTAAATCATACTTCGTTCTGCACTCACAAAGTATGGAGAAAGTCCTCCTGTAGCTGCCTTCTTGGCTCCCTCAGAGGCTTGTTTGGTGCTAGAGTCTTGACGGTTGTTGGCTGACTATGGTTTTCTTCCTCTACCACCTGATTTGTTCTCCAGTTCTCATCTCTTTTCATTTTGCACATTCACAGATTTACATGCCCATAGTTTTGGCTGCTACATTTAGGACAGATGTGTAGTCTGAGTTCAAAATCTGTGTTGAGTCCTGGATTGTTTCTTAAGCTACAGAGCCATATTTCCAAATTATTGCTGAGAGCCTGCACTTGGATTTCCAATATATATCTCAAATTCAACATACCTAAATAGAGCTCATCCATCCTATCCCGAATACAGCCAACTCTCCTTTTACCTTAACTTTGGTTGGTGGCAAATATTTCTTGGCCCAGTGGTTCTTAAAATTAACATACATAGGAATCAACTGACTTGAATCTTTAAAATGCAGACTCCAAGACCCTATGCCTTGATAATAAATCTGAGGTGGGGCCCAGGACCTTTGTTTGTTTGTTTTTTACCAAGTCCTCTGTGCAATTTAATACAGCAAAAAGGGTTTGGCCTCTGCAATTTACCTTCTGTCTAAATTTCCAGTTTTTAGTAAAGTTATCACCTGAGACTGTGACCCTCCCTGTGACTTCCCTCATCAATTCTTTAATAAAACATGTAACTATCAAAATCCTTTGTATAATTGCCTTTCTGTTGGAAATGAGTATAAACACAAGGTTTTGTGTTTGGCCTGATACCAGGTAACACTGCCTACAGCACTTAAGGTTACTGCAGCCAGAGGCTCTAGGAGACCTGAGGATATGAATCACCAGGAGACTGAGAAAATCTCAGAGAAGATTTTGATTTTTCTAGGCCATTGACATTGGACACTCTATGAACCAAGGGATGGGCAGGGCTTCCTCTGACTCTCTGGTTAAATTTTAGTGTACTGTATAATCCATAAATGGGAGCATGCTAGTAAGTGTGGGGTGCCTCCAACAGTTGAGTGCTTGATTACCAGCCAAAAGATTGATAGATCAAATCCACTCAGAGGAGCCTAGGAAGACAGGTCTGGTGGTCTACTTCCAAAAGATCACAGCCTTGAAAACCCTATGGAGCTGTTCTACTCTGCACAGGAGGGGTTGCCATAAGTTGGAATCGACTTAATGACAACTAGCAACAATGATGCTAGTAAGTGTAATCTTGCATGCTACCTCTAAATTCTCCATTATTAAAGCAGATTATTAATGAGATAAAGGCACTTCTAAAATATTACAAGAAAGGAGGCCTGTACAGCTAAACAGGTGTTTTCAGATGAAGGAGGAAAATGATCTAAAGTGTGATTTAGTCACCAAGACACTTTTGAAAAAAAAACTTTCCCTTAAATAGTGACAGAATTTCTAGACTGTGAAACTATTTCTATACTGCAAGTTATTTGAAGTATAAATAAAAAAGAAAGCTATTTGTAAATATTTTCATATGAAATATGCATTTCTGAATGTTAACATACCAAATATTTTTGACATGTATCATAGATATTTTAAAAACCCTTCAAATACAGAAAAAAGTCTATTTGTACTTGTTTATGCGTGTATACAGATATACAGCTTATTTTATATCTGTCTATCATCTATTTATATCTAACTACTTATCTTCAATTAGGAAAAGCCTAGAAGGAAATGAACAAAGAGCTATCCTTGTAAAATTATGGGAGAATTATATTTTCTTCTTTATGATTATACTTATTTTCTAACTTCTCTAGAATAAATATATATTACTTGTCTAATCAGGGAAAGGTAATCAAAATTTATCTAGTCAGACTATCAGACTAAGAAAAAGTGTAAGTTGCTCTGAATAGCATTTTACATTATGACATTGTTATGCTGTTGTTCAATGTCGTCACAAATGTTCACTCAATTGGCAATCATTTCTTCATTCAGTCATCCAATAAACAGTTTTTGAATGACAACTATGTGCTAGGCATGCTGGTAGGTAAGTTTGGTGAGAAAATGAGTAAGTCATGATCCAACTACCAAAGACCTCAAAATCTAGAAAAAGGGAGAATAGGTATACAAAGAGAAAAATAATCATAACACAGAGTGAGTGCCAACAGTTGGACAAGGTGTTAGGTAAATATAGAAAAAGAGTCAACCAAGTCTACCCGGAGGAATAGGGGACATTTCTAAAAAGAGGAGAGACTCGAGTGAGGCCTTGAGAACATTCTAGTTCTCACATTGGAAGAGCAAACACTTTAGGATTCTTGTTTGTGAAGGTATGAATAAGCTGTTTATTTAATTAATCCCCGATTGGACAGTTAGGCAATTTCCTATATTTCACTGTTATATATGCTGTGATGCATATCTTTGAATCTAAATCTTTGTGCACATTCATGGTTATTTCTAGATGTAAGGAAGATTTTAGAAGCGGACTTACACCACTTTAAAGTTTTAGAATTGCCAAATTACAATTTAAATGGTTGTATTGATCCATACTTCCTCTTATAAGGAATGAAAAACCAGTGATGCATAAAATTCAAATAAGTGAAAAATAGCAAAGTAAAACAAAAGAAATTAGTAGAATGAAATTAATTTTTTAAAAATATGAAAAATCATGAAACAAAAAGTGGAAAAAGCAAACATACAAAATGATAAACAAAAAAAGAAATGTCTAACAAATCCAGCCAAGAAAATAAAGAGGAAAACTATTTGCACCATTTCCTTAATTTCAGATATTTGGGCTTGTGAACCTTGTGAAGTCTGAGATTTTCCATTACAACTCTGTATCAAAACTTGTAGATAAACTCACTTGTTCTCTTTAATGACCTAGCTCTGATGCATTGTTTTCTAAGGATTCTTTTGACTGTCTAAAATCCTCCAAATTCTTAATTTGGGGCATCGATGGTTAATGCCTAAAAAACATTTGTTAATTGATTCATATTGACAACAAACTCCTCAAAGTAACTAACTTCCACTGGACTTCTTTTTCCCAATTGTGGCTCAAAATTTAAAGAAACTTCCATTTATCATGCTTTGTTTGACTAATGGAGTCCTTGGGTGATATAAACAGTTAATGTGCTTTGCTGCTAACTGAAAGGTTGAAGGTTTATGTCCACCCAGAGGCACCTTGGGAGAAAGGTCTGGTGATCTATTTCCAAAAAGTCAGCCATTGAAAACTCTATAGAGCAAGTTCTACTTTGCTACATATGGGGTCATTATCACTTGGAACTCACTTGACAGCAACTGGTTATTTTGTCCAAGACCTTCTTGCTTGATCTAATGTAATAAGTAACAGCAGAGAGCAAAGCAGGAGAGTATAGTTGTTATGATGATTAACATTGATATTAGAGTTCTGTTTGAGTCCAAGTTATGCCACTCACAAATTATGTGGCCTTGGATAAGCTACTTAAACTCTCCGTTGTCTCATTTGGAAATCAGATATAATCTTAAAACCCACCACATTGATTTTTAATGATAAATACGTTAGATAGTGTATGTCAGAGACTTAGCACGGTGCGTCACACATAATACATGCCCAATAAATGCTAGCAATTACTATTACCTCCCTGATTCCTTAGACCTATAATTGAACCCTTTTTGCCTTCATCATTTCCCTTTCCCACATAAGAACATTAACCCCTTCTGGTTACAGCAGTTAATGCAATTAAGTTGTTACTATACCTCAGCTCCTGGAGCTGATCCAAATTTCCTTCTCCTAAAGCCTCCATGACTCAGAATTGACGTTAAACCTCCAAATTCTATTCACTCAGGGGATTAATTTTCTCCATGTTTTAAAGAAAAAATCAAGGCTATCTGGTGTGAATCCCCTTATTTATTCTGGTTTGAAGTTATGTCAACTGACGAATCTTAAAAAATGATCTTTCATCTTCTTGTGATAAAATTTTTATATACATATTTACTTTTATAAAGTGAAAGCGGCAGTAGTTTTTTTTTTTTTTTAGGTCCAGTCAGAAAATAATATTCAACTGAGAAGAGAAATATCTTCTCAATATGAGTCTTTATAGTAACTACAAAAAATACAAAGACAGAAAGATTTTTACCTTTGGCATACACTGTAGGCAAGCTAGCCCTGCAGAAGGAGAAAATGTTCTCTTAATGCTGTTGTGTTTTGAGGGGCAATAAACCACACCATTGTATTCAGAATAACTCCTGTCCTGTTATGCACTCCATGGTCTGAAATTCCTATCATACCAAGGAGTTTAGATCACAGGATTGGGGACATCCCTTCCCCCTCAAAGGACCATCCTAAAAGGTAATTACGCTCAATAACCATAGTAAACATTCATTTGTTGGGTTTGCTAGCTGATCATTTTAATTGTTTACCAAGCTAGGTCTCAGAATAAGATGAAAGGTAGGTCAGTTTCAGGAGATATGAGCAGACACGGGAAAAACGAGAGGTGAGACCAAGCTTTTATAGTTTCACTATTTTGCCTGGGGCAACATCTGGTATATAGCATTATAACAACCCCACAATCATGACAACATCATCAAAATTATTCAACACACTAAGAAATTAAGATTATTTTTAACTGCAATTAGTTCCAGTCTGAGTTTGCCTTTGTCATAATTTCTCTTGTGTTGAGTGGTTTTGGATTGTCCATGGGCATTTTGGAGATCCTGCTAAAGAGAAAGTTGATTGAGGATACATTCAATAGAATATACTTGCATGTTTTATAGTCCCTTTCAAGTATAGTTACATTATTACTAACTGTCCTGATATAGGATGTACCAACCCTTCTTCCCATATAATAAAAATGTACAAGTTTGAGGTCATATGAGGATATGAACATGTTCTAGTGCCATTGACACCATGTGAATAGTGAAGGAGAAACAAAATTTAAAACATGCAGAGCAGAAGCTAACTGTGAACATTCTTCCAAATACTAGTTCATTTTTGAAAGAAACTTGATAGTAGCTTTCACCAATATGACAACAAACCTTAATAATAATGATAAACAACATTTATTCAATCATGCTGGAGGAAAGGTAGAATTACCTTTCTCTTTTCTATTTAGAAAATTTCAGAAAATTGTTATCATATGAAGAGAATTCAGGCAAAAAAAAAATGTAGGAGAAAGTTATCACAGAAGTGTTTCAGCAGTTAATTGATAAACATATTATGTTCGTTTACTGGATTTTGTGATACTTGTGATATTTTTCTAGTTTTAAAACATTGTAATTTGTTGTGACTTATTTTGTCATTCTAAATAAATCCTTATTTTTGTACTTCATTTTATAGTCATAAATTTTCATTTTTTCCCTTAATGAGAACCTTCAAATTGTATTATCTTTGACCTCTGCAAAATCTGTATCTACCTGATAACAGGTCTAAAGCAGAAAATATACAAAATGAGTATAGGACATATTGTACAAGAAAGTAAATAATCTGCCCAACACTTCTTGGATTATTCCAATAGACACTGGAGTCTGCCTGAGGGGCACCCACTGGCCTATGGTGAGACCCCTTGAGCATCAAAATGACTTCAACTGATTGGACATTGTTGAGGTGCCACCAACTCATTACTTAGAAAATTGATGTATAACAAAAGGGAAATGCTTAAGTATTTATCCTGCTTTTCTAGTATGAAATATGTTTCAGGGTAAACAATAGCCTAGTGGATGAGGAAAAATTACACATAGAAGTTTTCCAGCTAATAGCAGCAGAAGGAATGATAGAATGAGAAAAAGAACTATTTTTCAATCTTAATAAAATAATTAATCCTTACAGCCTTGGACTCTCTTCAGTCCGTTTTCAACTCTATTATATCTGGAATAAATTGATCGTATTTTCTCTATAGTTCCCCGAGACTATGAAGGATTTCCTAATTTCACATATTTGGTCTTTTTAATTGTTGGAGGCCTGGATGAAAATAGGAGTTTGATGCATATTTAAGTCAAAATCCTATCTGGAAGTCAATTGCATCTTTCTTTTTTTTTTTAATGTCATCAATGCTAGTTTATAACCTAAAAGTGGTCTTAAACATCCCACTATTTAATTCTGAATTGCACACATATCTCTATAATATCCATTTTCGTTTACTCATATTTCAAAACAGCTTTCTTTGAATCACATTTTGTGGCTCATACACCAAAACAAACAGAGGAGGCGTGGTCAACATGGCGGAGTAGTTAGATGCTTCCTATATCCCTCTTAAAACAAAGACCTGGAAAAACAAGTGATTTGATTCTATACGAATATCTAGGAGCCCTGAACAAGGCAAAGTTGAGAAATCCGTCCGAGTGATACAGGAGAGGGAGACCGTTTGGAAGAACTGAAGAGGGCCAGAGCCACGGCAGTGAAACTGCAGCACCACAGCCATGCTGGTCCGTAGTGAAGCAGGTAAACAGCTGTGCTGTGTGCACACTCGGGAAGCAGTTTCACATTGTGAGAGACCCGGCAGCAGAGATTCTGCTTGGACACTCCGAACCAGTAAAAAGCAGATCCCAAGAGGTTAAGATAAGTACATGCGTGCACCCTTTTGCGGGGATTAAAAAAAAAAAAAGCTCATTTGGGAAAAACCTCTCCCTTTTACCTTCTCCTTCTGTGCTCTGCACTGGGAGTTCACTGGTCTGGAAGTAGATCCCAAAAGGCACCCTGACCTATTCTCCTGGACTTGGAGAGGGAACAAATAAGCTACTGGCTCCCTTAAGCCAGAAACACAGGGTCGGCACAGTTCCTTCACTAGGCACAAGTATCAGTGGTCCGCAGACTCTGAGTGTCTTACACCCCTGTATAGACTTGTGGGGACCCATCTCAACAGTGTTAGTCCTCATTACCACGGTACAACAGGGCAAGCATCTGAAGTTTAACTTCAACTGCTTCAGCTGTGAACTGGCAGATTTGTGACCCTCGAAACAGCCCCGCCCCTTAAGTAGGCACTTTTATGGATCTGCAGCAGGGGTTTGAGGGCTGGTGGTAACACCTAAAGTGCCTAGTCACCTGCTACAGGAGTCCAAGAAAAACTGGTGTCCTCAAGTCTTTACAGCCAACAGAGTAGGGTGCTCATAGTCCAGCTGCAAAACTCACCAACCTACTCACCCTAGAGAATAGGGACATGCTTTCCTTTCAGACTCTCAGGGGCAGCCATCAGACCCCTGCCTGGCTCAGTGCGTGATCCCCTACCACAGCCAGAGTCCAGTGCCTGCACCAATCACCCATGCCTCTCTAGGACTGGGGGTGAGAGCCTGCATCACACACTTGGTGACTGACTGCCTGAACACCCAAGATGAACCCATATAGGAAAATTTAACGGACTCCTGTGTGCACATACTTAGTTACAGA
>NW_004444129.1:515271-516627 GCF_000243295.1 Trichechus manatus latirostris | reverse complement strand
AGGCAATGGAAGTCAGAATTAGTGACATTGAAGATAAAGCTCTTGACACCAACTTATTTGAGGAAAAATCAGATAAAAGAATTAAAAAGAATGAAGAAACTCTAAGAGTCATGTGGGACTCTATCAAGAGAAATAACCTACGAGTTACTGGAGTACCAGAACGGTGGGGGGGGGGATAACAGAAAATACAGAGAACATTGTTGAAGATTTGTTGACAGAAAACTTCCCTGATATCATGAAAGCTGAGAAGATGTCTATCCAAGATGCTCATCGAACCTCACATAAGGTAGATCCCAAAAGAAAGTCACCAAGACATATTATAATCAAACTTAGCAAAACCAAAGAAAAAGAGAGAATTTTAAGAGCAGCTAGGGATAAAGAACAGTTATCTGCAAAGGAGAGTCAATTAGAATAAGCTCAGACTACTCAGCAGAAACCATGCAGGCTAGAAGGCAACGGGATGACATATTTAAAGCCTTGAAGGAAAATAACTGTCAGCCAAGAATTATATATCCAGCAAAACTGTCTCTCAGATATGATGGCAAAATTAGGGCATTTCCAGATAAACAGAAGTTCAGGGAATTTGCAAAAACCGAACCAAAATTACAAGACATACTAAACGGAGTCCTATGGTTAGATAATCAATAACACCAGCTAACAACGCAAAACTGGAATACAGGACAGAGCAACCAGATATTGACTCAGATACGGAAATCAAAAATACATCAAAGCTAAAACATTGAAAATAGGGAAACAAATATCAATATGTAAAAAAGGATAATATTAAAACAAAAAAAGAGGGACTTAAAAAATGGAGACATTAATTTTCTAAATGGAGGGTAAGTTAAGGCGATATAAATAAAAGACTGGTATAAACTTAGAAAAATAGGGGTAAATATTAAGTTAACCACAAAGGAATCTAACAATCCCACAAATCAAAATAAAAAAGTAGGAAAACATAAAGACCCAGCAAACACAAAATCTACAGCAAAGGAAAAGATGAAAAAAAATACATAAAGAAAAACAACTCAGCACAGAAAATTGAGGAGAATAAAGAAACTGTGAACAACACACAAAGCACTAAACTCATACCTGTCAATAACTATGCTGAATGTAAATGGACTTAATGCACCAATAAAGAGACAGAGAGTGGCAGATTGGATTAAAAAAGCATGGTCCATCTATATGCTGCTTACAAGAGACGCACCTTAGACTTAAAGACACAAACAGGCTAAAACTCAAAAGATGGAAAAAAATATATCAAGCAAACAACACTCAAAAAAGACCAGGAGTGGCAATATTAATCTCTGACAAAATAGACGTTAAAGTAAAATCCACCACAAAGGATAAGGAAGG
>NW_004444129.1:512106-513362 GCF_000243295.1 Trichechus manatus latirostris | reverse complement strand
TGAATGTTCATGGGGAATCAGGGGCGGAGGGGAGGAGTGTGCTGTCGCAGAATGGGGTGAGCGGTTGGGGGTCTCATAACAATGTATGTAAAAAAAATTATGTATGGGAGACTAACTTGAAATGTAAACTTGATTTTATTACAATTAAAAAAGGGCAAAAAACAAACAAAAAAAGCTGTATTATGTTTACCATCTTGTTAATTGAAACTTAAAAAAGGTGTATTATGCTTATATCATCTTGTTAATTGAAACTTAACAAAAAAGATGAAATCTATATGAAGACTGTATACATATTTTTTTCAGTGTGCAGTATTTATTAAAACATAACAGTTTTAAATGCTGCTTATTTCCCCTATGTGTACAATTAGTTGAGATAACTTACTATCAGCATGTAAAATCATGCATTAATACCTTACTCAACTCTTTTAAGGAATTTCCTAGCAGATTCCTCTGAGTATAAAATCTCAAGAGAATTGCTTATGAATGGAGAATCCCCAGTTTTACACTGAGTTCCTCACACAGCATAGTCTAGCTGTGGCCTTTAAGCCATGATATTCGTTTTTTTCCCAAAGGACAGTCACTCCACCAACTTCTGAATTCAGTTTCTCAGAGATAAATACAGTCTAGAGCAAATAGAAAGCTTTGAGAGAGCTCTGGGGATAACTGGGCAATCCCTGACACAACACATGGGTTCTGGCTTAGGTAATAACTGAACACAAGGCAAAGGAGGCAAAATATGGATGGTTTATGCTTTGTGAATAGGTCACAAGTTAACTATTTTTTGAACAAAACTAGAATCTTACTGGCATTTGACAAAAAAAGCAAACAAAACAAAACCCCCATAAGTACTTTAAAATCTACCATCCACTTGTGAAGTAAATATATAAATAAGTGATTTAATTATGCCGCCGTGGCAGAGTGTATACTTAGCCATCAGGTAGACTCTGTTTCAAGACCCATTTCTGCCACTAATTCATCTGACCAATTAGGCAAGTTTTGTTTGCAGATGTAACTTATCCTCATTTTTGAGATGTGGATGATAATATTGCCTCCTCCATAGAAAAATTGGGATGTGTCGATGAGATAATACATTCTCTATTACATAGTCATCATCCCATAAATGGTAGCTAAGGTGGGGCTAACCCATGCCATGGTATTTTCTTTTTTTATTGTACTTCAGGTGAAGGCTTACAGAACAAATAGTTTCTCATGAAACAGTAGTACACATATTGTCTTATGACATTGGTTAACAACCC
>NW_004444129.1:453201-506970 GCF_000243295.1 Trichechus manatus latirostris | reverse complement strand
ACTGCTCTGATTCCCTGTTGTATTTCTTTTGGTTTTGGATGTCCTCGAGAGTTCGTTTCCTATTTTGGTATCTGGCTGGAATGATCCTGCATCCTAGATTCTGCCTGTGAGCTGAAGATGTTTGTCTCCGATAGAAGAACTCCCTTTAATAATTCTTGTACGTTTGGTTTGACTTTTACATATTCCCTTAATTTCTGTTTATCTGGAAATGACTTAATTTCACCATCAAATTTGAACGAGAGTTCTTCAGGATATATTATTCTTGGCTGTCAATTTTTTTCTTTCAAGATTTTATATATGTCATCCCATTGCCTTCTTGCCTGCATGGTTTCTGCCGAATAATCTGAGCTTAATCTTATTGTTTCTTCTCTGAATGTGACTTCTTGTTTTTTATGAGCTGCTCTCAGGATTCTTTGTTTGTCTTTGGTTTTGGTGAGTGTGATTATGTTATACCTTGATGATTTTCTTTTGGGGTCTCTTCTATATGGGGTTCGTTTACCTTCTGGGATTGCCAGCTTTTCATCTTTCATGATATTGGGGAAGTTTTCTGTCAGCAGTTATTCAGTGATCCTCTCTGTGCTTTCTGTTTTCTCCCCCTATTCTGGAATTCCAATTACTCAAAAATTTTTGCTTTTGATTGTATCCCACATAATTCTCAGGGTCTCTTTGTTTTTCTTTGTTCTTTTTTTCTGAGTTTTCCTGAAACAGAATTGTATCCAAGTGTTTGTTTTCAATTATACTGATCCTGTCTTCCACCATTTCAAATCTGCTTCTCAGCACTTCTATGACACCGTCCATTTCTGAAATCTTGTTGTTTATCTTTTGGATTTCTAATTGTCATCTTTGTATAATTTCTAGTTGTGAATTTATTTTGGCATTTTCTTCTGCATTATGTTCCTGAATTCTTCCAATTTTTGTCTGTATTTTCCACTAATTTGTCTATTTTTTCCTCATGTTTTCAGCTTTTTGCCTCAGCTCTTGGAAAATTCTGAGTATTAGAGCTTTGAATTCCCTATCAGGTAGTTCCAGTGCATTTTCTTCCACTGGAGAGTCATCTGGTGTTTTATTTTGGGTGCTTACTGGAACCATCCTGTCCTGTTTTTGTAAATGTTTGATATTGTCTGCTGTCTTCGGGGAATTCAGTATTTATTTTTCTCGTTTACTGGTTGTAGATTTGTTTGTTTCGTCCCCCTTTTTTTAGAAAATTTGACTATGTCTGAGCAGGCCGATTGTGTGTTCTTTGTTGTTTGCTCGTCTGTGGGCACAGTACTTTTCACCTCCTTCTCCAATTGGCAGGGTCAGACACTCAGATATGGTATGGCAGGGCAGGTCTAGCTGAAGAGGAGTTACTGGGATGGGTTTTTTTGGCACTTACTACAGCCTCCAGAGCGGGTCGGTAATCAGTGCAGGGCAGGTTCCAGTAGGCCGTGCCTGTGCTGCTTGGTGGTGTGATGTCAAGCGCATGGTGTAGGTAGGCAGGATGCAGCGGGAAGATTGTTATGTTTGGAGCTAAGATGGATGTGGGAGAGTGGAGAGAGGAACATAAAAACATACAAAACAAACAAAAACATACAAAACATACAAACAAACAAAAAAGAATGCTAGGAGAGCTTGCCGTTGGAGTGGAGAGATAAGAGACTATGAAATGGATAAAAACGGAAAGGGGAAGAGGAAGAAAAGAAAAGAATGAATAAATAAAAATCAGAAAGGTTAAAGAACCGCAAAGTTCCGAAGGATCCCAGCAGTGCAGCTATGAGGTTTGGGGAAGTCGCTCTCAGGTGTTGCAGTACAGCCTGGCTAGAAGGCATAGAGGTATACAGTGCCAGATATTCAGGGAACAGAAAGAAGGAATATATAGAGAGATGAGAAACTGCAATGAAGAAAGACAAAAAGGGAAAAGAGGGAAAAGAAAACAAAACAAATTAAAAAAAAAAAAGAAAGAAAAGGCCCCCAAAAAAACAGAAATAAAAAAACCAATGAAAAAAGAAATGCCTTCAGGGATCCCTCTGCATGTCTGTGCAAGCCGAGGGGGAAGTCTTCTTGCCACGCAGGATCGCCTGGGCAGAAAGGGCTCCCAACTCAAGAGAAGGAAAAGAAAACAAACAAAGAATTCAAAGCAAACAAACGAAGAAAATCCCTGGGATCCCACCAGCGCGGCAGCCCAGACCCGGAAGCAGCTCCACCCTCGATCGGAGCTCCACAGCCCCTCAGGAAGAAGCAAAGATGGCGCATAGAGCCAGGTATTTTAGCGAAAGGAGGGGGGGTGGTGAGAAGTAAGGAAGAAATCAAAAGAAGCAGGAAAAAAAGCAACGCTAGCAGCCAACAAATGGCACTCAGAGAGCCAGCTAGTGCGGGCTGGTGTTTCTTGGATAAGAGACTGTGTCCGCGGGAAGTAGAGGAGGCTGAGTGTGGGTGAAGAAGGGTAGGGAGTGGGAAAGTGTATATCACAAATCACCGGAGTTCTGCAGCCCCTCAGGAAGAAGCAAAGATGGTGCAAGGAGTCAGGTATTTGAGCGAAAGGAGGGGGAGGTGGTGAGAGGCAAGGAAGAAATCAAAAGAAGTGGAAAAAAGTAACACCAGCAGCCAACGAATGGTACTCAGAGAGCCAGCCTGTTTGGGTGTGTGGAATCCAAGCAGCCGCTGTTTCCCGGTCAAGAGATTGTGGCCGCAGGAAGCAGAGGAGGCCGAGTCGGGGTGAAGAAGGGTGGGGGGTGGGAAAGCATATATCCCAAATTACTGGTTGTTTTGTCTCCCGCTGGACGCTCTGTGAGGCTGCTTTCTTGTACCCCCTGTTTGCTGGTCTCTGATAGGAGTCCAAGATGGCAGATCCTTGCTGCGTTAGCTGGTAGGGGACCTCTGCATGAATCTCTCCTCGCTCTCTGTTCTCTGTCAGTTTTCTCACTCCATTTGGTGCTTGGCTGAATTGTTTATCTCTTCATTTGATGTTTTAGGGTTTCAGGATTGAGTATTCTCTGTTTGGCTTAGTTTTTCCGATCTTTGCTGTGGAGGGACGGCACGGTGCTTCTGCCTAGAGCACCATTTTGCCGGAACTCGTAGGCATGGTATTTTCAATTGCCTCAGATGCAGAGGTGTATCGAGGGTAACGAGCACCCAGGGGCAATCTTTCATTTGTGCTCCACCCCGCACCCCCCACAATTTCAAGATGAATAGATGATGATAGTGGCGATGCCTCAGCAGAAATGCCTTCACCAGCTTGTCTGGCTGCCTCAGGTGCCTTTCATATTTGTGGTGCCTTGGAATCTCATTCCATGCCTAGTCTGGTGCTCCTTGGACTCGTGACCAGGAGCAAGTGCCCCTCTTCTGCCCTCCCCCCATGCCTGCCTCTGCTCATATGCATGGGAAAGCTGGACAATGACTAAGGAAGACTAAAGAATTAATGCCTTTGAATTATGGTGTTGGTGAAGAATATTGAATATACCATGGATTGCCAGAAGAACAAATAAATCTGTTTCTGAAGACATACAGACAGAATGTTCCTTAGAAGGAAGGATGGCGAGACTTTGTCTATGTACTCTGGACATGTTATCAGGAGGGACCAGTCCCTGGAGAAGGACATCATGCTTGGTAATGTGGTGGGTCAGTGAAAAAGAGGAAGATCCTCCGAGATGGATTGACACAGTGACTGCAACAATGAGCTCAAACATAGCAAGGATTGTGAGGATGATGCAAGACTGGGAAGTGCTTAGTTCTGCTGTACATAGGGTAGCTATGAGTCAGAACTAACTGGATGGCACCTAATGACAACAATATTTTTATTATTATTTTTATGGTGAAGCAGTATTAACCAGTAGCTACTTTTCACTTGAAATAGGAAGAACATTTTGGATGGGATTTAATAGTACTTGCCAATTTGCTTTATCATATAATTGCTTGGGATTTTTACTCAAAGTACAGGAGCACATCCTGAATATCTTGAATCAAAATAATGAGAGGCTGGAAAAGTGTTTGGAATATGTGTTTAACAAACACCTCAAGTTGTTATTAATCTCAGAACAGTTTTGGAAGTAGTACTAGTGTATATAGAACTGAAAATTGATTGACTAATGATTATCTACTTCCTTATACTTGGTAAAAAAAAAGTTGCAGCTTTAAAATTATTCACAGACACTGTTCTATTGTTGCTCCAACATAAACAGCCGTTATTACATTCCATGAGCACCAACTTATTTCTAGTCTCACTTTTGGATGCATATTTCCTTCAAAGTTTTATCTCGCAGTTTAGAGAAACTGTTGGTATAAAATAAAGGAGAGAAAAAGCAAAGCAAAGCAAAGTCAGGTATCAAAGATAGTAAAATGCAGAGGGTCAGAAGAATGACAGTTTCCACATAAGATGAATTTATTCCTCTTTATTCTGTGGCTCAATTCAAATTTCATGACTTCTTCCACATAGCAAACTATTTCAATGCATTTGTTTGTCTTTATGATGTGTCCTTGCAAAATGTATATGGTTTTATATGCAGTATATTTTGACTTTATGTAAATATTATTGTGATATGTATTTTATTGTCTTATTTTTCATTAAAATATTATGTTCTTAAGATTCATTTGAATGTCATGTGTGCATCTGTTTTGTGGCTTCTAATGCAGCAGAATGCATTCCACATTTTACCCATCCACTTACAGTGTTGGACGTTAAGTTTGCTCTAAGTTGCACGTACCCCTGATGGGCCTATGGTGTAATTTTGGGATATGCATATACCCTATGATTCTTGGGTCATAGGATAGGCAAGTCTTTACTTAGACCACGTACCAGCTTTCTCTCCAGAATAGTTGCCTTGCCTGCATTTTCAGCAGGGCATGGAACCTTCTCTAGCTACATTTTCCAGCTTTCCAACTTTTGCCAGTGATACCTTGCTATTGTCTTAATTTATGTTTCCTTGAGTATTATTGATTCTGCATTCCCCTTCAAGTGATGCTTAGTTTTTTTGGCAGTTTCTTTTCTGGAGAAGATGGAAGTAATACACAGAGTCACTGTGCCAAAAAGAATTGGTCAACATTCAGCCATTTCAGGAGGTAGCATATGATTAAGAACTGATGGTACTGAAGGAAGAAGTCCAAGCTGCATTGAAGGCATTGGCAAAACACAAGGCTCCAGGAATTGACAAAATAGCAATTGAGATGTTTGAACAAATGGATGCATTGCTGGAAGCGCTCACTTATCTATGCCAAGAAATTTGGAAGACAGTTATCTGGCCAACTGACTGGAAGAGACCCATATTTTTGCCCATTCTAAAGAAAGGTGATCCAATGGAATGTGGAAATTATCAAACAATATGAATAGTATCAATGCAAGTAAAATTACGCAGAAGATAATTTAAAAATGGTTGCAGCATTACGTAGACAGGGAACTGCCAGAAATTCAAGCTGGCTTCAGAAAAGGATGTGGAACAAGGGATATTATTGTTGATGTCAGATGGACCTTGGCTGAAAGCAGAGAATACCAGAAGGATGTTTACCTGTGTTTTATTGGTTATGCAAAGACATTTGATTTTGTGGATCGTTACCAATTATGGATAACATTGTGAAGAATGGGAATTCCAGAACAATTAATTATGCTCATGAGGAACATGTAGATAGACCAAGAGGCTGTTGTTTGAACAGAGTAAGGGGATAAAACCAGGAAAGGTGTGCGTTAGGGTTGTATCCTTTCACCATACTTATTCAATCTGTATGCTGAGCAAATAATCAGAGAAGCTGGACCATACGAAGAAGAATGCAGCATCAGGACTGGGAGAAGACTCATTAACAACTTACACTATGCAGATGATACAATCTTCCTTGCTGAAAGTGAAGAGGACTTGAGGCACTTACTGATGAAGATCAAACACTATAGCCTTCAGTATGGATTACATTTCAACATGAAGAAAACAAAAATCCTTGCAAGTGAGCCAATAAGCAACATCATGATAAACAAAGAAAACACTGAAGTTGTCAAGGATTTCATTTTACTTGGATCCACAATCAATGCCCATGGAAGCAGCAGTCAGGAAATCAAATGATGTATTGCATTGGGCAAATCTGCTGCAAAAGATCTCTTTAAATTGTTAAAAATTGAAGATGTGACCTTGAGGACTCAGGTGGATGTGATCTAAGTCATGGTGTTTTCAATCACTTATATGCATGCGAAAGCTGAACAGTGAATAAGGAAGACCAAAGAAAAATCAATGCCTTTGAATTATGGTGTTTGTGAATAATATTGAATATATCTTGGACTGCTGAAAGACTGAACAAGTCTGTCTTGGAAGAAGTACAACTAGAATGCTCCTTAGAAGGGAGGATGACAAGACTTTGTCTCATGTACTTTGGATGTGTTATCAGGAGGGACCAGTGTCTGGAGAAAGACATTGTGCTTAGTAAAGTAAAGGGTCAGTGAAAGAGAGGAATACCTTCAAGGAGATGGATTGACAGAGTGGCTGCAGCAATGGGCTCAAACACAGGAACAATTGTGAAGATTGTACAGGACTGGGCAGCATTTTGTTCTCTTATACACAGGCTTGCTATGAGTTGGAACTGACTGAAGGCTCCTAACAACAACTTTTCTGAAAAGTGTATGTTGATATCCTCTTGCTGCGTAACTTCGTTGGAATCTGATATCAACTTCATGCTTGCAAAGAAGCTGCAGTGGGCATTTTTAAAGGCTGTTTTCTCAAGTTGCAGTACATCTCCTTTCTATAGATATTTACATCTGAGATTTTCTTATGTAACCTGGTTTATAGAAGTTCTTTCTCAGAAAGATATAAAATTGAAAGAAGAGATTGTATGGGCACAGGAAGTGCTTCAGGCATATCTTCTCCTGGAAAGAATAACGAAGAATGAAAGAGAATATGTAAGTTCGGGTCCCATTAGGGTTGATAAAATCTAGGGGAGAATAAAAATATTTAACTATATTGGGTAACCCTTAGGATGCCCAGCAGCATGAACGACTTCTGCTATCACACATATAGTCAGGATTAAGTATGAAAGTCCAAGAAAAATGTCTACCGTCCCCATGGTTACTCCACTCATCAACTTTCTAAAGTTTTCTAGATTCAAACACTAAGTGAAAAATAGCTTTTAAACTGTTTGCAAAGTGCTTCAAAATACCCCCTGGGGATTATAAATAACTAAAATTGATCTCAGCATCCTAGATGGAAGCAAAAAGAAAGTGTCTTCCAGGTCAGTTTTGCAGTCCACTGACCAAGAAAGAAAATCCATTTACTATTTTGTCAACATTGTTCCCTGAATCCATCAGTTGTCATTTATGAGTTCTTTCTGAATATCCATTCATTCCCCAAGAATTGCCAATTTTATGACCTTAAATATTTCCAAATTTGACTTGTTCTGTCTATTTGCATGATTGAAGCTCCAGTTCAGGATCTTATCATCGCTTGATTGAAATAGCTCAAGCTTTAGCCTCCAATTCTAGATCTCTCTAATACATACTCCATGATGTTGCCACTGTGTCTTGTGGGGTTTTATTTTAAAATAAGTAGAGAAATGCTCAGGTTTGTCAGCATAAACTCATTTAGTTTTTTGCAAGGTAATCATGACACAGCACACAGGTAAGAACCCAAGACATTTGTTTAGACTTATAGAATCAGGGTAGGGGAAAGTTAGTTCAATAATTAAAGTCCAAATCTTCAGCCTTCATGCGTTTACCTTTACTGAGTGGTCTCACCAGAGACTTCTTCTCTGTGGAGGTTCCTGGTAGTTGGAGTTTAAGGTCAGCAGTGGACAGAGGCTCCAGCAGTCTCAGTCTTTGGAGAAGGTCAGAACCTGGAATGACAGAGAGTCATTCAGCCTCTGCCTTGTTTTCATTGGAAGAGTATAAGCTCGGGGTGTTTATGTGGTTTTGTCCCTCTGGTCTTGCATGATAAGAGTCTTATGGGGAGTGTCCAGCTCACATTGCATCAGCGTAACTTACATCACAGTTTTGTAATCAGGGGTACACATTTGGGGTGTCTAGCATATGTAAACTAAGGGCCATGTCACACCATATCATAGCAAAGCAATTGTCTACAGCATGGTTGTTGTTAGGTGCCATCAAGTTATTTCAGACATATAGCGACCCTATGGACAACAGAATGAAACACTGCTCGGTCCTGTGCCATATTCACAATCCTTGCTATGTATAAGCTCATTGTTGCAGCCACTGTGTCAATCCATTGAGGTTGTTGTTGTTGTTGTTAGGTGCTGTCGAGTCAGTACCGACTCATAGCAACCCCCTGTACAACAGAATGAAACACTGGCAATCCTGTGCCATCCTCATGATCATTATTATGCTTGAGCCCATTGTTGCAGCCACTTGTGCTTATCCAACCTGCTGCGGGTCTTCCTCTTTTTTGCTAACCGTCTACTTTACTAAGCACAATGTCCTTCTCCAGGGACTGGACCCTCCTGATAACATGTCCGAACCATTTAAAACGAAGTCTTGCCATCCTGGCTTGTAATGAGCATTCTGGCTGTACTTCTTCCAAGACGGATTTGTTCATTCTTCTGGCAGTCCATGATACACTCAATATTCTTCACCAACACCATACTTCAAATGCCTTGATTCTTCTTTGGTCTTCTTTATTCATTGTCCAGCTTTCACATGTATATGAGGTGACTGAGAACACCGTGGCTTGGGTCAGGTGCACCTTAGTCTTCAAGGTGACATTTTTGGTATTTAACACTTTAAAGAGAACTTTTACAGCAGATTTGCCCGGTGCAATGTGTCATTTGTTTTCTTGTCTGCTGCTTCCATGGGTGTTGAATGTGGATACAAGTAAAATGAAATTCTTTACAACTTCAGTATTTTCTCCATTTATCATGATGTTGCTTATTCGTCCACTTGTGAGGATTTTTGTTTTCTTTATGTTGAGGTGTAATCCATACTGAAGGCTATAGTGTTTGATCTTCATCAGTAAGTGCTTCAAGTCCTCTTCACTTTCAGCAAGCAAGGTTGTGTCATCTGCATATTGTAGGTTATCAATGAGTATTCCTCCAATCCTGATGCCCTGTTTTTCTCCATATGGTACAACTTCTAGGATTATTTGCTCCACATACAGATTGAATAAGTATGGTGAAAGGATACAATCCTGATGCTCACCTTTCCTGACTTTAAACCATATAGTATCCCCTTGGTCTGTTTGAATGACTGCCTCTTGGTCTATGAAGAGGTTTAGCATGAGCACAATTAAGTGTTCTGGAATACCCATTTTTCGCAATGTTATCCATAATTTGTTATGATCCACACAGTTGAATGCCTTTGCATAGTCAATAAAACACAGGTAAACATCTTTCAGGTATTCTCTGCTTTCAACCAAGATCCATCTAACATGAGCAATGATATCCTTTGTTACACATCCTCTTCTGAATCTGGCTTGAATTTCTGGCAGTTCCCTGTTGATGTACTGCTGCAACTGCTTCTGAATGATCTTCAGCAAAATTTTATTTGTGTGTGATTTTAATGATATTGTTTGATAATTTCTGCATTCTGTTGGATCACCTTTCTTTAGAATGGGTACAAATATAGATCTCTTTCTGTTGATTGGCCAGGTAGCTCTCTTCCAAATTTCTCGGCATAGACGAGTGAGCATTTCCAGTGCTGCATCCATTTGCTGAAACATCTCAGTGGGTATTCCATTCATTCCTGGAGCTTTAATTTTCACCAGTACCTTCAGTGCAGCTTGGACTTCTTCCTTCAGTACCATTGGTTCTTGATCATATGCTACCTCCTGAAATGGTTGAATGTAGACCAATTCTTTTTTCGTACAGTGACTCCTTGTTTTCCTTCCATCTTCTTTTGATGCCTCCTGCATCCTTCAATATTTTGCCCATAGAATCCTTCAATATTGCAACTTGAGGCTTGCATTTTTTCTCCAGTTCTTTCAGCTTGAGACATGCTGAGGATGTTCTTCTCTTTTGGTTTTCTATCTCCAGGTCTTTGCACATGTCATTATAATACTTTACTTTGTCTTCTGGAGCTGTCCTTTGAAATCTTCTGCTCAGCTCTTTTGCTTCATCATTTCTTCCTTTTGCTTTAGCTACATGACATTCAAGAGCAACTTGCACAGTTTCTTCTGACATCCATTTTGGTCTTTTCTTTCTTTCTTGTCTTTTTAATGACCTCTTGCTTTCTTCATGTATGGTGTCCTTGATGTTATTCCACAACTTGTCCGGTGTTTGGTCATTAGTGTTCAATGAGTCAAATCTATTCTTGAGATGGTCTCTAAATTCAGGTGGGATGTACTCAAGATTGTACTTTGGCTCTCCTGGACTTGTTCTAATTTTCTTCAGTTTCAACTTGAACTTGCATAGGAACAATTAATGGTTTGTTCCACAGTCGGCCCCTGGCCTTGTTCTGACTGCTGATATTGAGCTTCTCCATCATCTCTTTCCACAGATGTAGTCGATTTGATTCCTGTCTATTCCGTCTGGCGAGGTGTATAGTTGCCATTTATGTTGTTAAAAAAAGTATTTGCAATGAAGAAGTCCTTGGTCTTGCAAAATTCTATCATGTTATCTACAGCATCGTTTCTATCACTGAAACCATATTTTCCAATTACCAATCCTTTGTTTCTAACTTGTATTCCCATCACCAGTTATTATTAATATATCTTGATTGCATGTTTGATTGATTTCAGACTGCAGAAGTTGGTAAAAATCTTCGGTTTCTTCATCTTTGGCCTTAGTGGTTGGTGTGTAGATTTGAATAATAGTCGTATTAACTGGTTTTCCTTGTAGGTGTATGAATATTATCCTATTACTGACAGTGTTGTATTTCAGGATGTATCTTGAAATGTTCTTTTTGATGATGAACGTGATGCCATTCCTCTTCAGGATGTCATTCCTGGCATAGTAGACCATATGATTGTCTGATTCAAAATGGCAAATACCAGTCCATTTCAGCTCACTAATGCCTAGGATATCAATGTTTATGCACTCCGTTTCATTTTTGACCATTTTCAATTTTCCTAGATTCATACTTCATACATCCCACATTCCTATTATTAATGGATGTTTTCAGCTGTTGCTTCTCATTTTGAGTTGTGCCACATCAGCAAATTAGACCCTGTAGACTGCTGTAAATCTTTAAGAAAGCACACTGCCATGTCTTTCTCCCATGGAGAAGCTGGTAGGTTTGAACCACTGACTTTCTGGTTTGCAGACAAGTGCTTTAACCACTGCACCACCAGGACTCCCTAAGATAAGGCTTAAATACCTTCAAAAGACAGGGTAGACCTTCTGTGACCTTGTCTCCTTTCTCTTCTCTGCCATACCTCTCCACGCTAACATATTTTAACTTCTTGTAGTTCCCTGGAAACACTAGGCTGGCTCTTTTATGCCCCTGAGCATTTACTCCTCCTGCTCTCTTTGCCTGGCTGGCCCTCCTGCATCCCCTTTTCTTCTCTGGATGAATCCTGCTCCTACCTTCAGACTAAGGTCTAGGGTGATCAATTGTTTACCTTCTTCTCAATCAGGCTGAGCTAAATGTTCCTCTATGGTACTCCCAAAGCACCCATGAAAACCTCAATTACTGAACTTATTATATTATGTTTAAAATTTCTCTTTAGGTCTATCTGATGCTATGCTGTAAGTGCCCTTCTCTAAGGGATATATAATTTATTAGTCTTTATAGAAATAATAGTATTTAAAGGCTGGCAGCATAATTACTCTGGGGAAGAAAATGGTTTTGGGTTAGCAAAACACCTTGATGATTGAGGGGACTTTAAGAACAGGAATATCTAGTATTTAATTTTCATTTTTTATTGTAATGCCCAACAGTAGCCATCTTCCTTTGTGCTAATCTTCAATAAAGCATGCTATTTACACAACTTTGAGCCAGTAAACTTAGTGAAGTAAATGTATTAGAGTCTGATCAACAGAGATATTGTATGAAAAAGAGGATGTACTCGAGGGTGGCAAAATGCAGAGAAGATACCAAGAATTCACTGGAGGCAGGAACTGATTTTCCTGGAGAAAGATGACTCTTCCGAGAGTTTTCAAAAATATATGGAGCATTGTTGAAGTTCCTATTGCAATTCGATGTTTGAGCCAATTTTGTCTTGAAAGTCAAGGAATAGGATGGTGCTTTGGAGAACTTGGGGACACTGTATATAATAAAGTGAGAAATTAAAATAGTAAATGAAAAAAAAAAAACCTGGAAAATAAAACATCATAGATAGAGTGTCCTTTTTGTATAATAATAGTTTACATCCATGCATAAAAAGGAATGTTACAAAATATTAATAGTGGTTGTTTCTAGGTGCTGTATTTTATTTACGTTTTCATAGTTTTAGGTAGTGGCCACATTTTATAAAATGACTATATATTGCTTTTTGTCATCAGGAAAATATGTTGCTTTTTTAAGAAGTAAAAAATTTAAAAACTATTCTATCATCAGTGGTTTGACATCCAAACCTACCTACTGAGTTTGGCCCAGTTGTTGATGTTTGTCTTCATCACTTTATTTTTTTGAACTTGGAAAAATGTTTTTGGGTAATCTGAACGCTACAGCACGCAATTTAGGAATTGTTTACTACTCTACTTCTCCCAATATCTTCCTTTGACCTAAGCTGAAATACAACGTTAGGCAATCTAGAAGGATATCCTCGGTGCATTCTCAGCCCTCTTGTCTAAATCTCTCTCCTTTTTTTTCCCAAGTCCTTGCAAATGCCCTGGGTTTCCATGAGGGGTCCTCAGATTTCACTCCTCTTGTGTCCAGTGGCATTGTTGCTCTCTATTACAGTGATTTTGTTCCTATTTGCCACTAATGATAAATTATTTATTTGCTGTCTCATTCCTTCAGCATTTTGTGCTCCTTCTAGAGACAAAGATATTTGGAAAAATAAATCCTTGGTAATCCATTGCTCCTTTTGAAGTCATCTTTTATTTGAGTCCTATTCTATCTCACTATCTCCCATGGATTAATACAACTTACTGGTTTTGCCTAAGAGATGTCTCTCAAACCTGTGTCTTGTTCCCTGATGGGTACTGCCCTAATCCTAGGGCCTTATTATTACTTCCTTTAGCTCTTCCAAAGGCTTTCAGGCTGGTCTTCTTGTTTTCAACATTTTCCCTTCCCTTTTCACTATCCAAAGGTTTATCATTATCCCTAGAATTATCTTTATGTGATATAGATAGAATTATGACATCTCCTTTCTTTCACACAAAACAAAATTTGATGAAGCAATGATATTTTCAGAAATATTGCCCTAAGATATAATCCAAAAATCTCAGCGTATCATGTAAGATTTTTATGATTTGATCCCAGTGGACTTTTTCAGTATTAATTTTGTCGTTCTCTCACTCCCCAAACATTTTGTTTTCTGAAACCACAGTGTGTGCTTGTCATATGCTATTCCCTCTGCTAAAAATTACCTACCACTGCATCTACCTGCATAACACATATTTATTCTTTAAACCCAGACCATTTAGTACATTCCATGAGAATAGTTCTCTGTTTCATCAATCACTCTGTCTGCCATACTAACATAGCTCTTTTCCTATCATCAATTACAGCACCTAGGACACTGCATTATAATCATTTGCCAAAGTATCTGTCTCACCGTTATTCCCTGAGGTCATAGACGATCTGTGTCTTCTCATCCTAGTAGTTACAGAGTTAACATAAAGTAGTTTCTAAATTAATGATTGGGGAATGAAATAATGTAATACGAAAATTCAGTTAAAGTGCGTAATTGTTGAGGAAGATCCTGCTCAGAATAATTTCATGTGGCAATATTGTTCTTTTTTCCTAATATTAAGGAATATGACAGAGAGAGGATTTGCTGGTGCTGAAGCTCTCCCATTTGGATGGTTGCCCACTCTGTTAACATATCTGGTTATTCTTTCTCATACTCTGATACTGCATTTTATCTGAGGATTTCCCTAGAAAGTCAACCAAACTTTTTCTGTAAAGAACCAAATAGTAAATATTTTAGGTTTTGCAAGCTATCCCAACTACTCAACTTGCCTTTGTAGCTGTAAATCTGTCACAGACTATATGTAAATGAATGAGTGTGGTTCTGTTCCAATGAAATTTTATTTACAAAATAGGCAGCAAGCTGGATTTGCTAATGCACTCAGCTGCTAACCACAAAAGGTTGGAGGTTCAAGCCTACCTAGATGCGCCTTGTAAGAAAGGCCTGGTGATCTACTTCTGAAAACTCAGTCATTGAAAATCTGATGGAACACAATTCCATTCAGACACACATGCGTTGCCATGAGTCTGAATTGACTCCATAGCAATTGTTTCTGTTAGCTACCACCTATTCACTGATAGAACTCCCTAGCTGGCCTTACAATGGCTAATCTCATTGTAGTTCAGATGACAAATTATCTCAGTAAAATTTTTATGGTGGCCACAAATCAGAGATGATGCCCTGAGGAGATTCTGTATCATATTGTTCTTTCTGGAGTAAGCATTCAACTGTCCCACTGTACCTACCAAGTGAAGACCTGCCTCTCAGAAACCACACTTGCAAAAGCTCCACCTGGTGATCATAAGATTCCTCAATCAACACTTTTTAAATCCTTGTTTGGAGAAGTGGGTTATTGTTAGAGGTCTCCCCGTACAGGACGGCATAGCTGGCGGCAGCGGCAGTAGTTTTGCTTGCTCACTCAGAGCTATTTAATCAACACTCTTCCTCCAATTCTGGTGATCTGGCAGCTGAAGAACCAGGCTACAGAAAGTGTGCATGATTTATGGAGAATATGTGGGAATGATTCCTAAAAGAACTATTAAAACATGCATGAAGTACTTCAGAAGTAAAAAATATTTCATACTTACATGAAAAACGTTGTTTTGTGTAAATGAAGTGCAGAGCATGTTTTTGTAATGCTTTCCTTCTAGCATTTCCTCCATAGACGTCTGTGAAGTGATTCAAATAACTACTTATTTGAGAATAATAATGACTGCACTTAGTAATTGGTATGAAATGACATTGTTAACGAATAGTATAAGTACTAAGTTTGAGAGGCACAAGAAGTGATAGTATTAGTTTCTGCTTCTCAAAATCAAATTCGATCTCAGGTAGAGGTTGAATCATGAGCAAATTTCAGAAACATTTGATTTAATGCATTTGTGGGGAGGTAAATCAGTAATTGCAAAAGCCAGAACAGAATTGTTTAAATTTTTATTGCTCTGGACTCCTTTTTTCTCCTCTGTATTATTTGTGTCCGATTTTCATTGCACACTCCTATCGCTGAGGAAATGGAATGACTTTTAAGGCACGCTGTCCTTGTGCATCACCTCTGCTGTCATCCTGCTTAATGACTGTGCTCCCGCCATGGTGAGTGAGCACCTTCTAAAGCACCACCTGCCAGGAAACAACTGTTCTTGGAGATCTCAATGTGACATCCCACAAAACAGATGAGCTGAAGAAAGGCTGTCTTTTTATCTGGTAGGACAAATTCAAGGTAGACCATACAATTTTGGGAGAGACATAAGAAAAGATATGTGAATTAGGAACTCTTCTATTTTTAAAAAATTTTATTTGTTTTGTTGTTATTGTTGAGACTATATACAGCAAAACATACACCAGTTGAACAGTTTCTACACGTACAATTCAGTGACATTGATTGCGTTCTTCCAGTTGTACAACCATTCTCACCATCCTTTTCTGAGTTTTTCCTCCCCTATTAACATAAACTCACTGCCCTCTAAGTTTTCTAGCTACTCTTTCAATTTGATCCCATAAACCAAAATCAAACCCGTTGCCTTCGAGTCGATTCCAACTCATAGCGACCCTATAGGACAGAGCAGAACTGCCCCATAGGATTTCTAAGGAGCGGCTGGTGAGTTCGAACTGCTGACCTTTTGGTTAGCAGCTGAGCTCTTAACCACTAAGCCCCATATAGATAGATCTTAAAAGAGCATAATGCTCAAGACGGGCATTCTTTACTAGTTCAGCTAAACTTTTGTTCGGTTTTAAGAAGACTTTAGTGGATATTTTTGGTTTAAGGTGTAAGGATCATCTGCATAGTGCATGGCGTCTTAAAAGCTTGGAAGCAGCCATCCAACAAGGCACAACAATTGGTCTCTGTTCACCTGGAGCCTAACAGAGAAAGAAGGAGAGCCAGGAATAGGAAGCGGACATGAAATGTGCGGCTAATTGCCTCCATGAATAGCTGCCTCCTTTGCCATGAGACCAGAAGAACTGGATGGTGCCTGGCTACCATTACTGAACATTTTGATCGATGAGTCTATAGAAGAACCCTAATCAAATAGGAAAAATGCAGAACAGAATTTCAAATTCTCATGGACTCCAGAATTTCTGGTACCACAGAGGCTGGATGAACCTCTGAAACTCTTCTACTTTTTTAAGTGATATTTATTTTATTATAGTGTCACATTTGGAGGTCCTTTCTACGTTGTCAAATTAATCCCAACATACATGATGCTCCCATGGTAGTCCATGTCATTGTGAAAAATTTATAAAAGACTCTGCTGGGGTTATCTTAAAAATAGTAGTTATGTTATAATAAATGTTTGTCTGTTTAAAGAAATTAAAGGTATTGGAGCAGGACAAGTTCTCAATAGTACAGTTGGGTTAATTGCTAAGGGGAAACTTCCGTAGTAGGTAAGATCAACATTGAATGTTTTCTGCTCTTGGAAGTATAATGATTGTATTCTGGGGATTTAATTATATTAATGGTTCTACACCTACTCCTCACGTATGACTACCTTGTTATTCAACATTTCACATTTACAATAGTAAAAAATCTACTATCCAACTATTTTGCACATTAACAAGGTGGCGAGCGTGGTGCCAGCAGTTGCGGAGCGTCCCTTCCCTCAAGGAGTGTCTCCGGGTGGCCTCTGGGAAGCTGGGCCAAGCTGCCCCACACCTTCCACCCCCTCCTGCTGGCAGGAACGCCTGTCCAGCTGCAGGGCAGAGCCAACCTTCTCCATGGCCTTGGCTTCTGGGTGGACGCACAGGCAGCATTGAGCCAGTGGGCATCTGTTCTGGGTTCCCAGCTTCTATGTGTGCTGAGGCCTTGCAGCTCAAAATTGTTGTGGGGTGGGAAGAGAGGAAATAAAGGGGCATTGGAGAGGGTGTTTGGAAGATATGTGTTAGGGTTTAATGACATTCAAAGTGAGCCAAACTGGGCCTGAAGCCTCTGCTTCAGTGGGGCCGGGTGCAGGGACAGACTCCTAGCGCCCTTGCAGGAAGCCCCAAGCCTTGGCGACTCACCAGGCCAGGAGGGCAGAACAGGCTCCGGGATCTGGATTGTGAATGCAGGGTTTGCGGGGTGGGAGTGGAGCCCCGGAGGCAGCTCCAAGAGGGAAACTCTGACCCAGAATAGGGAGGAAGGTGAAGTGGGTAAGCCATGGGCCCTCCAGTCACATACCCCAGCTTTATCCAGCTTTGCCTTCTCCAAACCTCCTTCTCTGCAGAGGAATAATCCATAACTGGACTTCTCACGGTGATGAGCACATTAGTAGATCTAAACCGTTATTATTTATATTATCATATTTTCTAAATAAAAAAACTCAGACAAATGGATGGTCTGAAAGCAGAAATAATAAAAAAAAGAAAATCCTCCATTTTTGCATAACAAGAATTTTTGTGTAAAGACCTGGTCTTTGGAACCTAACCATGTCAATAAGTGAGGCGTGGGTGTATTTCAGTCTTACAGTTTGAGAAAGTGATTTTTCTTTGATTAGTGATTTAGTGGGCTTAAATAATCAAAAAGAATGTTCTTAAATGTTTACAAGAATCTTTGAAGTTTCTTGTTTACAGAAACCCAAATTCAGTCAATATTTTATATACTTTGTATGTATAATCAAAGTAAAATATCTTGCTTAAAATAACAGTTGATTAGTCCCAACAATAAGCGTGTCGATAGAATAAGTTTAATACTTGGTTGATTCTTCACATTGTGAACATTAGTTGTTTTCAGTTTTCAGCTGTATGTGTGCACATTATATATTAAAGATTTATATATTAATTATATGCAAATAGAGGTTTTATGCTTTATATTTTTCCAAAAAATTTTAATACATTTTCTTAACCAGCCTGAGGGCCAGGTGGAATAAAGTATTATGTCAATTTTACAAATGCAGAAGCTGAAGCAGGAGAAATCCAAGTGACTTGACTAAGGCCACATATGAAATTTGTTTGTCTAAGGCCCAGAACCAAATACTACTGACCTCTGATCCAGAGTTCAATAATATATACATACATATATATATATACTTTTTTTCAGTAAAGGAGCTTTAATTACAGACACAGTTTTTTAGTAATGGACATTAGCCTTGAAGAAAATTTCATGTGCATTAACAAAGAAAGAAAATAGAAAGTATTATTTTGTTCTTGGAAATTTAAAACTATTGCTTGTTGCTGTGCTGTCATTGTTTCTTAGCAGACATGTTTAATCTGGTAGGTTTTGTCTTGAATGTCTGAGTCTTCTTGGGGCCTGGCTGAGTCCTTCCTGTCTTTGATTTGTACCATTTCAAGAGCAATAGACAGGTCATTTTCATGCTCTGAAATCAAAGCCATCTAGAAGATCAGCAATTAAGCAAAATTCTCCCGGGAATAACTGAAGATGATTGAGTTTCCAACTTTTTTATTTAATTGATAAAGTTTTTATTGTTATTATTTTACTCATACAAGTGTGAGGAAAGAGTAGGTGTTTATAAGTGCAAACATATTAAAGGCTATGAGGAAAGGAAAAATGAATAGAATGCACATTTTAAGATTTGCTATTCCTTGTTTTAAAAAAATGTTGTTATATTTCCTTTCTGTAAGTTTCTTTTTCCCAAGTCGGACAATAAAGCTCATGATCAAAATTATGTTAATAGAAAACAAAATTATAGTAATAATTTTGCTCCAATCCTAAGTGAAAACTAGAACATAGATCATTCCAGAAAATTCTAAGGTAGCCAAACAAGTCAATAATGAATCTGGGAAAAAAACTCATTGTCACCCAGAAGGAAAAATTCATTTTCTGAAATGTTAATGAAGAGTGCTCACTGGGCCCTAAAAATAATTCTAGCAAAGCAAATAGAATTCTATCAGTAATTTGCAGGCAGATATAGAAAATCTGTTTTGCCTAGAAAAAGCCTCCTGAGATAAGCCAATCAAATGAAGGAACTGTTGCCATAGTTTGAGAGCCTGACAGTAGTAGGGGAAATTATATTGTATTATGTGAAGCACTAGCAAAGTCTTCTATCTCAGAGAAGAAAAATGATGACCACTTGGGGATGATTTTAAGAGCCTGCTCTCTGATGAAGACATTGGATCCTGTGATTGATTCCCCTGAAAGAAAGCCTTGGTCCCGACAGACTGGAGCCGCTCGTTTTTTTAACGTTTCTTCTCAGTGCTGCTCAGCTAAGAAGTCAGTGTCAGCCTGTACATGTCGCATTTTGCTTTGCAACCCAAGTTCACAATCATTAAGAAACTTAAGAGAATTCAGGGCATTGCATTTAGACTGCAGAGCCAGTTTGGAAAATCTACTTTTAACATTTCCAATTACTCTGAACGTTGCTTACTTATTGCTCTAAGTAGCAAAGTGAAAACTCCACCAGAGATAATAAGAAATGCTCAGGGCTGCCATTCAAGTTTGTAAACCACTCATGTTGCCCTTCCCAGTTACCTGAGGTTTAACTGATTTCTTATCACTATTACTGCAGTTGGCACTTCTTCTAGTTCAACTGAGAATCTCTGATAACCCATAAAAAGAACTGGTTTTGCTAGAGAACTACTTAGTCCTTTTGTAGTCTACTTCTGCCCTTTCGAGGTGTGTGCGAGGTACCCTTCTCTTTCTATTCATGTCCTGGAGAAGCTCGGTGTTGAGGTGAGTCTCTGTTCTAGCCTGTCAGCTGCCAGAGATGCATTTGGACAAGTTCTGAGGTTTCCAGCTCTCTGGGCCTATTACTGAAGAAAAAGATTCTGTTTTTGTGTGGTTCAAAGTCTTTCGGGCGTCCTTGGATGTACTTCAGATAAGCATGAATCAAATCTAAGGAACTTTTGAAGTTTGCTCCTTAGTCCACTCAGAGAAAAAAGAAAAAAGTCAATTTCCATATGAGATTGGGTATCATTTTGTAGCCACGTGATACTGAAAATCTTGGGTCCAGCAAATTTCAAGCTATTGATCTTCGTGACTCCCTGAGAAGGGCTTAGTAGTTGTGCCCCAGAAATGGGTGGAGTACGTGGACTTTACCCTGGCAAATGAAAGCCCATTGTAGGAAGACATTTCATAACATAATTTAAAAGCCTTTTAAAGCCCAGCATCTCCACCACTAATCCACTAATTGCTAGGCAAGGCATTACCATCAGAGGCCCAGACTGCTCTTTAAAAGGTTTTTAAATGATGGTGTAAGGAAATAAAGCCCTGTCATCTGAAAGCTCTTTCATATGTGCTCTTCTTCCTTATACTAGAAGCAGCATCTGGACTTTGCACATAAGGAGACTGTGAATGGCTGGCGAGTGTCTGATGCTAGAGGACAGAACAATGAATAAAGGCGAAAGTGAATGAGGGCTTTCTTTGCATTGTGTGTGGCTTGCATTAAAGTAAAAAGGAGGACTTTTGGATTTAGCAACTAAGACCAGAAACCAGAGGTCAGCTTTTTCCTTACTTCCTTGTTCTCTTACTATTGGGAAACTGAAGGACAAACAGTGCCATGATCCTTTAAGGGATATACAGAAACTCTATTAAAAGTGCTCTCAATAATAGGGAAAAAGTCTATTCTAGAATAACTATTTAGATGACATAATATTATGAATTTTTATAAATAAACCTTCTTATGGTACAGTTTTTTGGTTTTAGTTTTTTTTTTTTTTTGATTGAATATTTAAGTAAAAGCTAAAGGATTGAGGTACTGGACTATATAAAGTCAACCAGAGATTCAAATAGTTCCAAATGTCTTTATGCTATTATTAATTTTGTGATAATTGTATTTCATGAAGATGAGCTCGTTTTACACACATTATGTACCAGTATATGGAAAATCTTCCTCTTTGGCCTGGCACTGCCTATATTGCTTTGTGTTTTGGTTTAAACCACTCACTCATCATAGAAAATTGAAAAACGGTCCTCACAGGGCAAGAAAGTGGTAATGTTTGGAAAATATGTCTTATTCTAAGGCAGATGCAGACACTCATGGGAATGCTGTTCCAAAATGGCATTACAGTGATTATTTAATCTACTCTTAATTATATATTCTTTCTTATAAAGTTTCTATTTTCTGCAGATTATTAAATATTGCTAATGACTTCCTTTTGGAAACTATAACATATTAAGAAATTTACTGTATTTGTTACTTATAATCCAACTTTCAAAAATATTCAAAAATATCTTTGAGGTGATATTTATAATAGAAGATACAAATACAATAATATCATTAAAATAAAAATAAGAAAATGAATGCAACATAAAAAATTATGGAAGACAAATATAATGATATAGGCTAATATAGACTGTGCAGTTAAGTATTAAATTAAGCTTGTGATTTTTGGCTACTAAATCCCAAAGGAGAAGGTAGTATTCTCTTTTAATATCTGATAAAGGAAAACATAAGCAGTATATAATAATACTACGTAACAATAACAAAGAGATAGTGGGTGTGTCCTATGTTCTTTAATTACATTAGAATTCCAGGCGTGTGTTGCTGGGTGAAAACTCCAGGTTTTGCTTGGCGTGACTTGTTACAGCCGATAAACAAGAGGCCAAGGTGGGAGATCAGAAAGACGCCTTTATTTCGTTGCACAAGGGAAGGAGCAATCAGGGCTGTTGCCTCTAAGACTGCTGTCAGGCAGCTTGGGGAGATGGGTTTTTACAGAGAGCAGACAAGGTAATGTAAATTCATCATGACTATTCAGGATTGACCTTCATGCAGGTGCTCAGAGCTTGGGAATGACTATGCATTTTCCTTAGGCAAGGGTTTGATCCCCCAGGATGAAGGAAGAGGTTGATTTTCTTTCATTAAGATGTTAAGTCTCACCCAGAGGCAGGTTGAGGCCATCTATGGCCTGTTCTGTGGTTATCTTGTCAAGGATAATTTCAGAAGAATGTGTAGCTTATTCTGCTCGGTGTAGGAGGATAAGCCAGAGGGTTGGGCTCTGAGGCTGCCTGCCTCACTTGGGTCAGGTATGCAGAGGAAATGTATCACTTTTCCTCAACAAAGACATTTTTTAAAAAAGGAGTTTGGTTCCTTCTTAGCCACATTTGACATGTCAGGCTTGGAGAATAGTTGAGTTAGGAATTCTATTCAGGGAATATAGAGAGTTTGTTGGGTCACTGTTTTTAAGCTAGGCCCCTAGGTAGCATAAATGTTTATGCTTGTCTGCTAACCTAAAGGTTGGTGGTTCAAACCCATCCAGTGGTACTGCAGGAGAAAGGCCTGACAATCTGTTTCCACAAAGATTACAGCCAAGAAAACCCTATGGAGCAGTTCTAGTCTTTAACACATGGGGGGCCCCATGAGTCGGAATTGACTCTCTGGCAACAGGTTTTCATGGGTCTTCAAGCTATTGAAAATGACAACATGCCTGACCAACAAGTAAAAACAAACAAACAAATGCCTAAAATTCTAGTGAATATGAAGGAATAGACTCTTAGTAATAAGCTGCTTGTTCTCACACCCCTTCACATTCATTGTGGGGCAGTTCAACGAGAACAGTTCAATTCTGTCACTTACTAGCTGTATGAGCGTAAGAAGTTTACTTGATATTCTCCTCAATCTCCACATCTCTAAAGTTGTGATAGCAATCTACACCTTGATGTTTTGCTGTTGTAAATAAGACAGTATGTGTAAAATGCCTAGTATTTTCAAAAATTAATAGGTACCTCTGGCTGCTTTCTCTTCGCTTTGCATAAAATTATTCAAAATAAATATAAAAAATACAAGAATTAAACCCCTTAATATGGCATTTTGCATTGAAGTCTGAGAGAGTAAGCAACAAACTCAGAATAGTGATTTCCTCTAAGAAGTGGTATTAGGTGGTATGGTTGGAAGAGAGGGATATTTTATCTAATGTTCCAATTTTCTGCATTGAGAATACAAGTATGTGTCATTTATGTATTAAAAAAAAATGTGATAAGGTAAATTTAATCACAGAAATATATCATATAAATTTAACTCCAAAGTAATAAATGCATTCATAGACCTTGCTCCTTTCTATTTTTCTATTTGCTAAAAGGCAAGCAGCTGGGAATGCACTGGCTGAATACACAAGTATCTTGGATTCCTGATCTCCCTTGTTGTGTACTGCAAAATTCCATCACTACATACATTGTTTATAGTTCTGTAATGTACATATAACTACTCTTAATGTGGCCTAGAAAGGAAGTAGAAAAATAATGTTGAAGCTATGTAATGTTATATTTCAGAGACATAATAGGTAAAGAGATAATGTCTGATACTAATTGGATTATATGAATGTTTTAAGGAAAGAAGAATTAATAAGTATAAAATATTGTCTTTTAAGATAGTATTTGGGGATTCTAGTTCTGCTTTGGCAGTGTAGGCCCAGATCAGCCCATCCCTCCTGCTGTAGTTTCCTAGTGCTGCTGTAACAGAAATGCCACATGTGGGTGGCTTTAAAGAACAGAAATTTACTTTCTCACAGTTCAGGAGGCTAGAAGTCCGAATTCAGGGCACCAGCTATAGAGGAAGGCTCTAGCTCTCTCTGTCAGCTCTGGGGGGAGATCTGTGTCTCTTCCTCTTTCTTTAGCCCTGGTGTTCCTTAGTTCCTTGGCAATCCACAAGTGGCCTCTAACGTCCCTGTTTGTGCTTGCTTGTCTCTGTCTATGCTGCTCCTTATAACTCAGAAGTAATTAGGTTTAGGACACATGTTACTCTAATATGGTCTCATTAACATAACAGAGAAAACACTGTTTCCAAATAGGATTATATTTACAGGCGTAGGAATTAGGATTTCAACATGTATTTTTTTGGGGCACAATTCAATGCATAACACTGCCCATTAACTCCAACTAAAAAGTGTGGCAAAATAAAAATAAAACAAAAAGCTAAATAATTGGCTGTGGACTGAAAAGTAAATAAAAAGCAGGTGGAGGGTAGTAAAATCTTGTCCCATATGAAGGTGATTTCCCCCCTTTTTTTCTTCTCTACTGGATTTGACTTGTTGGCAGCCATAGTTGCATAGCAAGTAATGGTGCTGGCAACTAAAACTCAGTGAGAAACTCATCTTTCTGGCCAGGGAACCAAGAAATGTGTCTCTGACAGACCAGGGAGTGTGGGGAGATTGCTGGAGGGAAGACCGTTGGAGATAGGGATCTCCTAGATTTATGTCTGAGGCAGTACATGTCTTAGCATAACACCTGAGCTACACTGGTGAGAGACAGAACCAAACCAGCATAGCAAAGACTTAAAGAACTGATATTTGAACCAAAGCCCACAGGAAGTGAAAAACAACTTAAGTTTGAACCAATTAGGTTGCTTGCCTGATAATACAGAAACATCAACATTCTTCAGAGTATTATAATGAACCCAGAATTTATGAAATGTAACATTCCAAAAGTCCGTGGTATGTTCCAAAATTACATGACATGCAAAGAGTCAGGAAAAATGGAAGCAAATCTCAAGGGAAAAGATAATCAACAGACGCCAACTGTGAGATGACTCAGATGTTAAAACTAACAGACAAAAATTTTAAACTATGCTCTATGAGGTAAAGGAAAACACATTTGAAGTAAAAGAAAGATGGGCATTCTCAGCATAGAAATAGAAACTATAAGAGAGAACCAAATGGAAATTTTAGACCTGAAAAATGCAATATCTGAAAAAATTACTGTTGAATGGATAGGCTTATTAGCAGAATGGAAATGAGAGAGGAGTCAGTGAACTTGAAGACAGTTCAATAGAAATTACCCCATCTGAAGAACAGAGAGGGAAAAGATAAGAAAAATGAAACGAGCCTCAGAGACTTCAGAGATAAAATCCAAAGGTCTAAATTCATTCAAAAAGCTCATGAACAAGTCATTGTTCCAGGTGATAAGTGTACAAGAGAGACTAGGTTCTCTTCACTCTTAGAAATTACATAAAATTGTTGAAGATGGAACATAAGTATAATAAAATAATATGATGTGATGTGATGTGATATAATCTCTAAAAAATAAAGAAAACAAAGAGAGTGGAACATCTATTTTAAATGGGTTGATCAAGGAGGATACTGTAAGGAAGTGACATTTGAGCACAGACTTGGGTGATTTATATATAAAATCTCAGGGCAAGAGGATCATCTCAAGCCAAGTGAAAAGGCCCTGCATCATGCTTGTCTTATGTAAGACACAGCAAATAAGCTAGTGTTGTGGATTCAGAGGGAACAAGGAAGAGAGGAGTACCCTCATGATATGGAGATGTAACTGGTAGCCAGACCATAGAGGCCCTGATGAACCACATAAAAAGCTTGAGATTACTCTAAATGTATTGGAAGGCCAATGTGGGGGCTTTACCAGGGGGAATGACACAATCTGATTTGTGTTTTAAATGGATGATCTGGCTGCTGTGTTGGGAATGGACTATAGAGAAATATGAGTGGAGGAAGAAAAACAATTAGAGACCTTCTTCAGTGTCTGGGGAGTGGCACTGCTGGCTTGGGTTAAGGTTATTAGTGATGGAAGTGGTGAAAAGGGGTCAGATTTCAGATATATTTTGGAGGTAGAGCCAATCAGTCTTGAAAGGATTGTGAATCAGAGCAGTTGGGTAAACGGTGGCACTGTTAATTGCGTAGCTATGTAAGGCTTATTGTTAATGGTATGACTTCCAAAAAGAATACCATTTGAGAATATGTTTATCTTATTTTTCTGTTAAAATATGTTCACAAAGTTATGGGAAAATTTTTATGTCTTTTTTATGCATTACTTAAAAACCTCTCCCCTAACTCTACATAGTTGCAAACTTTAAGATTTTATATCCAAAAAACTATTAATCTGTATTAGGGCTTCACTAGTGACTTTTTTGTTTTTTTAAGTCCCAAATTCTTGTAAGTACTCAGTGAGGGAAGTGGTTACTCTACCAATGTTTTTACAAGAAACATTTGTCTTCTTCCATGACTGCTACGTCATGTCTGTTGACTTGACTGCTCAATACACCATTAAAATACATGTAAGATTAGAATTTGGATCTATCATCTTAGAAGACAATCTTAAGAACACAGAAGGCCAGTTGAACAGGAGCCCCCTGAAGTGACAGCAGTGTGAAAGCTAAAGTTCCACCCCAGAAACAAGATGCAAGCTGTCTCCCACTCAATGGCACCTAACAATAACAACAAAAGTCCTTACAATATGGGAGGTATTATTTCCACTCAGGAAGTTTTGTATTACATTATTATTTTTGAAGTAATTGCTCACTTCATAGTTTCAATTATTGTTTTATTTGGCAAAAACTGTATTTGGCAGTGTGAAGCTTCATTGTCACCTAAAGAAAAATCTTATTTGGAATATTCCTCAAGAATTTAAAAGTTGTGTTGGATACATTCTTAAAATGAACATCTCTTTAGAAACACTCTGTCATGGTTTGAATTATGTCCCCCCAAAAATGTGTATATCAGTTTGGTTGGGCCATGATTCCTGGTACTGTGTGATTTTCCTATATGTTGTAAATCCTGCCTCTATGATGTTAATGAGGGAGGATGGGTGGCAGTTGTGTAAGTAAGGCAGGACTGGATCTACAAGACTGGATTTTGTCCTGAGGCAATCTCTTGAGATATAAAAGAGAGAAGTGAGCAGAGAGACAGCGGGACCTCATAATATCAAGAAAGCAGTGCTGGGAGCAGAGCGCGTCCTTTGGACCGGGCTCCCTGTGCCAAGAAGCTCCTAGTCTGGGGGAACATTGATGAAAAGGCCGACAGAGAGAGAAAGCCTTCCCCTGGAGCTGACGCCCTGAATTTGGACTTTTAGCCTACTTTACTGTGAAGAAATAAATTTCTCTTTGTGAAAGCTATCCACTTGTGGTATTTCTGTTGTAGCCGCATTAGCTAACTAAGACACTCTATCGGATTTTAAGTGAAAACTATGTGTTTGATTTACCATCTTTAATTAAACAGAATACTCTCATGTTTCAGCATCATTAAGGGAATAACACAGATTGTGCTGACATCTAAATGACCTTCAACCAATATAGTGCTGAGTGATCCGTGTATGGAGATGATTCTTTCCAAAGTATTTTTTCCTTTTTTTAATAAAGGGGGAAAGGACGTCTACACTCACTTATTACATAATCTGTTGATTTCAGACAAATGAATTTCCTGCAGTTCATTTCAGAGCTGATTCATTTTATCTGCATGGCATTAGTAGCATATGTGAACATTAGGTCCTTTAAGAAATAATGGGGAATAATAAATGCTTTAGGAATTTGTTTTGCTGAAGTGAACTAACGGTAGAGGAACATATGGTGAAATATATTTTTAATTACTTTTCAACAATGTTAACTGTTTTTTCTCTATTTTCATATTTAATGTTCTTGATCAAGCTTGCTGAAGAATCTTCTCAGAAAGAACACAGCATTTTGTATAATAGCACATGACTAATTTTATGGGCAATATATATCAGTGTATGTAAGCAACATTTTTACTGCAGTTTAGAATTTTGTTTATGATTCTTTATATCTTCAAATAGAAAATGCTTTTCTTTCCCTGTTCTCTTAAACTAAGATAGCCACCACTACATTTTTCCATTCTATTGAGATTTTTTTTTTTAAATCAGTAAGAACTTGGAGGTGATTTGGCTGTTTCCAGTTATGGCCAGCTTAAATACTAAGAGGATGTTGACTGCCCAATTCGAGACATTTAAATTTTTACCCCCAGCCTGCTCAGTTTCACTATATTTGAGGAGTCATGGCGTGTAGAAAAACTGATGGGCTGGGACACTTAAAATGTTCAATTTCACTGAGTTGAAATGGTAAGTGGAATCTCTGCCTAGATTCATGTCACAAAATGTTCCAGAGTTCTGACCCTCCTTTCATGAACAGCCAGAATTTACATTAGATGCAATACTGAAGACTAGATAATGGCTAAGGAACCCTGGTGGCACAGTGGTGACGTCCTTGACTGCTATGGCTAAAATCAACTTTTATCAGATATAAATAGTTGTACACACATAAAAAGGGAGGCCTGGTGGCACAGTGGTTAAGTGCTCAGCTGCCAACTGAAAGGTCAGTGGTTCAAACCCACCAGGAGAATGATGTGGCAGTCTGCTTCTGTAAAGATTACAGCCTTGGAAACCCTATGGGGCAGTTCTACTCTGTCCCATAGGGTTGTTGTGAGTCAGAATTGATTCGACGGCAACGGGTTTGGTTTTTGGTTTGGTTTTATACACATAAAACATTCAGGACTAGGTTTTCCTTCCCAGAGATCACTCTCACAAGCCTTCTTTCTTTCTCTTGGAGACCAGCTAGATTATGTAGTGTTACTTTACATTAAGAACCCTGCATACCTGCCTCTGCTATCTCCATTATTGAAGGAAAAGAAATGTAGCATGGTATTGCCCAATGCCTCTTGATTTGTCCCTCTGTTTATGGCTGTCCTGTAGTGTCCTTTAGTTTTCAGGAATTGAAAATTGCTCATTATCAGAAATGAAAGAGGAAAGATATGTCATCTCTAATTGTTAGCTAAGGGGACTTGATGTCCCTTATTAATGACAGATAGGTAGCATACAAAAAAGGACAAACAAAAGCAATGCTTTTCTAAGAGTTCAAACTCCATGTTAGAAGATATTTCCACATCTGCATGTCCCAAATGTTTTGGCTATGGAGACTTAGGGAGGGAGATGTTTAACATGCAGTTGAAGAACACCCTAAGCGTCTGAATCAATGGCAACTTAGCTTATTACAAAAATAAAAGAAAAGCTGTTGTTAGCATTTTATTAAAAGCATGATGATATGTAACTCAGAGGATGCCACCAGGACCCTAGATCCCATCTTTAGTTTTTCTCCCTTGACTCACCACATTAAGGTAATCTTTTCTAGTTGAGAAAATTTGCATTTGCACTTCTATGCCAGGCTCAGGCAACTCTGCAAACATCTGCCAAACAGGGTCAGCCACTTGATCTGGAAATCAAAACTCTACAAGCCTTAGTCACACCTCAACAAACAAGTATTGTGTGCTCAAAATTGACTGCCAGCCAACTAGGTATGGTAAGCTGTGCAAGGTTACACGTTACACATTCCACTGGAGAGGTGTCAGAAGCGAGAGGAACAGCACTAAGCAGAGAGAGAAGCATCCAAACATTGAAACGATACTTGAGATGCCTGTGGCAGGATATTAAAATCATTCAACTAGAAGGAGAGTTTCCTCACAAACGTCTAATGTTTGCACCTCATGGGTTGGAAAACCAGATTACATTCAGCCCCGCTGTGAACATCACGCATCCTGAAGTGTTCACCTTTGGCTACTGCTGGCGTTCTGAGCTAACTATCAGTATAATCTGCCAACCCATTAAAGTGATGCCGAAGACGCAGTCAGGCGGCAACGTGAAGCTCTAAAAAAGCATCTTACTCTTGGAAAATGTGGAGGTCAGTCTTTTTTTTTTTTTTTAAGCAAAAAAAAAAAAAAGGATAAAAATTAAAAAGTGAACCAGAGCAATTTTAAAGTGTTTTAAGTTTTTTTAAAAAATTTCCCCCATGTCTGTGCCAGGAGCCCAGCAATGAGCTGAGATTCATATGTGCATTGGTGTTCTGACTACGCGGCTGATTTGGATGTTCTGTCGATGAGGTCCAGCTGCATTAACTGTGTGTGCACTTGCATACGTGTGTATGATGTGATCCTCCACCCCCCTACTCATCTGACCTTATGTGGTGCCTTTGACTTTTACACTCTTAAGGCAGCAAGCTTCTCTCCTGCTGGAGGGAGACAGGTTCTGCCAGAGCCCTGATGGTGCAAATGGTTAGTGCTTGGCTGCTACCTGAAAGGTTGGCAGTTCAAACCCTCCCAACGGCTCTGCAGGAGAAAGACTTGGAGATCTGCTTCTGTAGAGATTATAGCTAAGACAATACTATAGGACAGTTCTAGTCTGTCACTTGGGGTTGCTATCAGTCAGAATTAACTCGAAGGCACCTAACAACAGCATAACAATGTGAGAACATTAAGTTTAAAGCTGCAGGAGGACTTCAAACAAACAACAAAACCAACAACCTCCCTCCCTTACCCACAAACAGCAACAACAATAAAACCCCGATCTATTTAAATATCTTTTATTTCCTAATGAGCGTCTTCGGCATAATTCTTGAAAGAGAGTTTTAATAGTTGCCATCGCCTTTGATTTCTTTATTCTTTTCGGGGCCCCAGGCTCGAGTGTACATTTTTTTATTATAATACCTCAAAAGCTTTGTGTCCCATGTCTAAAGGCCTCTTGCACATTTTCCAGCTGTTGCATGTCGCTTCTCTTGGCACTTGCCTTCTTTAATCATCTCTGGCACTACCTGCCTCTGTTCCATGCTGCTACCAGAAGTAGCCCACTCAACAGCTGGTCTCTAAGGAATAAGGCGGCTGATGCGCCTGCAAGGTGACATTATCTTGCAGGTAGGAGACATCGTTTTGGCAGCTCCTAGGTTGTGCAGGAGTAGGTTAGGGTAAACTGCAAACTTGTACTTGGTCCAAAGCCCAAATGACTGAAATTGACCCTCAGAACACTTTAAAGAACAATATCTCAGCATTTCTTCGCCTCCAGTACCGATGAATAATATAATTCACCTGTAAAAATTGCTATGGGCTCTATTGGAGATGAAATCAAGCTGAGAAATTAATTCTTGCTGATCTTCAGATATATAACAGTCTTCCAAATGGATATTTCTTTTAAGGAGAGTGGAAAGGAGCTCTGGTGGTACAGTGGTTAAGTGCTCTTCTGCTAACCTAAAGCTCCATGGTTCAAACCCACCACCCACTCCAAGGGAGAAACGTGCAATCTGCTACCATACAGATTACAGCCTTGGCAAATCTATAGGGCAGTTCTACTCTTATCCTGTAGAGTCGCTGTGAGTTGGAATAGACTTGGCAGTAATGAGTTAATGAGTTGGGAGGTTTTTTTTGTTTGTTTGTTTTGTTTTTGTCATTTGATTCTTTACCATGGTGCAGTGTGACTCTACGGATCTATCATATTGGGCTCCATTTCAAATCAGAAGTTAGGCCACGTGATTTCCCACAACGGGTACTAAAAGGTCTTTGGTTTATCATTTTTAAAACATACTGGCTACTTTTCATTCTCCTTCATCTCAGATTGTGTTCCTGTATGATACCAAGTCTGTAAGTTATTTAGCAAAATGCTGCACAGCTACCATGGAAAGTAACTAATGAACACATTCTACTTCAAAATGGGCTGTCTTACAAGGAGAAAGCAGTAGAATGTGTCAGTTCCCTCTGGAAAACATACAGAAGGAACTCTGACCATATGTTAAAGAGAGCTGCTCTCTTTCTGTAACCACTATCTCCAGGAAAAAAGTATCAATAAACACTTCCACCACCATCCTCACCACCATGCCCAGTATCACTACCACTATCTCAAAATTACCCAAGAGGCTGTGCTGGATTGTTCTTTGACATCATCAATGAGTAGCACCTACTGGAAGTTTGACTTTGTTGTTGGAGCTTTGCCTCTAATTAAATGAACTGCTAAGTAGTCTAAGAAGTGGCCTGTTTTAAAATCTCATTGGATAATGAGAAATAGTCTCCTTAGGTTTCATTTCCAGTTTAGAAGTAAGAGAAAATATTCCATTATTCTAGTGTGCTGCATTCTCTGGTCTGAAAACAGAGTCTCTGGCAATGGTCAATGCTGGGTAGCACAAAGTTTTAATTTTGAATGTTGTTCCTCATGGAGACCCAGAGGGCCCAGTCAGGCCCCAGCAGGAGTCTGCTTGGCACTGGACGTTGGCGGATAAAACTGCACACAGTGGCCACTGAACTCAGGGCAGTTTGAGGCCACTGGGATGTGTCCTAATTGTTTATAAAGCTCATAATTTGGAGTAAGAGAAATTCTAGTGTTTTCTAGCCCATTTTAATTACCAAATTGATGTGGGAAATACAAATGAGGACACCAGTATAAACAGGGAAATGCCTTTCAGAATAATAACGGCCATTGAGTTGAAGTCTGCAACTTTTGATTTTAACAATACATGTTTGTCAGCTTCAAGATAGTGGTATTGCCAAAAGGAGAAAATACGTGAAACTCCCATGATGAAAAAAAACCCCAGCATAACAAATACAAAATACTACTGACAAAGGCTACCACTGCAGAAACTCTCTAGTCAGCATGGGATGTCAGGATGGAGAGGTAAGATCACATCAGGCAATATGGAAAGCCATTTGTTTCTTCAGTTATTTATTTACGACTTCTTCCACCTATGTCCTCTATATGGCTTAACCATGAAAAATAAACTTTAGACCACGTAGACAAAGCATTAAAAAAAAAAAAAACCAAACCTAACCCTTTGCCATTGAGTTGATTCTGACTCACAGAACTGCCCTGTAAGGTTTCCAAGGAGCGACTGGTAGATTCGAACTGTCAACCTTTTGGTTAGCAGCAGAGTTCTTAACCACTACACCACCAGATCTCCAGACAAGGCATGGCAGTGGTAAAACAGACCTGGAAAGAATCAGATATTAAATGTACACTGTATCTACATGACACCAAAGCAAATTATCATTTCCATGAAAATCTGTATAAAATCAGTTACATGGCATATACAGTACAAAATGAACTAAAAATATTAAAAGGATGGCTGTTTTAATATCTTGATACAGTCCTAAGGGAAATTTAACATTCTATGAGATAGCTTTCTGGTGTCCTTCATTTTGATTTTGATGGAAATTTATGTTGGTGAGAAAAAAATCATTATCTGTTGCTGGAAAATGGTTGCCAAGCCTTAACTTAATGATATAGAGGGTTTTAAGAGTGGGCAAAAATGGTCAGGGAGTGGTTTTAAGAAGTGTGAGTGCAGTTAAGGAAAATTTTGCAGGCCGACTGAAATTTCTGAATGCTGAATGATTTTAGAAAGCTCTTTACATGTTTGACATAGACAGCTGCAGTTATCTGTCTTTTACTGCATTGTGGATTGAAAGTGAATGCACTCTCTTAATTGGGTGACCAGCTTATATTCAGAGTTTTTAAAAGGAGTTGTTTCATTTTATTTTAATTCGAACACCAGAGTGTTCTCTGCTATCAGTTATTATGTTAGCTGCACAATCAGGTAATATCTATTTCAAGGCACAAGAAGCTCTTTTGGCTTGCTTTCTCCATACTTTTGCTTATCACCGTCTCAAGTAGATTTTTTAAAGGCCAAGGAAATGCCGTGCAGTGAATATCTCAAACACAGAACACATATGAAACCCTTCTCCACGCTCACCAAAATCACCTTATTTATTTAAGTATAGAAATCTACTGCACAAGCAAGGAGGGCGGAGCAAGATGGCAAAATGATTGGATGCTCCCATTTACTTCCCCAACAACTAACCCACTGAACAACGAACGAAAACGAGTGCAGACTGAGCTCTCATAACTGGACAACAGCTGAGGTGTTGGAAAATTGGGGTGAGTCCAGAAGTGGGGAGAGGATGAGCAAGGATGGTACAGAAGCTTGGAGAACCGACCGCTAACGTCTGGAGAACTCACTCATTTCAACCATTTTGTGACAGTGCTGGGCAACACCCCAAACAGGGACACAGAAAGGGAGCTAATTTAAAGAAGCTGTAGCTGATTTTTTAAGGTGGTACAGATTTGCCATGGGAGTTCACAGGCCGCGTAATGGGGAAGGGGCAAAGGGAGACTGTGGTTCTTTGAAGTGATCAATAAAATAGACAAACCACTGGCTAGACTGATAACAGAAAAAAAACAGAGGAGGCAAATAACCAAATTAAGAAATGAAATTGGTGACATCACAACTGATCCAACAGAGACAAGGAAGATCATAAATAATTACTATGAAAAATTGTATTCCAAAAAATTTGAACACCTAGATGAAATGGACAAATTTCTAGAAACACACTACCTACCCAAACTAACTCAACAGAGGTAGAAAATTTAAACAGACCCATCATAAAAGAGATTGAAGGTGTTGTTGAAAAGCAGTCAACAACAACAACAACAAAGCCCAGGACCAGATCGCTACACTGGGGAATTCTACCAAACGTTCAGAGAAGAGTTGACATCAATCTTACTCAATGTCTTCAAAATCATAGAAGAGGAAGGAACACCACTGAACTCTTTCTATGAAGCCACCATAACCCTGGTACTTAAACCAGGCAAATATATCACAAAAAAAGAAAATGACACACCAATATCCCTTATGAACACAGATGTAAAAGTTTTTAATAAAATTTTAGCCAACAGTAAAAGACCTATACAAAGAAAACTACAAAACATTAATGCAAGAAACCAACAGAGATCTACATAAATGAAAAAACATACCATGCTCATAAACAGGTAGCCTCAACATTGTGAAACTTATAATTCTACCCAAAACATTCTAAAAATACAAAGCAATCCCAATCCAAATACCAACAACATTCTTTAAAGAGATGGAAAAACTAATCATTAGCTTATTATGGAAAGGGAAGAGGCCCTGGATAAGTAAAGTACTATTGAAGAAGAAGAATAAAGTAAGAGGACTGGCACTACCTGACCTCAGAACCTACTGTACAGCTACAGTAGTCAAAACAGCCTGGTACTGGTACAACAACAGATACATTGACCAATGGAACAGAATCGAGAACCCAGATGTAAATACATCCACCTATGGTCACTTGATCTTCAACAAGGGCCCAAAGTCCATCAAATGGGGAAGAGACAGTCTTTTTAACAAATGATGCTGGCAAAACTGGATGTCCATCTGCAAAAAATGAAACAGGACCCATACCTCATGCCATATACAAAAACTAATTCAAAATGGATCAAAGACCTAAATATAAACTCAAAAACTATAGAGTTCATAGAAGAAAAAATAAGATCAACGCTAGAGGCCCTAATACATGGCATTAACAGAATACAAACCATAACTAACAACACACAAACTCCAGAAGATAAGCTAGATAACTGGACTCTTCTAAAATTTAAACACTTATGCTCATCGAAAGACTTCACCAAAGAGTAAAAAGAGAACTTACAGCTGGGAAAAAAAATTTGGCTATCACAAATTCAACAAAAGTCTAATCTCTAAAATCTGCAGGAAAATCCAACACCTCTACAACAAAAAGATACATAATCCAGTTAAAAAATGGGCAAAGGAAATGAACAGACACTTCACCAAAGAAGACATTTAAGGGGCTAGCAGACATATGAGGAAATGCTCACGGTCACTAGCCAGTAGAGAAATGCAAATCAAAACCACAATAAGATACCATCTCACTCTGGCATTACTGGCATGAATCAAAAAAACAGAAAATAACAAATGTTGGAGAGGCTGCAGGGAGATTGGAACACTTATGCACTGCTGGTGGGAATGCAAAATGATACAACAGTTTTGGAAAATGATACGGTTCTTCCTTAGAAAGCTAGAAATAGAAATACCATGTGATCCAGAAATCCCACTCCTAGGACTATATCCTAGAGAAATAAGAGCCGTCACACGAATAGACATATGCACATCCTTGTTCATTGCAGCATTGTTCACAATAGCAAAAAGATGGTGCCAATCAACAGATGAATGGATAAACAAACTATGCTACATACACACAATGGACTACTACGCAATAATAAAGAACAATGATGAATTTGCGAAGCATCTCACAACATGGATAAATCTGGAAGACATTATGCTGAGTGAAATAAGTTAATCACAAAAGGGCAAACATTGTATGAGACCACTACTATAAAAACTCATGACAAGGTTTACACGCAAGAAGAAACAATCTTTGATGGTTACGAGGGAGGGGAGGGGTGGGAATGGAAAAACACTAAATAGACAGTAGATAAGTGGTAACTTTGGTCAAGGGTGAGACAGTACACAATACTGGAGAAACCAGCACAACTTGTCCAAGGCAAGGTCATGTAAGCTCCATAGACACATCCAAACTCCCAGAGGGACCTGATTGCTGGGATGAGGGCTATGGGGACAGTGGTCTCAGGGAACATCTCGCTCAACTGGCATAACATAGTTTATGAAGAAAATGTTCTACCTTCTACTTTGATGAGTAGTGTCTGGGGTCTTAAAAGCTTGTGAGCGGCCATCTAAGATACGCCACTTCTCTCACCCCATTGGAACAAGGGAGAATGAAGGAAACTAAAGACACAAGGGAAAGATTAGTCCAAAGGACTAATGGACCACAAGTACCACAGCCTCAATCAGACTGAGTCCAGCACAACTAGCTGGTACCCGGCTACCACCACTGACCACTCTGACAAAGATCACAATAGAGGGTCCTGGATAGAGCGAGAGAAAAGTATAGAGCAAAAATTCTAAATCACACACACACAAAAAAGACCAGACCTATGGTGTGACAGAGATTGGAGAAACCCCGAGAGTATGGCCCCCAGACTCCCTTTTAGCTCAGTAATGATGTCACTCCTGAGGCTCATCCTTCAGCCAAAGATTAGACAGGCCCATGAAACAAAATGAGACTAAAGGGAAACACCAGCCCGGGGACAAGGTCTAGAAGGCAGAAGGGGACAGAAAAGCTGGTAATAGGAAACCCAAGGTTGAAAAGTGAGAGTGCTGACATGTCATGAGGTTGGTAACCAATGTCACAAAACTATATGTGTACTAACTGTTTAATGAGAAGCTAATTTGTTCTGTAAACCTTCATCTAAAGTACAATAAAAAAAAAAAAATCCAGCCAAAAGACTTCAGCAACATATCAAAAAAATCATATACCACAATCAAGTAGCATTCATACCAGGATTACAAAGTTATTCAACATTAGAAAATACATCAGTATAATCCACCACATAAATAAAGCAGAGGAAAAGAACTATATGGTCATATCAATTGATGCAGAAAAGGCGTTCAATAAAATTCAAAACCCTTTCCTGATAAAAAATATCAGCAAAATAGAAACAGAAGGGAAATTTCTCAACATAATTAACGGCATATATGAAAAACCAACAGCAAACATTATGCTCAACAGAGAAAGACTGAGAGCCTTCCTTTTGAAGACAGGAACGAGATAAGAATGGCCATTATCACTGCTTTTATTCAACATTGTACTGGAAGGCCTATCCAGAGCAATAAGACAAGAAAGAGAAACAAAATGTATCCAAATCAGAAAGGAAGAAGTAAAACTATCTCTATTTGCAGATGTCATGATCCTATGCCTAGAAGACCCTAAAGATTCTACACGAAAACTGCTAGAACTAATAGAGGAATTTAGCAATGTTCCAGGGTACAAGATCAACACACAAAAGTCAGTTGGGTTCCTCTATACTATCAAAGACTACTCTGAAAAAGAAATTAAGGAAACAATATCATTTACAGTAGCCCCCAGATTGATAAAATACCTAGGAATTAACCTAGCCAGGGACATAAAAGACTTATACAATGAAAGTTATAAAACATGACTACAAGAGATTAAAAAAGACCTACAAAAATGGAAAGATATCCCATGCTCATGGATTGGAAGACTTAATATAGTGAAAATGTCAGTTTCTACCTAAAGCAATCTATAGATACAATGCAATCTTAATACAAATCTCAACAAAAATCTTTACTGAAATGGAAAAACTAATGACCAATTTCACAGGGAAAGGAAAGTAACCGAATAGCCAAAGCAATACTGAAGAAAAAGAACAAAGCAGGAGGCTTCACACTCCATGATATCAAAATGTAATATAAAGCCACTATAATCAAAACGGTTGGCAGTTCGAATCCACCAGGCGCTCCTTGGAAACCCTATGGAGCAGTTCTACTCTGTCCTATAGGATTGCTAAGAGTCAGAATTGACTTGACAGCAATGTGTTTGTTTTTTGTTTTTTTTTAAAAATAATCAAAACAGCCTGGTGTTGGTTCAACCACAGGCACATAGACAGTGGAATAGAATTGAGAACTCAGAATTAAGCCCAGCCATCTATGGACAACTGATTTTTGATGAGGGGTCAAAATTCATTCAGTGGGGGCAGAAACAGTCTTTTTAATAAATGGTGCTGGTAAAACTGGATATCTACCTGCATAAAAATAAACAGGACCCATACCTCACACCATACACAAAAACTAACTCAAAATGGATCAAAGACCTAAATGTTAAACCACAAACCATAAAATTCCTGGAAGAAAATATAGAAGAGAACCATGGGACCTAATATTTTGTAAAAATAAGATTACAAACATAACAACAAATGCACTAATAGAAGAAGACAAAATAGATAAATGGGACCTCATAAAAATTAAAAACTTATGCTTATCAGAAGACTATTAAGAGTAAATAGTAAATCTACAGACTGGGAAAAAATCTTCGGAAATGATTTATCTGATAAGGGTCTAATATCTAAAATCTATAGAAAACTTCACCAACTCAATAACAAAAAGATAACCCAGTCACAAAATGGGCAAAGGACATGAACCAGAACCTTCACCAAAGTGGACATCCAAGCAGCCAACAAGCATATGAAAAGATGTTCATGATCATTAGCCATCAGAGAAATGTGGATCAAAACTTCAATGAGATATCATCTTACGCTGGCTAAAATGGCACAGATAAAAAAGCAGATAACAACAAATGTTGATGAGGATGTGGGGAGATTGGAACCCTTATCCATGCTGGTGGGGCTATAAAATGATACAACCACTATAGAAAATGGTGTGGTGCTTTCTCAAAAAACTAAAAATGAAACTACCCTATGATGGAGCAATCCCACTCCTAGGTATATACTCTAGAGACCTAAAAATAATGACATCAATGGATATATGCACACCTATATTAATTGCTGCTTTATTCACAATATAAATAAATGGAAACAACTAAAGTGCCCATCAATAGATGAATGGATAAGCAAATTGTGGTACATACATACAATGGAATACCGCACAACCATAAAGAACAGTGAGTCCTCCAAACATAACAGGGATGGACCTGGAGGGTGTAATGCTAAAGTAAATAAGTCAAGCATATAAAGACAAATATTGTATGATCTCTCTTTTATAAGAAGACAAGAATGGTTACATGTAGAGAGACCAACGTTCATTGGTGGTTGGGTGGGGTGGGGTAGGGGAAAACGCTTTAGAGTGTAGACTTGTTATTTTTAGTGATGGGAAAAGTAGCATCAAATTTTGATGTAGTGAGCAAAGCACAACCAAAGTAAAAATGAATGTTTGAGCACATATGGATGGGTAAAGGCATATTGGTATAGGGGTAGGTACAGTTGTGTGCATAGGTGAGAACAGACAGAAGTATCTATAGGTATGTATAAATGCAAATATGTGGGTACAGGCACATATATTCACTGAAGACACAAATACAGATACTCTTCAGACATAAGCGAACACTTTCCAAGATTGTTTTTCTGGGTTTGAAAGCTTAGGACCATAGTCTCATGGGACAATGCAATCAATTGTCATAACATAGTTCACAAAAATCATGATCTGCATCCTAGTGAAGTGAGTAGCATTTGGGGTCTTAAAAGCTTGTGAGGACCATCTAAGACACAAATACTGGTCTCTATTCGACAGGAGCAAAACAGTAAGAAGGTAACCAAAAGCTCAGAGAAGAAACAAGTCTGCAGGATCCATAACCTCATCTACCCTGAGACCAGAAGATCTGGAGGGTGTTCGGCTACCACCACTGATTGTTCTGACTGGGGTCACAAGAGATGGTTCTGGATAGAATGGGAGAAAACTGTGGAATGAACTCAAATTCTTAAAAAAAAAAAAAAAAGCCAGACAAACTGGATCAGTAGAGAACGGGACTCCCTGAGACTATCGTCCTGAGACACTCTTTAATCTTAGAACTGACCGATCCTTTGAGATCACCTTTTAGTGAAACAGCAAAGTGGCTCCCATAATAAAGGAAATTACTGGTAAGATCAGTGCTTTACTTAAAAATCATCTGTATGAGACCAAAGGATCAATAATTATTCAAAAGCAAAGATGAGAAGATAAGGGGGCAGGGAAACAGAACACAAAGAGAATGTTGTCACATTGTGGTAAATGTAACTAATGTCACTGAACGATTTGTGGGGAAATTGTCAAATGGGAACCTAACTCACTGTGTAAACTTTCACCAAAAACTCAATAAAATATTATTTTTAAAAAAGAAAGAAATCTCTTGCAGCAGTCATATCCCATTTTAAAGTTAAGAGCTATTTATACCGTCAATTGTGAATTTTAAGGTGGGACAACTCCCACTCAGACTAGAAAGGGATGACAAAGGTGCAGAGAAGCAGAGATGTCTCCTAACTAGAGATGTTCAAAAATACATCTAGCTGTGAATCAAATAACCTTTCTAGGGAAAATATAGACCTATTAAGTACAATCTGTGATGAAGTCAAATAATAGATGTTTAAGAACAAGATTTTAGATGTCTTCAGTACAATCTGCATTGAATTCATCTATTGAAACAACTTGATTAATCATAAAAAGAACATTTCCCCTCTCATATTATCCTTTCATATATGTTTTCTCCTAAGACTAATTTCAGATCATTTTGCGGGGAACTCTTCTGTCTTAGAGGAATATTTTCTGCAAAAATTCTTTTGCAGAGTAGTTTCTCTCTAAATGCCAAAGCACAAGTGGAATAGATGGATGCTTTACGTAAAATTTAAATGAGCCAACAATAGGCATTTTTGGAGAAACATCTAATTTTAGAAGTTATGGTGATAAATTTTAAAGCTATTCTAATAATACTAGAAAATGAATAAAAAACACAGAAAGTAAAGAAAGTGAAAATGTTATAGTACCCTATTCTAGGTCTCATAGTTCTTTTGACCTGCAGCTGGTTTTCTGAAGGAGTTACAATTATCAAAAAATATTTATGAGTGTTCATAACCTGCAATTGATTCTGTTATTCTCCATCATCATTTTGGATGACTATATAATGTTACTGATGTACCATAATTTATTTGCCCAGTCCCCTATTCCTGGACTTAGAATTGCTTCAAATCAATCATAATTATAAGTACTATTATGAGAAACACAGCAAAGAACACAGCCCTAAAATTCATAATTTTTGAGTTCTAACTATTTTATGGGAATGTGACATTAGACAACTCATTTACCTTAATTATTTCACTTACCTAATAAAAATAACAACCTTTGCCTTTACCAGGGCAGTGATGAAAACCAAATATACAGCTCTATATAACTACCCTTTAAAAATCACAATTTACTGAAATAAAGGTACGTTGATGTTTTATGTCTAGGATGGCCCATACCAGATGAGGCTTATGGTGTGGGAATAGGAATCGGTTAACACGTGCCTTTGAGCTTTAATGAATTGTAGGGTCCTCTGCTCACGCAAAATTAGAATCATTCAAGAACATTATGTGACTAGCGTTAGAACTCAATGGAAGGTAAATGTACTTTCACTGATCATGGTTTCATCCTCTAGCCATCAATAATTAGGAAGACAAGAACCTACATGATAATACCTTACTTGTACATATCACTGTGCTTTTCACAATGTATTTGCACTTATATTATCCCCATTCTTTTTACTACCTTGTGCAGATCGACATGGATGTTTTGTTCGCTTTACAAAAAAGGAAACTAAGTCTCTGAAAAAAAATGTGTATGCAAGCTCACATAGCTAATGAATGGTAGAGGTGGAGCTTGAGCTCAAGACTTACACATTTTTTTATTCTTGGCTAACACATGGAACAGATAGATTCCAAAGTGATTTACAGTGTAATGAAAAAATCTTAAAATATTTCTAAGTTATTTTTATGAGACAGAACATGTTTCTATTACAACCTACTCAATTCCATCACACACACACACACATGCACACCCACACACATGCTTTTTTTCCCTTTAGAAATTCAATAAATTAGACTTTATCGTGTTTATTTCTTTAGGCCACACACTCAGAAACACACACATAAACACAAAGAGATACTATTTTATTTCTTTTAGAAAACCCATAAATAAAAATTTTCAAGTCTTTTTTCAATTTGAGATGTCAAAGTGGTCATTGCTGTTTTAGTTTGCAGTTATTAAATTACTAGTGATGTTGAACATATTTTCATAAATTAGTTTGTTCCTTTCTTTTTCTTTCTCTGTCTTTTTCTGTAATTATTGTACAGTCTGCTGTTTTTAATGATCCCTCCAGATTCAAAGTTTAATTTATGTATCAATCCTATAGCATAGGTTATTTTTTTCAGGAAAAATCAAAAATAAACTTGTTGAATATATTTGGCATGCTGTATTTCCACCAACAAGTGATTTCAGTGCTGAAACCTAATATCATCCAGTAGTAGTCAGTTATTAAGATTTCCACAATTATATTTGTTAACCTTATCAAAATTGTTAATATCTCCTCTACTTCTATTTCTAGTGATTAACATAGCCTGGGGATGAAGTATGGAAGAATCTGGAAGCTTTCAGCACATGAAAAGAAGGACTGTCAGATAAAAAGACTAAGACTATATTCTCTCTGCAAAAATTAAGTTGGAATCAATGGATGGAATTAAAAAATTTCGATTTACTCTTAAAATAGCTTTATAAATATATAAAGGATTTAAAATGTAATGGGTTCTGAATTATGTGCAAAATGTTGAAATAGCAAATGTTTTGTTATAGTATATATTTTTATTACCACCATCACAACAAAAAAAAAGTCAAGGAAGAATATTTATTGACACGGGAAAGTATGTAAACTATATTGTTTCATAAAAAAGAACGTAAAACATTTAATAGGTTGCCTTTTGAGAAAGAATGTTTCTTCTGAACATATGTCTTCAAATAACAATAAGAACCATCATCTATCTATCAGTAAAGTCATTGAAACAGAATCTTGATTGGGACCGGAGTTGAATAAAGGGGATTTCCAATGTCTCTTACAGTCTAACATACTATGATTTGAAGTCTTAGTTGGTTGTAGGCATACTTCAGGCAGAAAATTCATTTATGTTTTTCTTCCCTTCATAACCAGGAAATTCTTTTTCCAGAAAGTGAGAATAAGATCACTTTACTAAGGTGATTTTGAATGCATCCGTTAAAATCTGTGATCTCTTTTTCCTTTCTCTGCAGAATGGAGATAATAATACTTACTACACCTTTGTTAACAGGATTAAATGAATGCAAATTCTTTCAACTTTCTTATACATTTTCAGGACTAGAATGCATCTGTGTGCATTTGCCCAGGTGCCTGGTTGGACCAGTAAAGTACATGCCTAGAGCAGCCAGAAACATGCAGTCAAAGGGGAGAATAGAAATTATTATCAGGGAGGGAAGCCACAGGCACACGCCAGAGTAGATGTTTCAAACTTCTCAGCGGATAGATGGGAGTCCAGGAGGAAATTAATCCCATCTGTAGAGATTATAAATAAATCAGAAAAAGTTTGTGTCAGATGAGATATAGTACATGATTCAGAGCCTAGCCTGTGGGACAGGCTATTGGGCCCATGTGAATTGTGGAAGGACCTGCTAATTGAAAAATAAACATACTTTTCAAGTTTAATACATCCCAAGGTGAGTCTGTGGTCAAATATTTTGCCTGTAATTAGAATGATGTCAAACATTAGGCAGTATATGACTGAAGTTGTTTTGGAGGAGAAATTTTGCTACTCCTGGAATCATACCAAATACAATATAGATAGTCACAAGACAACAGCAACAATGATAATATTGGCTTTTTAGTAAGATCTTTCTGTGTACTAAGCACAGGGATAGGCATTTCACAAAAGTTGTTTTACAACAGACAACTGAGGGATTCATATTATTCATAATTTATAAAGAGGGAAATGGTACTTCAAGGAATTCAAGAATCTAGAGTAAATAGAGAGCTGAGTTTTGAATCCAGGGGTCTGACTCTGAAGCCAGTGTCCTTTCCACTGCTCCACACTGCCTGGCTTTAGTAATGAAGTTAACTGGGTATGCTAATTGAGTACCTATTATGTGTCAGACCCACTTACAAAGCTGTCAAAATTCTCTAGCATAAATGTAGCAGTTGGGGAAGAAATTTCCCATGTGTCAACAACTCATGTCTTTGGCAATTGCTGTCACTGGGATGAACCCAGTACCCTCTCTCATCTTCTTCCTTTTTCCTCTTTTAACTTCATTCTCATCTTCATTTCATCATTGTCTCATTAGATATATGACTACTGTTATGCTATATTCCAGAACATTTCATTTACTTGGACGTGTCGTAAGATCTGTTGATCTGGATTCTCTTAATTTACTTAAATGACTATATTCATAAAATGCAGTAGCAGAGTAATTGTATTGCTGATTTAGGAAATACATAATTAGAGGTATATAAATTTTCAGAACTAAAGTCAGGATTACTCTATAATTTCTGACCCCTTTGCTATTTCTACTACTGTTAATAGCATGAAATTTAAAAGTGTGAAGTTTTCAGATAAAACAAAGCAAACTTTTGTTTTTTCACCTTTTGAGAAATTAACAGGGCAGAGAAATATGGCTTTAGAGAAATATGTTGCAGAGATGCTGATATGCATCACATTTCTTGAAAATAGACGGCATTTACTTGGGTCTTATGTAGGTGGAAGGAAGGAGTAGGCAAGAGACAAGTTAGGAAGGCAGCTCATAGGAATGAAGGGAAGACATGGTCCAATCCTCCTTTTTATAATGAGTCTTTCTATAATGTATAATCTGGGGCTTTTATCAATTAGTTCTCTTCCATTGATTTTCTTCTTAGAAAATCCACTAGAATCTTATATTCATCATCCTACAGCCCAACTTTGTGAAAAATATTTATAAGAATACCTAGGCTCTTATATACATTATTCTACAACATATTATAGCACAGTCTTTAATTATCACATTATGGATGCATACTTGGGAATGACATATACCAATGAAGATCTTAATCATTCAAAGGAAAAGTCCATGAGGATATGGAAGACAGTGTGAGTAAATGAATATAAAAGACAGGCTGTATTCAGCAAAGATCAACTCCTCCTTCACATTTTTGCTTGAGCTTATCCTGCCTGCCAAGAAATATAGAACACAAATCTTTTTTTAAAGTATCCCTGAATATCTAACAGATGGATTTCCAATCACTGTTACATAGACCTTCATTGTAGATGTAAGTCTTATGATTGAATGTAAGGCTACTTATAGATTCATAAAATATTATGGCTGTAAATGACTATAGGTAGAATATATCTCCAGTTTCATCTGAAATGGTACTCTCTGCTTTTTAGTCGCCTGAGCATATGCTACCACTCTTGATATTTAAAAATAACTTTCTATTTATAGTTAATCCAGCATTATGAAGTTATATGAGCTCTCCCATGAAGAAAACTACTTTTTGAAATTCCTTAGGATCTTGATGTACTGGGGAGATATTGGAATTAAAATTTAAGAACTATTTTAAAAATTACTTGCTAATTATAAAAATTATTAAAAAGTTCAAAGAAAACTGTAAAGAAATCACCAAATGTTACTACTCAGATAAAAGCATAATTAACATGAAATGAGTATTGTTATTTTTCTCTTTCTTTCTCTCCCCCCAACCCCCTGCATGTGCATGTGTGCGAGCACGTGTGCGCACGTATGCACGCAAACACACACACACACACAGTGGTAATGGTTGCAGTTAGTTATTGTTTATAATTTCCATTTTTCTCTTGAATTTCTCTGTTCTCTCAAGATATCCATCTATTTTTAAAAATTCCGATATATATTCACAAAAGCTGAAATATGTATTATCTTCCATCTCTTTCTATTTGCTGTTTTCTACTAGCTATGGGTCACATTTTCTTGCTTCCCTGTATGTTGTATTAATTATCTATCACTGCGTAACAAATTATCCCCAAATTTAACAATTTTAAACAACAAACATTTATCATCTTCCACAGTTTCTGAGGGTCAGGAATCTGGATGTGATTTAGTTGGGTGGTTGCACTTAGGGTATCTCCTGAGGTTGCAGTCAAGTTGTCAGCCAGGGCTATAGTTATCTGAGGAGGCCAAAGGTCCATCCAAGCTCACTCAGATGGCTATTAGCAGGAAACTTCAGTTACTTGCTCTGTGGCCCTGTCCATTTACTCACAGAACATGGCAGCTGGCTGCCCAGAGCTAGTGACTGCAGACAGAGAGAGCGAGAGCACCTCAAATAGATACCACAGTTTTTATAACCTAATCCTGGAAGTGGCTTCATTACATCTATCTTCCTTATTCTAGTCATTAAAAGCAAGTCACTAAGTCCAGCCCAAAGAATTGACGCCTTTGAATTATGGTGTTGGTGAAAAATATTCAGTATACCATGGACTGCCAGAAGAATGGACAAATCTGTCTCGGAAGAAGTACAATCAGAATGCTCCCTAGAAGCAAGGGTGGCGAGACTTCGTCTCATGTACTTTGGACATGTTATTAGGAGGAACCAGACCCTGGAGAGAGACAACATGCTTGGTAAAATAGAGGGTCATTGAAAAAGAGGAAGACCCTCAACGAGATGGATTGACACAAATATGCAAATATAGGCTTAAGCATAACAATGATTTTCAGGATGGCTCAGGACCAGGTAGTATTTTGTTATGCTGTACGTAGGGTTGCTATGAGTTGGAACCGACTTGAAGGGACCTAATAAGTCCAGCCCATACTCAAGGGGAGAGGATTACACAGGATGTGACTACCAAAAGTTAGAGATCTTTGGGGGTCATCTTAGACACTGTCTATTGCAGGTGTCTAGTAATTTGGGAGTGAATGCAGGGCATTATGGATGTTTTGTTGTTGAGGTCTCCCTTTAAAGACTATTGAGTTTTGTTCTGGCAGGCAGTTATTTTACTGTTGGATCAACTTTATCAAGACATTTTTTGTTTTGTTTTTTTTAGGGACGGTCTACAATAGTCCTTACTTTAGGGCTAGAATAAAAAAAATAAAACCTTTGCCATCGAGTCAATTCCAGCTCATAGCAACCCTATAGGACAGAGTAGAACTGCTCCGTTGGGTTTCCAAGGAGCAGCTGGTGGATTTGAACTGCTGACCTTTTGGTTAGCAGCTGAATGCTTAACAACTGTGCCACCAAGCCTCCAGGGCTAGAATAGTTACTCTTAAATCATGGACTTAAATCATGTCTCAGTGCCTATGGTGTTCAGCACCATCTCTCTAGCTTGTCAAAATAGAACTTATCCTAACTTTGTGCATTCTTAGGAATCTCCATTCCTCTCACAGCCCCCAGTTGCTACACTCTGCTCAAGCTTTGTGGAGTCTTGTTTTGTGCATGTAGAGCTTAGTATATGGCCAAAGCTCTAGCTGAACTCTATGCAGATTTCTGGGGCTCCTTCTCTGAACAGCTCCCTCCTCTCTGGTCCTCTGTTCTACAAATTCCATTTGCCGTAACAGCCTAATACAATTAATAAGAGCACAATCTCTAATCATTGTTTGCTCCATCCAACAAGACTACTACTCTCTGTTTGGGCACAATTTGAAAACTGTCTCCTGGCAGAAAGTAGAGGTGAATGTCAAGCTCATGTCAAGTTCTTCCCTTCTCTCTAGGATCATCATCCTGTTCTTTGTGTAGTCCAGTAACTTAAAATAGTTGCTTCATATATTTTGTCCATTTTTATGGTTGTTTAGGGCATAAGGATGTCCAATAACAATTATTCAGAAATGAAATTCCTGTATATTATCTTGAAACTTACTCTGATAGATTTCATGGATTGTTAGGGAGAACTGTTAACTTCCATATCCCTACTGTTATAGTAATGAAGAATGCCACTATGTGTCCACATTGTACAGTATGCTCCATTGATATGGATGTTGTGGAAAATAACATATTTCACCTTCTTTGTGTTGCCATTCTTCTCTGTTAAAATACTTGTTGGTGTGAAAACTGATTTAAAATAGAGATGCCATATATTTAGTAAATTAAATAATGATGCACAATTTTGATTCAGAGACAAAGGAATAGCAAACAATTGCAACTAAGATATTCTAAACAATAAAAATAATTTGGGAATTAATATTTGATAAGTGTCTACTTGTCATTCCTATAATACAGTGAACTATTTCCTATAGTACAATGACTTCTATTCAGTTTCATTACCTTGCTGATGCACTACGCCATGTAGCATTGCATGCTGTTAGCTGCCGTCAAGTTGGCCCCAACTCCTGGTGACTCCATGCACAATGGGGTTGGACTGTTGTAGTCCACAGAGTTTCCATTAGCTGATTTTTCAGAAGTAAATCACCAGGACTTTCTTCTTAGTCTAACTTAGTCTAGAACCTCTCTGAAACCTGTTTAGCATCATAGCAACATGCAAGCCTACACTGACAGATGGGAGGTGGCTGACCATGAAGTGTGTTGGCCAGGAATCGAACCTGGGTCACCCACCTGGAAGGTGAGAATTTTACCACTGAATAAGTTGTCACAAAAAAAGGTTAGCCAAGTTTGTCTGAGGGACAACTCACAGCTCTGAGTTTACATTTATTTACAGTTTGTTAAGACTTTCAATGTATTTATACTCATCTTCTTTTTGTCTACAGCATTGCAGTAGGAAAAGAGTTCCAGAAACATAAAAAATAATCAAGCTCTTGCATAAGAAGATTATGATGTCATCACTGAGCATTTTTAGTACTGCTCAAATGCGTCAGCACTTTTTTCAAGGTTGATTAAATCATCAGAATTTCTCGAGGCATATTTAAAACATATTATGGCCAGAAAAGTCCTAGATTACATTTGACATGGGTACTGAATTATATTTGTAATTGTTAAATATTATCACAATTTAAAAGTAGGCAGTATCTCTATCTCAGAGTAGATACCCTTATAACAATTTTTTAAATGTTAAGAAGCAAAATAGAGAATGCTGCACTGTGGCAAATTCATATTATTTTTTTCTCCGAAACAAAGTTAACATTTACGGAGCTACAAGGTTTTATTATTCTAAACACAGAGCAGCAAGAGCATTCATGAAGAGTGCTGGAAATGCTAGATAAGCTTTTAGTGACTGGCAGTTCCCAAGCTTGCTGTACTTAAGTTAGCTTGCATGCTTCCTTATTATTTTGCCTTGTTGCTAAAGGGGAAATCTATTAACTGAGGGGGAAAATCCACACCAAAGAATCAATTACTTCCCTTTTTATATTCATCATGATAAGTCTACCCTTTTTACTTTAGCATGAAGATACAGGTTCTACTATAAATCAATTGAACAGTCAAAGATACTTTACCTTTATATAAAATTAGATCTTGGTGACTAATGGTCACAAATATGAGGAGTAAAGGACATATGCTAAAACCACTTTTCCTTAACGAAATGCATTCTTCACTCTACTCCTGCTGTGCTGGTCCTGAGTTACTCCGGAGATTGGCTCACCAGCTGGGCTTTATTACACCAATTAGAAAAGTGACCTTTTACAATAACCAGTGGCCTTTTTTTTTTTTTTTCCAATGAGAAATTGTAAAGCTGCATGTGCGGACCATTTCAAATGAACAAAGAAGTAAAATAAATACCATTTTAGGATGGAACTCTGCAAAGTTTTACAAAATTTATTTCCATTTCATCATATACAAGTTAGATTGATTTCATGGAAATGGACACAAAGTAATAGTTACACCATAACCCAGTGTTAGTACCATTATATTTCCCTTATGAAATCACAGTTGCTTTGTCTCTTTCTGAAAAATGCAACGTCAGCGGTCAGTCGACAATAAACATTATCGTGCATACAAAAATCATTTCCTCATTAAAAAATGCGTGATAGTCTCTAGCATTATGTAACAACAACAGCAAACTCTGTAAATGATTAGTAATTATTCATTACTGAGATCATTTAGGATTTTAAGCTTTGGAAATGTAGAAATTAGAAATCATTTTGTTATTCTCTGAAGAACTATTGCTTTTCAAATCCATGGGCCTGAAAATACTTGTTAGAATATAACAAAACATATTTGTAGAACTGCATAGTGGATTAGAAGAAAGTTTTGGGGTTAGCGCTCCCCCTTAAAAGATGTGTGAGCTTGATTCAATTACTTAATTTCCTTACTTCCAATTTAATTATCTTAAAATAGAGCTAATAATACCCATATCATAGAACTCTTTGGAAATTAATGTGAGATAATTTATGCAAAACACTTAACCCTGACGGGCGCATGGTAAATGTGCAGTAAATATTTGTTGAATGGACACATGGGTGAATCTTCTTGTCAGATTGCACCATAAAATCACTTTAAATTACCAGGAAAAAGTAAAAGCATCTCTTTTCCCCCCTATAACCTCCTTACTTGCTGAGATGTCAATCATCAGCATTATTTAATACACTTTTAGAAAACACATCTTACAAACAATTCTAAGCTCTAGTTATATGCCCACAGACTTCAAACTTAAAAGTACAAAATTTAAAGGACAGAATAATGTATGTAAGAGTATACCAATGAAGCTATACAATCTTCATACTTCTCAAAATGCTTGCCATAGAATGAGTACTCAAGAAAGTCCTATTAATTCTATCTATCTATCTATAATAATGGTTTTTAAAAAGTAAACCGTTTGCCTTTTAAAAATGGTGCAAATGGTTAATGCACTTGTCTACTAACTAAAAGGTTGTAGATTGGAGTCCATCCAGAGGAACCTCGGAAGAAAGACTTGGCAATCTGCTTCTGAAAAAAATTAGCCATTGAAACCCTATGAAGCACATTTTTACTCTGACACACATGGGGCCACCATGAGTTGGAATCAATGAGATAGCAACTGGTACTGGTAAACCTCTACATCTAGAAGTAAGTTCCAGAAAAGGGAAAATAGAAGGAGGCTGAGTTTAAACTTCAAAGTCCTGTGTTTTTATTTCAATTAAGCTACATCTTAGTTCTGAGATTTTGGATGACAGAAGTTTTTCTAAGACTCAGTTTCCACATTTATTAAAATAAAATGAAACAATAATCTGAAAGTGCTTGGTGAACCAGAAAGCATTAGGTCTATGTACAGCATTACTGGGGACGTCATTCACTATGTGCCAGCAGGGCATCTCAGTTGCGATTTCCAGATTAGAAATGTAAGAAACTTGTAATAGGGTATCAAAATCAGCTTTCTCTTCCACTTTACCCTTCTCCTACATGATGGCCCCAGAAACTCTGCCTGGGGACTTGGATTAGTGGGTAATTGCGAAGTCATGAAGAGGGATGCATCTCAATTTGACCTGTCCACACCAATCTTCTCTGACTCTGTTTCTTATGATGAATCTTTAAATGTTCATTCATTTTTCAGATCATTCCACATTTCTCTGTTTTTTGTTTTAAACTACTTTTGCTGGTTCTACTAACCTACATCCTAAGCTGGAGCCTTCAGTATCCTCTCAAAGAAATGTTAATATGAGCTCATCCATCACATCTTCCAGAAGGACTCTCTGGAAACACCTGCATTAGAGGTAATCGCTCCTGTCTCTCTGGGACTTCTATGCTCTCATATACTTTTATTTCTGTGGTTATCAAACAATAATGCAGTTTGTTGCATACCTGTCTAGACTGACTAGACTACAAACTCTTTGAAGTCAAGGACTGCAACTTTTTAAAAAATTAATTTATCTGTATATTTATAGCAGTAAACACAATGTTAAAATAAATGCTTATTGAATTAAAATAAAATGAAAAATTAAAACATTTATAAAATAATTTGCATAATTTTATCACGACATATATATGCTTTTCAAAGAAGAGTTAGAAAAATACATGAAAGAAAGAAGAAAAAGAAACTCACTCATAATACCACTCTCAAAAACACAATCACTGACAACAACAACATGATTTTTAGACCCATTATATTGACAAAAATTGAAAAGACGGGGGGAGAGTTCCGGCAAAATGGTGCTCTAGACAGAAGCACCACGCCGTCCCTCCACAGCAAAGATCCGAAAAACTAAGTCGAACAGAGAATACAACAATCCTGAAACACCTAAAACATCAAATGAAGAGATAAAGAACTCAGCCAAGCACCAAATGGAGTGAGAAAACTGACAGAGAACAGAGAGCGAGGGGAGACTGATGCAGAGGTCCCCTACCAGCTAACACAGTGCGGATCTGCCACCTTGGACTCCTATCAGAGACTAGCAAACAGGGGATACAAGAAAGCAGCCTCACGGAGCTTCCAGTGGGAGACAAAACAACCAGTAATTGGCGATATATGCTTTCCCACCCCCCACCCTTCTTCACCCCGACTTGGCCTCCTCTGCTTCCCGTGGCCACAGTCTCTTGACCGGGAAACAGCGGCTGCTTGGATTCCACACACACGAACGGGTGGCTCTCTGAGTGCCATTTGTTGGCTGCTGGTGTTGCTTTTTTTCCGTTTCTTTTTATTTCTTCCTTCCCTCTCTCCACCTCCCCCTCCTTTTGCTCGAGTACCTCACTCCGTGCACCATCTTTGCTTCCTCCTGAGGGGCTACAAAGCTCCAGCAATTTGTGATATACGCTTTCCCACTTTCTACCCTTCTTCACCCACACTCGGCCCCCTCTGCTTGGCACGGACACAGTCTCTTGTCCAGAAACACCAGCCCGCGCTAGCTGGCTCTCTGAGTGCCATTTGTTGGCTGCTAGTGTTTTTTTTTTTTTTTCCCCCTGCTTCTTTTGATTTCTTACTTGCCTCTCGCCACTTCCCCCTCCCTTCGCTCAAGTACCTGGCTCCATGCACCATCTTTGCTTCTTCCTGAGGGGCTGCGGAGCTCGTTCGAGTGTGGAGCTGCTTCCCGGTTTGGGCTGCCGTGCTGGTGGGATCCCAGGGCTTTTGTTCGTTTGTTTGTCTTGAATTGTTTGTTTGTTTTCTTTTCCTTTTCTTGAGTTGGGAGCCCTTTCCGGCCATGCTGAGCTGCATGGCAGGGAGACTCCCCTTCAGCTTCCACAGACGTGCAGAGGGATCCCTGAGGGTATTTCTTTTTACGTTGTTTTATTTTTTCTGTTTCTTTGGGGGGGCCTTAATTTTTTTTCTTTTTTTAATTTGTTTTGTTTTCTTTTTCCTCTTTTTCCCTTTTTGTCTTTCTTCATTGCTCAGTTTCTCGTCTCTCTATATCTTCCTTCTCTTTCTGTTCGCGGAATACTGGGCGTTGTATACCTCTACACCTTCTAGCAGGGCTGTACTGCAACACCAGAGAGCAACTTCCCCAGACCTCATAGCTGCACCGGTGGGATCCCTGGGAAAATTGCGGTTCTTTAACCTTTCTGATCCTTATTTATTCATTCTTTTCTTTTCTTCTTCCTCCCCTTTCTGTTTTTCTCCATTTCATAGTCTCTCATCTCTCCAGTCCAACGGCAAGCTCCCGTAGCATTCTTTTTTGTTTGTTTATATGTTTTTGGCTCCTGTTCCTCTCTCCTCTCTCCCATATCCAGCTTAGCTCCACACATAACAATCTCCCTGCTGCATCCTGCCTACCTGTACCGTGCGCTTGACATCACACCACCAAGCAGCACAGGCACGGCCTACTGGAAACTGCCCTGCACTGATTACCGACCCGCTCTGGTGACTGTAGTAAGTGCCACAACAACCCATCCCAGTAACCCCTCTTCAGCTAGACCTGCCCTGCCGTACCATATCTGAGTTACTGACCCTGCCAGTTGAAGAAGGAGGCAAAAAGTATTGTGCCCACAGACAAGCAAACAACAAACAACACACAGTTTGCCTGCTCAGACATAGTCGAATGTTTTTTTTTTTAAAAAGGGGTGAAACAAAGAAATCTACAATCAATAAATGAGAAAAATAACTACTGAATGCCCCAAAGACAGCAGACAATAACAAAACATTTACAAAAACAGGACAGGATGCTTCCAGTAGGCGTCCAAAATAAAACACCAGATGACT
>NW_004444129.1:384639-446701 GCF_000243295.1 Trichechus manatus latirostris | reverse complement strand
ATGTCATAAAATAACATGTGTACTTCTGTTTCATGAGAAACTATTTGTTCTGTAAGCCTTCACCTGAAGTACAATAAAAAAAATTAAAAAAATATTGAAAAGACTGATAGTATTAACTGTTGGTAAAGGTAATGGGAATAGCTGGTGGGAGTTAAAGTTTGGTCAATTATTTACTGGCAATATCTAGAAAATGTAAACACTGTATAATGCTACAATTCTACTGTTAGGTACATGCCCTAGAAATCTCTAGCATATGTATTCAAGAAGGCACTTTAAATTAGGTTAATTGTAGTATTATTTGTAAGAGCAGAAAATAGACAAGAATCTGCATGTTCTGTGCAGAAAAGAATGGATAATTGAGCAAATGGTATACAGTAGGGAAATGAATGAATTGACTCTAAATGAATTAGCATGTGTACATGTTATGAACGTTATTTGAGTGCAAATAACAAGTTGCAGAACCTGGCAACTTGGTGCTTGTATGTTTCATGTACATTCAAAGCCACACCCATACTATGCTATACTATACGTGGTTTATGATTTGCATACATAGTGGTTAAGCACTCGGCTCCTAACTGAAAGGTCAGTGGTTCGAACCCACCAGTGGCTCCACAAGAGAAAGATGTGACAGTCTGCTTCGGTAAAGATTACAATCTTGGAAACCCCATGAGGCAGTTCTACTCTGACCTATAGACTCGATGGCAAGTGTTTTTTTTTTTTTTTTTAATATATAGTAAAATTACAAAACATAGATTGGAATTTAAAAAAAATCACGGTATGTTTCTAGAGACTGAGGAAATGTAGGGAGGAGGGAAAAAAAGGGTAGTTCAAGTTTATGTATAACATTCTAACAAAACGAAAATTAGCATTTTGGTATATTCCTGCTAATCAATCTCAGTGCATTTCTTCTAATCTCCCATAAAGTTTAAACTGAAAAAAAGATTATTGTTAATTATTCAGGTTGTAGCTTATGTGTCTATTTTACCTGTATTACATATAATTTGAAAAGCTTTTGAATGGCAATTAATTTGTGTGGCATTTAGAATGTATTGGACACATTTATTGGGCACCTACTTCATGGTCATTGTTAGATGTCATTGAGTCGGTTCTGACTAATAACCACCCTATGTACAACAGAACTAAACACTGCCCGGTCCTGCGCCATCCTTACAATCATTGTTACGCTTGGGCCCATTGTTACAGCCACTGTGTCAATACATCTCCTTGAGAGTCTTCCTCTTTTTTGCTGACCCTCTGCTTTCCCAAGCATGATGTCCTTCTGCAGAGACCGGTCCCTCATGATAACATGTCCAAAGTACCTGAGAGGAAATCTTGTCATCCTTGCTTCTAGTGAGCATTCTGGCTGTACTTCTTCCAAGACAGATTTGTTAGTTCTTCTGGCAGTCCATGGTATATTCAATATTCTTTGCCAACACCATAATTCAAAGGCGTCAGTTCATCTTCCGTCTTCCTTATTCATTGTCCAGCTTTCACATGCATGTGAGGCAATTGAAAATACCATACCTTGGCTCAGAAGTAACTTAATCCTCAGAGTGACGTCTTTGCTTTTCAAAACTTTAAAAGAGGTCTTCTGTGGCAGATTTGCCCAGTGCAATGCGTTGTTTGATTTCTTGACTGCTGCTTCGATAAGCATTGATTGTTGAAGCAAGTAAAATGAAATCCTTGACAATTTCAATCTACCTTTATCATGATGTTGCTTATTGGTCCAGTTGTGAGGATTTTTATTTTCTTTATGTTGAGGTGTAATCCATATTGAAAGCTGTAATCTTTGATCTTCATCAGTAAGTGCTTCAAGTCCTCCTCACTTTCAGCATAGTGGACAATCTTTTAGATTCTGCAAAAGAATGAGAAAACCAAAAACTCTGTTGCCGTTGAGTCGATTCCGACTCATAGTGACTCTATAGGAGAGAGTAGAACTGCCCCATAGGGTTTCCAAGGAGCACCTGGTGGATTCGAACTGCCGACTTTTTGGTTAGCAGCTGTAGCACTTAACCACTACGCCACCAGGGTTTCCAAAAGAATGAGAAGCAGTCTTTCATTCTGAGTATCCTAATAAAGTTTGGGGAACTCAGCAATGCATATTACCAGCTAGAGAACTTCATAGAGTGATTATTACCAAACTGGATTCTCTATATTTTATGTGCAATTTTTCACTGTAACATCTTTAAAAAAACATACACTACCCAATAAAAAAAAAAAAACAGGTTAACAATAAATAGGTAAAAAACACATAAATAAGAAAGTATACACATAATCATTTAATGTTATTTTCTTGAGACATTGCTTTCCGAAATTGTTCCTGGATGGTAGGCAGTGCAATTCACACACATTGTCTAGCGAAACCTCTACCTTTTTACTTAGTCCTGCTATGCCAATGTGTTTCTGGATATTAATGGAATAGAGTCATGTCATAAAACTATCGATTTAATTTCTACTCACCCACAAAATAGTGAATCAGTTTCTGAAGGTCTTGTGTATTTACTGATGTTTCTAAAGTGCAGTGGGAACTAGGTATGTCTCTTAGTGAAAAATTATAGTACAGGTTATGGTGTCTGCTTGTAACAAGCCCTGGAAGAAAGATGTAGTTTATTAACTACAGCTATTCAGAGTTTGCAACCAGAAACTGAATCAGAAAGGAAAATAAATACCAATTTTACTACTTTTTATCATAGTCAAGGAATGTTGGATGAAGTTTGCTCATATGACCTATTTTTGGAATGTGAGGTTGTTTTTTTTTTTTTAATAACAGAAGACTACATAAGTGAATTCCTTAAACTTTGAAATAGAATATGCTTTCTCATCATAATATGTTCTAAACTCAAATGAGAAACAAAAACGGTTGATTTGTATGGCACGGTCAGGGTGTGGTCGTTTGATGTTACTTGTAGATAAACAATGCATCAGAAGGTGGATGTATGTAGATCCAGGGGGCGCCAGCCGGCCTCTTGTGCTAATATTTCAACTGCACGTGAGAAATGGAAAGAGGATACAGACAATGCGATGGGATTGGCCTAGAAAAAAAGAAAAAACAAAAAAACATGAGACATGTTTTTTAAAACTGAGCTCACATTCAGGGATTTTTTGGACCTTGACAATGAACAACAGCATGGGAAAAGATGGGCAGTAAAAAGAACCACGAGGGGGTAGAAATGTCCATCGAACTCTGGACTCCTGTCAAATCTGGCAGGCAAGCTATGGGCAGAGACTTGAGGCAGACATAGGCATTATAAAAGTAGTCGCGGCAGGGGTCTCCGGCTTCTTTAAAGAGATTAACTATTGTTAAACCCTTGGCGCTCTGCAATGGAACCTTGTATCCACAGGCAGGAAGCAGAGCATGCTGTGGTGGTAGTTTTGGGAATTCATGCCAAGGCGCAGAGAATCATCCCTGCTTTCCATTGAAGGAGATGAGTTGCTTGCAGCCAAAACAGACGAGGTATCTGCTGTCATGAGAGTTTTCTGGAGAGCTGAACCTCCCTTCAGGCCATGTATATAGTTTTTAATCCATCCATTTTTAGTAAGAAAACAAAACAAAAACGAACAAGCAAACAAAAAGTGTCTTAACAGGCAAAGCATCAGATCTTGTGCTAGTTCCCTTGCCAATCCCTTATTTTGCACTGTTTGTACAAAGAGCGTTATTCACGGTATGGACGACGACCCTCTCCAAACAAGGCCAGAGATAATAAAGGAGACAGAAAAGATTTTGGCTACAAATAACCATTATTAGGTCTCATAAAATATTGTTTGTGAATGTAATAGTCACAGTATTGGGTAGAAGGTAATTGGATGTTCATGTCCCTGAGAAGCTTCCGAGGAGGTATTTCATGATGTAGCATAGGAAGCGTCAGGGATTCCTCATTTCTGCAATGGCGTATCACTTGTAGCTCTGATTTGAATCCCGACGTGACTTTCCATGCTAAAAGCTGCTTCAAATATCTCTCTGCTCATCACAGCGGCACCACATGCTGGTCTCTCATTGGAAAGAATGGAGATAAAGTGCTTAAATTAGTGAAACCCTTTTGGAGAGCCACACCATGCTTTTGGATAATAAGAAAATCAGGTAAATAGCATTCAGTGGAGTTTGTTGATGGGAAGCAAAGGCTTCAGTAGCAGCCCTCATCTGATGAGGGCTTGTCCTTAATAATTGTCATTGGAATGCATAAATTTCCTGTGGTTAAGAGTAAGAATCCTAAGCAGGAATTCACTGCAGAAAGAGAGTAACATGGGCTGCAAAAGAGGACCATCATAGATCAGATGTATTTTTTCAGCCACACTGGTTCAAGGTTATTATGAAGTTCTTGATAAGAAGAAAGTATAGATTAATATCAAAACCCGCAGTATATAAAATGTATGCTAAAACATATACAGTCATCCTCAAAGAATAAGGGTTTAAATATCTACAACCCTTGAACTTCAGAAATCACTGCAGGAATGGTTATAGCTCCAATAGGCTCTTAAAATCAAGATTTAGGAGTTGTAAAAATGTAAATTTTGAATTGGTACATAATTTATGGCTATGTATTACATTAATAACAGCTAACAACCATGATTTGAATAAGTTTGCATATAATTAAATAAATAAAGTAGACTTGTAGGAAAATGTTCAATTGTGATGATCTGTGGGCAGATATGTATGGCAAATAGTGATGAAAATTTTATTGTCAGCAACAAAAACACACTCAAAGTAAACTCAGAGTTTGGTTTAATTATCATCTTGCATTATTGAGGGTCCGCACTGCATAATCATTTGCTTATTTAAAATCTTAATTTCCTCTCTCTTTCCTTCCTCTAGAGAAGGTTTCATGAAAATAACAGTACTATTAACCTGTTTTATATGGAAACAGCATGGGAAGTAGAAAAAGGGTAGCTTTTGAAGTCCAATAGTTTCAAAATATAATATTTTGAGGTTTCATACATATTATTAAAATATGAAATATTTTGAGATTCTATCAAAATCACTAATGTGATACTGGTTACCCTTTCCAAAATACTGATTGTGTTCCAGGCACTTGGAGTGTACTTTTTCACGCATTGTCTCTAGTCATAATGTCAGACCTACAGGGCATATGTTATTACCCACATTTGGTAGATGAAGAAACACAATTCAGGTAAATTAACATTTTGCCCAAGTTATCACAGCCAACGAGGAGCATAAGTGATTTATGAAACTAAATTTTCCTGGTTTCGTATGTAATGGTCTACATCAGCACTGTCCAAAAGAAATATAATAGAAGCTACATATACAACGTTAAATTTTCTAGTAGCCAAGTTTAAAAAAAAGTGGCAAGAAATTGGTGAAACAATTTTAAATAATATTTTCACTTAATCCAAGATGTCCCAAAAATTATCATTTCAACATGTAATCAATATAAAAAAAATTCACGAGATATTTTATGTTTGATATTCTTACTAAGTTTCTGACCTCCTGTGTGCATTTAATGGGGCCCTGGTGGCATAATGGTTAAAGAGGTCGGCATTTAATAGAGTCATGTTTCAAGTGCTCAAGAGCCACATGGGGCTAGTGACTACTGTATTGACAGTATAGGTCCACATGTTTCAAGTGTAAAGTTGTAGCGAAACATATGATGAAATGTCATGATTTGGTCCCTTGCTGTACCACTTGCCATCTGAAACACACTGCACAAAAGCTTACAACCAGCTGTTACTGAGTTGACTCTGACTCATGGCGACCTCATGAGTGTCAGAGTAGAGTTGTGCTCTACAGGAATTTCAATGGCTGATTTTTTTGGAAGCTGGTCTTCAGGCCTTTTTTCTAAGGCACCTTTGGGTAGACTCCAACCTCCAACCTTTCAGCTAGTAGTCAAGTGTATTAACCTTTTGTAATATGCAGCTTAATCTGAGTCTTTTGTCACATGTGTTAAAAGGAGGGACAATACTTAACCCACAGAGTTGGAAGGGGTAAGTAAGGTATCGGGTGGGAAATCCTTGGAAAGTTACCTGACATGTAGGAGGCATTCAGAGGAAGATAGATCAATTTTCTCTCTTTTCTCCCTTATTGCTCACAAACTGTGTTCCAGTAAGGATGTCCTTTGGAGTCCTGAAGTTTAACCACCAAGTCTTCTTCAAGGAAGGTTTGAGAAGTCACATTTAGCCTCAGGGATCATATATTTTTAGTCTGAGTTTATACCATGGGTTAGGTTAACATGGTCGGCTAACTGAGAATGGGAATGCAGAAATGATGAACTTTTCTCAATTCCATTTAAGTTAAGATTTAAGTTAAGAAAAGTTAGATAGAAGCTTGGAGGCCAGTACGTTTATGTTAACGGGGGAGGAACAATTAGATAAAGGAGGGTGAGAATGGTTGCACAACTTGAAGAATATAATCAATGATTTTGAATTGTACATGGAGAAATTGTTGAATTGGTGCATGTTTTGCAGTGCATATTTTCAACCATGCACACCAAAAGATTTAAATTAGTAGTTAGAAAGAATTCACAGAGACTGACGTGACTACATATTAAGGTTATATTCCACAACCAAACATTAACTATTTCAGATTTTTTTTTTCAATTCTTTCCCTTGTACCAAAGCCAAAAACCAAACACATTGCCGTCAAGCTGATTCCAACTCATAGTGACCCTATAGGATGCTGTAGAACTGTCCCATAGGGTTTCCAAGGCTCTAATCTTTACGGAAGCAGACTGCCACATCTTTCTCCCACAGAGCTGCTGGTGAGTTCAAACCACCAACCTTTCCATTAACAGCTGAGCGTTAACCAGTATGCCACCAGGGCTCCTTCACCTGTACCAGTAGAGATAATTAAGAATTCCTTTACAATGAAGAAAACGAGATCAGATCAGACCAAATGCAGCCAAGATTTGGACTCCAGTATCAATCTGTCCTGTTCTCAAATCCTCATGCTCCTAGAGGTATTTTTGACGATTTAAATTTAGAATTACAGTTTTAAGCAAATCTCACAGTTTGTGTCTTCTAATATACCAGAATAGTACATTTGCAAAGTATAGAGCAAATTATTTGAAACCAGACCAATTTAGGTTTAGGAGACAATTAAGCCATTTACTAGCTGTGATACCTGAAGCAAATTCTTATCTATCTGAGTTACAATTTGAAATCTGATGTTAAGATTAGAGTAGATGTTTGTAAAGCCCTTTCATAGTGCATGACCCATAATACATAATAAATAGTAATTAGCATTGTGTTATGGTGATTTTATAGAAAGGAAATATTTTAGATTTTAATAATCTGTATAAAACTTTAATGCAGTATAAAATTAATCTAATGTAATGGTGAATGCATTGGATTTGGAGTTGTACAATTTCTCCATGTACAACCCATGGCCTTTCATATTATCTTCTCATAATTAGTTTATTGTCCATTTGTTTACTTATAGTTCAGTTCTAATATACGTAAAGGTTATAACTGATAGAATTTTAGCAATTCTCAGGAAACCCTGTGTGTTTCTCTCTGAATCTATAGCTGTCTCTCACAACCAGACATAACCATAATTCTGAATTTTGCTTTTCATTTTTATTATAACACATACGAGTGCATCTCTAAACAACATATTATTTAGTTTTGCATGTTTTTATACTTTATATAAATGGAAGCAGACTTCATGCACTCTTCTATAGCTTGCTTTTTTTGCTTAATATAATTTTTTGAGATGCATTAGGCTGTAGTTGGTTCATTTTCACAATATTGTATACCATATGACAGTGTTCCAACTGATTATTTATTTTTCCTTTTTAAGACTTGTGTTGATCCCAATTTCTTGCCATAATACATAATGCATCTAGAAACAGCATTTCATGCCTCCATTTTTATCTACTTATATGGACACATGCATATAAATCTATGTTTTTACTTTCAGTTGCCTTTGAGTTATTTCCAACTCATGTCAATTCCATATTTGCCTCAGTTCCAAGTGGATTAAAGACTTCAATGTGAAAAACAAAAGCATGACAGTTTTAGAAGACCATATAGGGGAATAATTTTATTACAAAAATGTTTGTTAATGGAGACAAAAAAATGAAAAGTGTAAAGGAAAATATGTTGTTTACCAGGGAACACAAAAATAGTAAAGTAGAAAAACCAGATAGTGGAAAAATATATCCATTTAAACTATATATTACAAGTTGACCAAATAGCATTAGTACGTAAACACATTAATTAGAAAATAAGCTATTATTTCATAGCAGGAGTCATTGAACTTTTCTTACAAATAGCTAAATAGTAAATATTTAGCACTTTATAGTCTACATAAGATCTCAGTTACATGCCTTTTTTTTTTAACTAATTTTTTAAAATGTAAAAACCGTTTTTAGCTCACAGGCTGTACAAAAACAAGGCTGTGGGCTGGATTTGTCCCAAAGGCCGTAGTTTGCTGACCTGGTGTGATACTCAATTCCCTGACATATGAAACTGCTATATTAACAGCAGGGGTACAGGTGAGAATACTAAAACCTGAAAAAACACTGTATGCATGTAGATACATAAGTGTAATTTACAACTGCAAGTGTCTCAAACTGCTTCTCGTCCAGCAACCATACTTTACCAATGAGGAAACTGAGGCCCAGAATGGCCCAGAGGTGGTAGCCGATTGAAGAAGGAACAGTTTCTAACTCTTACTCTTTCACAGGACTGTTGCTTTTAGGTAGCTTCATGATCCTCTGTTGGGTATAGCTTGCACAGTTCATGTTGTGCTTGACATGACTTCACAATTAATAAGAAAAGTCATGCGGTTGTTAGACAGGACAACAGGCTTGTTTGCCAGCTTCTTGGAACAGAAAAGAGAGTAGCTTATTAGTGCTATAATAATATACCTTTTAATTAAACCTATCTTTCAAAAAAGCTGTACAAGGAGCAATTTTATCAACAACCAGCTCCAAAATGGACCACTTTAAAAGGTGACGGAAACCAGTCTGGCAGCTGAGTATCTTGGAGAGTTTCATTGGGAGGAAAGAGTCTCCTCAGCACCTTCTTTCTAAATTAAAGCCAGAGACAGTATGGGGGAAAACTGCTGGCTTCCCCTATGTTCTTGGTCTCCTTATATAAAATTTCCTGGGAACTCTTTCTCAAGATCCTAACCTCAAAGCAGATTTTCTAGAAACTTTCAGTTAGAGCAAATTTCAGTATTGTAGAAGTTTTATTTATTCCCAATAGATATGGGAAAGGTTATAGGTATTATTGACCTGAAGTATAATAATGTCCCTCAAGGCTAACCTTTGAATCTTTATGTGCTCAGTAATTCCAGCTATGCAGAGCATCTTTCTCTGTCTTTAGGAATATTATAACATTCCATAAAGCTATAATAAAAAAAAAAAATAGTGGAAAAGGGCAAAGGGAAATTACCTCTTTCTCCATAGCAGCTCTATAGGGCATTCACATACTCAGTGTACTCAGATGAGTTCCTTTTGGCAGTCTGGAGAGAGTTTCCGAAAAGAAATATCACAGAATGATATTAACCTGAAATATTGAATCCCTTTATTAATCCAAGGAATCAAATAACCCCTTTCATTAATAAAATATAAATTAACAGCTTGACTAGGATAGAAGACTCTTGTATGGTCAATATTATTTGTTTATGAGAACATAACGGAAAATTCTGTAATGACAGCCTTCTAGTGTGTTGTTTTCTTCATAGAGCCAATGATTATATTCTTGGAGTTATAGTTATTAGATAATACTAACTTGCTAATTCTAAGACCTTTGGGTGATTGAGATGCATAAAATTTTGAGCCAGTTGATTAAGTTTTAAGTCATTATTGCTTCAATACTTTCTAACTAGGACATGAACTCTGAACTGGAAAAAATATTTGCTTATTCTTTCATGGAAGCACCTACATAAGTAAAGAAGCATTCCTGGAAACGAAGTAGGTCACAAAACTGCACTGATAATAGTAAAGATCACAAAACTACAATAATAATGCTACTGTTATTAGTGGGCATCAAGTCAGTTCCAACTCATAACAACCCTATGTAGAACAGAAAGAAACACTGCTCAGTCCTGTGCCATACTCACAATCGTTGCTATGTTTGAGCCCATTGCTACAGCCATTGTGTCAATCCATCTCGTCGAGGGTCTTCCTCTTTTTCTCTGACCTGCTACCTTATCAACCATGATGTCCTTCTCCAGGGACTGGTCCCTCCTAATAACATGTCCAAAGTACTTGAGATGAAGTCTCACAATCTTCACTTCTAAGGAGCATTCTGGCTGTACTTCTTCCAAGACAGACTTGTTCCTTCTTCTGGTAGTCGATGGTATATTCAATATTATTTGCTGAGACCATAATTCGAAGGCATCAGTTCTTCTTCAGACTTCCTTTTTCATTGTTCAGCTTTCTCATGCATATAATGTGATTGAAAATATCATGGCTTGGGTCAGGTGCACCTTAGTACTCAAAGTAACGTCTTTGCTTTTCAACACTTTAAAGAGGGAAGAAGACTGGGAATTCCAAAACACTTAATTGTGCTCACAAGGAACCTGAACGTAGACTAAGAGGCAGTCATTTGAACAGAACAAGGGGATACTGCATGGTTTAAAGTCAGGAAAGGTGTGCGTAGGGTTGTTTCCTTTCACTATACGTCTCCAATCTGTCTGCTGAGCAAATAATCCAAGAACTTGGATTGTATGAAGAAGAACGTGGCATCAGGATTGGAGGAAGATTCATTAACAACCTGTGATATGCAAATGACACAACCTTGCTTGCTGAAAGTGAAGAGGACTTGAAGCACTTACTGATGAATATCAAAGACTACAGCCTTCAGTATGGATTACACCTCACCATAAAGAAAACCAAAATCCTCACAAGTGGACCAATCAGCAACATTTTAATAAACAGAGAAAAGATTGAAATTGTCAAGAATTTCATTTTACTTGGTGTTTTAGTCATCTAGTGCTGCTATAACAGAAATACCATAAATGGATGGCTTTAATAAACAAGTTTATTTTCTCACAGTTTAGGAGGCTAGAAGTCTGAATTCAGGGTGTCAGCTTTAGGGGAAGGCTTTCCTTTTCTGTTAGTTCTGGGGAAAGGTCCTTGTCTTCAGTCTTTCCCTGGTCTAGGAACTTCTCAGCACAGGGACCCTGGGTCCAAAGGACACATTCCCCTCCTGGTTCTTCATGAATGAAGGGATGAGGTCCCTATGTCTCTCCGTTCACTTTTTCCTTTCATATCTCAAAAAAGATTAACTCAAGATACACCCAATTTTCTAGATTGAGTCCTGCCTCATTAAAATAACTGCCTCTATTCTTGCCTCATTAACATCATAGAGGTCGAATTTACAACACATAAGAAAATCACATCAGATGACAAAATGAGGGACAATCACACAATACTGGAAATTATGGCCTACCAAGTTGACACACATTTTTGGTGGACACAATTAATCCATAACACTTGGATCCACAATCAATGCCCATGGAAGCAGCAGTCAAGAAATCAAAGGATGTATTGCATTGGGCAAACCTGCTGCAAAAGACCTCTTTAAAGGGTTAAAAAGCAAAGATGTCACTTTAAGGACTAAGGTGTGCCTGACCTAAGTCATGGTGTTTTCAATTGCCTCATATGCATGGGAAAGCTGGACAACGAATAAGGAAGACCGATGAAGAGTTGATGCCTTTGAATTATGGTGTTGGTGAAGAATATTGAGTATACCATGGACTGCCAGAAGAACAAACAAATCTGTCTTGGAAGAAGTACAACCAGAATGCTCTTTAGAAGCAAGGATGGGAAGACTTTGTCTCACATACTTTGAAAATGTTGTCAGGAGGGACATCATGCTTGGTAAAGTAGACGGTCAGTGAAAAAGAGGAAGACCCTCAAAAGGATCAATTGACACAGTGGCTGCAAAAATGACCTCAAGCATAATAACAATTGTGAGGTCGGCTCAGGATCAGCTAGTGTTTCGTTCTGTTGTACATAGGGTCACTTTGAGTCAGAATTCACCCAATGACACCTAACAACAACAACAACATCCTGAAAATTAGTGGCTTAATACAATAATCGCTTTATTTTCCCGTGATTCTCTGGGTCATTCATTTGTACTCAGCTCAGCAGACAGTTCTTCTGTTGCTTTTCTCTGGGATCACTCATGTGGCTGCAGTTAACTTTGCGGCGTCAGATCAAAGATGGCCACAGTCACATGTCTGTTGATGGTGGTGGTTGTCAGCTCGACCTCTCTCTCCATGTGTTCTCTCATTCTCAATAATAGCCTGAATTTTTTTGAATGTTGACAGTATTCCAAAAGGGTGAGAATAAAAGCTGCAAAGTTCCTTGAAGACTAGGCTTGTAAATTGTACATCATAATTTCAGCCACATTCTGTTAGTCAAATAAGTCACAAGATGAACCTAGATTCAAAGGGTAGAGAAATAGTCACTTTTCATTGGGAGAAGTTACAAATAGTTTATGACCATTTTTAATCTACCACACCTGGGTACCGTAACAACAGAGCTGTTCTTAGGACAATTCTTTTGAGAGGAGTTACCCCCATCCATTTTCAGCCTTTGTGACGCTACTCAAGATTGGAATTACAGGAAAAATTGTTTGTTCTGGCTAGGGACACATATCTGTGCTTAGCTGAGAAGGACAGTTCACCTTTAGTAGCTGTGCCTAAACATTACAGCAGCATGCAAGGGCTAATTCCTCAAAGAAAACATAAGGTATCATCACCAAAAACAGGAGGAATGAATATTGGGTAAGCAAAAACAATGGAGAACATTTTGCTGAGGGACCTTGGAAAAATCACTTAACTGTCCTGTGCGCACAATGCCCTCATTTATAAATTGAGAATGAGTAGAATACTAAAAAAATGTTTCTTCTGGTGTTATGGTTTTATTATTCTGAATTTCTTCTGTCTCTCTTCTGCCTGTCCATTTGGTAGCACCTATTGCTTCAGACAGCCAGAGACCATACGCTCCCTTTGAACTTTACAGTAAAATAGCAAGTCTGGGCTAAAGAATCACATCTGCTGTTAGACTATAAGTTATATGAATGCAGCCAATATATCTTGTTCATCTCTGAATTCCCATCTTCTGACACATTAAGAGTTCACTAAATATTTATTTCATGTTGGAAGAATCAACTAATTACGGTATCTTCCTCTTTATGTACTCTCATTTCTATTTTAGGTGGCAGGAGGGATTTAATTCAGCAGTATGCCAACTGTGTTCTTTCCTAATTTTTAAATATTATCTTATCCATTACTCCTTTGGAACCCTGTTGGCACAATGGTTAAGAGCTCAGGCTGCTAACCAAAAGATCGAATCCACCAGCTGCTCCTTGGAAACCCTATGGGGCAATTCTACTCTGTCCTACAGGGCTGCTATGAGTGAGGCCGGGGACAACAAGTAAAAGGCCAAGTAGGAACATTTGTGCTGCCTCTATCCTTGGCACCAACACTGGAGCAATTACTACACAGGAGACAAGGGAAAAAAAACAAAAACAAAACCCAAACTCATTGCCCTCGAGTCAGTTTTGACTCCTAATGACCCTATAGGACAGACTAGAACAGCCCATAGGGTTTCCAAGCAGCTGCTGGTAGATTTGAACTGCCGACCTTTTGGTTAGCAGCCATAGCTGTTAACCACTGTGCCACAGGAGAGAAGAAGGAGAGAAACTTCCTCGGAGCCAAACCTTGCTTGTCACTTCCTCTTCCCCAAGAAGTTGGGCATTAGTGCATTAGCCTGTGCTGTGGGAAGGAGAACATGAGCTTGAACATTGTTTGAGGTAGAAGATTTTATTTAAAAGATGATTTTTTTAAAGAAAATTTTAAAATGAGCCTCTTGTTTAACAGCTTTATTGAGATATAATTCACATACCATGCAATTCACCCATTTAAAGAGTATAATGCAATATTTTTTAGTATATTCATAGACATGTGCAACCATTACCACAGTCAATTTAGAACATTTTCATTGCCTCAAAAAGAAACCCTGTACCTTTTATTTATCATCCCCCTAGTTCCCCATCTGTGGTAAATTGAACTCCTTTATGTGGCCTTTTGCCTTGGTTCTTTGAAAAAACAGCTTGAGAAATTTTTCCCCTAAGCCCTGAGAAGTTACCTTTGCCCTAGTTTTCTACCCCAGACTTCTGCCAGGTTGACATTTCCTGACGAAGCTGTAAACAGTTTGGTTTGATACTTTTTGTCTGGTCCTGGGCTGCAGCCTACCTGTGATTGGAATGGACTTTGCAGGGATTGGTCAATATGTCGTGCAAATAAAGTGACTGTAGACTATGCAAATGAAGTGTCTGTAGTCTACTATGAAAATGAAGTGTCTGTGGTCTACTGAGAGGGGATTGATCAGTTTGTGACCCTGGTGGGAGGACCGTATCTTGAAATTGACCAGGCGTTTGTGTATATAAGCAGCCAACACCACAGAGGTTTCAGAGACAGAAAGAAGCAGGAACAGAAGCAGCAAGAAGAAGCAGAAGGAAGAGAGAAGACAAAAGAAGCAGAGAGAGCGAGAGGAGGCAAGGAACCTTCTAAAAGAGCTGTAACATGGGTCAAAGGTTGTAACACTGGACAGAGAGAGGCCTAGAAGGGGTCCAACAGCTGAGCTGACAGCGACAGGCTCAGCAGGGGTCCTGTGGCAGAGTTGGTGGTGACAGATGGCAGGGCTAAGAGATGCCTGTCCTGAGGGAGCTGAGAGGAACCTGTCCTCAGGTGGCTGAGAGGAGCCTGTCCTCAGGACTAAGAGGAGACCTGCACAGCTGAGAGATACCAAGACAGCTGTCCTGAACTGAAGAAGGGAGACTTTGCCTACATGCTTCCTGATCCTGAACCTGAGTTGTACCCTGTTACTTCCTCAATAAACAATTTAACTGTAAGTATGGTCTGTGAGTTCTGTGTGACAACTGCAATGAATTATAGAACCCAAAAGAGAAGTAGAGAGTACCATGGGGGCGGGGGATAGGGATGGCCAGTGTCAGAATTGGTAAAAAGTTGGGAGAGTGGAGGTATGTTGATCTTCACCTCATAGGGGTCAGCCTTGGGCTGAGTTTGGTTAGCATTATCTCTTCCAAAGTTAGACAGGTTCTGACAATACTACTGCTACTACCCAGATTATACACCATTCCTCCTCCAACCTGAAGAAAACATCTACTTTCTGTCTTTAGAGATTTCCTTATTCTAAACTTTTATATGAATAAGATCTTATAGTATGTTGCCTTTTGTGACTGACTTCTTTCACTTACTATAATGTCTTCAAGATTCATCCATGTTGTAGCATGTATTAGTACCAGAACCCAGCCTTTATACTTAAATTTCTATGTGAGTAATGATAGTGACTGAAAGTGTAAGTCATCTGACTAAAATATAATTAATAGACCAGCTAATCAATGGGAAGAAAGAATTTGATAGAGGAATGCTCAGTTGAACTACAGGGGGAAGTAATGCAATTTCATGTATATGAACCAAAGGGTCATGCCTCCTCAATAAAATAATTGCCTAAGTACGGTTATGGCTACACCTGAAGTAGAGTGAGAAAACCCAAAGGACAATGGTGAATCAGAGGGGAGATGACTTGGTTTAGGATCACAGAGAAGAACATTTAATGTAGGAGCATTTCAAGAGGCCTGGCAAATGAATTCAGTTATGTGTAAATCAGATTTCATTTGCTTTTAATCAAAAAATGGTAACTACCAAAAGAATTTTATTTTAAAAGTCAATTTCTAAAGTCAAATCTATAGGTGATGTGTAAAAAACACGAAATATTTTAGTTTATAAAGAAAATATTCTACATCCCACTTTGGTAAGTAGCGTCTGGGGTCTTAAAATCTTACGAGCGGCCATCTAAGATACATCTATTGGTCCCATCCCACTTGGAGCAAAGGAGAATGAAGAAACCAAAGACACAAGGAAAATACTAGCCCAAAGGACTAAAGGACCAAATGAACCACAGACTCCACCAGCCTGAGACCAGAAGAATTAGATGATGCCCGGCTACCACCAATGACCTCCTTAACAGGGAACACAACAGAGAGTCCTGGACCAAGCAGGAGAAAAATGTGGAACAGAATTCAAATTCATGTGAAAAGACTAGACTTAATTGTCTGACAGAGACTGGAGGAAACCCCAAAACTATGACCCCCGGACTCTCTGTTAACTCAGAAATGAAACCATTCCTGAAGCTCACTCTTCAGACAATAATTAGACAGGAATATAAAACAAAAAATATTACATGTGAGGAACATACTTCTTAGTTCAGTTGAGACAAAATGGGCAGCTCCTGTCCAAAAGCAGGATGAGAAGGCAGGAAGGGAGAGGAACTGGTCGAATGGACATAGGGAACCTGGGGGAGAAATGCGGAGTGTGCTGTCACATTGTGGGGTTTGCAACCAATGTCACAAAGTAATACGTGTATATTTTTTTGAATGAGAAATTAACTTGAGCTGTAAACTTTCACCTAAAGCATGAAAAAAAAACCACCAAATGTTTTTTCATTTTTATAATGTAATTTACAGCTACCTTATTTTGTGACTCTACATAAACAACAAAGATTGAAGGAAAGCATAGCATGTTTTCTTTTGTGTTTCGTGCTGGCCTTGTGATGTCATAACAAAGACACTGAAGATCAGGGATCAATTAAAAAAAAATACTTTCAGATTGGCCTTCTGGATTTGAGAACATAACCTAAATATATAACGGGGGAATGAAAGAGAGAGACCGAAAAGGCAATGTTTGAACAAAAAAATGGTGGTGCCTTTAGGGAAGAGCAATTAAGTATAAAACTGGGTAAACGACACATTGGAATTATGCTGGTAATTTCCCATTGTTATGCAGAGAATATTGGATTGGTAACTTCTGGCTCTGAAAACTACCTATTTACTTCCAGGCCTGGATGAGCTGAGAGCAATGCTGAGAGGAACGAGAGCACACCTGATAAAGGAACATAAAAATCGCTTGTATTGCATAGGGTACGGGAAGACTGCAAAATCTAAACTTGCAACGTGAAATCCAAGCTTAGAGAAGATACACATTTCATTTAAGCTGGGAATTGGGCTACCACATTGGCACGTGTAGTGCAAGCTTCTTAAATAATTAACAACTGCAACTAATTGCTTGGTCTACAACAAAATTAACAGCTCTTAGTTGATGTTTTCTTTGCAAGCACTAAAAAGGCTTACTTATAGCTCTTATTTTCTTTCTTTAAAAAAATTGCCAGCAATGCATCAGAAAAGCAATAATGTACAGCACATTGGCAAATAAACGTCTTCAAGACTTATGTGGCCCCTTGACAGTAGCTGTGACATATATTTTTCCTGTTTCAGAATAATAAATGCGACATCTTCTTGGAGTATAATTAAAAAAAAAAAAAGACAAATGGGGAATGCAAACTGTCCAAGAAAGCTGCTTGTCAGAGGTTACTGCTGGGTTCTTTACTTTTTACAAAAATACGATTTTGTTAATGCTCTCCAGTTGCTCTTTCTTAGAGGAAGTAGAGATGTGTGTTAAATATTGAGATTGTTACATTATAAACAGAACAGACTGCTATTTATTAAGCTACTATTTATAAAGCAATGTTCTAGATCAATGTTATCCAATAAAAATACAATGAGAGCCAAAAACATAAAGCATATATGTAATTTTAGTTTTGTGGTAGCCACATTATAAAAAGTAAAAAGAGACAGGAAAAATTATTTTTAATAATACATTTTACTTAACCCAATATATATCCAAATATAATCATTTCAACATGTAATCAATATAAAAACTATCAATAAACATTTTATATCCCTTTTTCATAACAAATCTTTAAAACCTAGTGTATATTTTACATTTACAGTACATCTCCATTCAAACTAGCTACATTTCAAATCCTCAATGGCCATATGTGGCTAATGGCTACCACATTGGAAAACAACAGTTAATAGAAACAATTAACAGTAATCCTGCTTCTGTCAATATTAACTGTGTGCTCTTGGTCAAAGGACTTTCTCTCTCTGGGATTCCTTATCTGTAAAACATAACAAAAAATAATAATAGTGTATTAGTTTTCTATTGCTGATACAACAAAGTACCACAAATGTAGCAGCTTAAAACCATAAATATTTGTTATCTTACAGTTTGGTAGGTCAGAAATCTGACATGGACATTACTGGGCTAAAATTGAAGTGTTGGCGGGGTTGAGTTACTTTCAGGAGACTCTAGGGGAGAATCCATGTCCTTGCCTTTTCCAGCTTGCCTGCATTCCTTGGCTTATGACCCCCTCCATCTTCAAAGCCAGCAATGGTGACTTGAGTCATTTTCATATCCAATCACTTTGCTCTTGTCTTCTGCTTCCCTCTTCTACTTTTAAAGCACCGTTATGATTACATTGGACCCATTCAGATTATCCAACATAATCTCTCCCTTTTAAAATCAATTGATTTGCCATCTTAATTCCCCTTTTTCTATGTAACCTACCATATTCATAGGTTCCAGGGACTAGGTTATGGAAATCTTTGGGGGGGCATTATTCTTCCAACCACAAATAGTATATACTTCATAACATTGCTGTGAGAATTAAAGGAAGCACTTTAAAGAGTATCTAGCATGTAGTAAGTTATTATTACTGGTAGTATTATGGTAAGTACAAGGGATGATTACTGGAAGGAAGAGAATGAGTTAGAACACTGTGGCTACCCAAATTAGATAATTTGGGGTGACTTTGGAATGAGTGTCTAAACAAGAAAAAAATGCTTTCTGTTCTGGAAACGCCAGATATGGAGTATGATGTTGAGTCACACGCATCATACTGCAGAGGGCATTAATAAACAGGGGTAAACCTAGACAAAAATGACAAGGATGGAGAGTCAACCTGGCTATAGAGTGGTGATTAAACAGAATGTAAAGCTGGCTTTAGGAGCGTGTGACCCGTGCAATTACACAGAAGGCCACTTACTCTAATACTTTGCTATAGTCGTCTTGAAATTGTAAATAATTTTATCTTTGAACTGGTGTTTTGTTGATGTCCTATGGGACAATAGAACATACATATGAGCAGAAGAGATACATGCAATATGCCTGTCCCCTATTCCTTGCCGCCTCTTTCCCATATAGCATTTGTAATACCCCACAAGCACATAATTCTGGTGGATCCAGAATGTGTGCAAGCTCAGCGAGACTCAAAATGAGTATACGGTGAGCATGTTAGGTATGTCTGCAACTGAGTAAGGGTGGGTACTGACAGACAAGAGAGGCCACACTTATCATTTGAACCAGAACTTACTTCAAACACAAAAAGAAGGCAATGAGTCTACAAAACATGATAGACCAAAGGACCCTACCATATTCTTTCTTACTTGTATTACTTTTCCTGTATTAGCCAACTTCTTATGCTGAAAATAATAACATTAGAGGAAAGGAAAAAATAGGGTAACCCATAATTCCCTTTTCTTTCAGTCCTTTTTTACTCATGAGTGGGTCAAAGGTAGAGAGTATTGGTAGAATGTGTGCATATGAAGACGTAGAATAAAAACAATCAATTTGGTTTTGGGTAGCATTGACGCACTTCTGGTAAAAATGAAGTACATATGAATGTATGAGCTATGAAACATGAATTGTGTAATTTCCATGATTTGGCATATGAGTTGAATGCTCTTATATTTGCATTTAAAAATTGGCATTGTACAATATAGAGATGAATGGTAAAATTCATGCTAAAGATTTAAAATTTAAATTTTTCTTTTTCAGAATGAAATTAAATAGCAAATACAAAACACCACAACAAATAGAAGGAGAGAGCCCCCAGAAGAAAAGAAAATATTTTATGTTTTCATATCTTTAATTATACTTTCTTTTTGCTTTTTAAACCAGTGTGGCTGCATTTTCATTTTGTACTGGGTCCTGCGTGTTACATAATCAGCCCTACATGAGGACTCTGGAGTTAGATTGCCTTTGAGAATTCTCTGTGCCTCTTCTGCTAGTAGGAGCCCTGGTGGCATAGTGATTAAGAGCTTGGCTGCTAACCAAAAGGTTGGTGGTTCAAATCTACCAGCTGCTCCTAGGAAACCCTATGGGGCAGTCCTACTCTGTCCTACAGGGTCGCTATGAGTAGGAACTGACTTGACGGCAGTGGGTTTTTTGGTTTCTTCTGCTAGTTGTGCATCCATGGATTAATTATTTAAGTGCTCTGTACCTTAGCTTTCCTCATATGGGAAAAGAAGACTTTATAGGGTTTTCGTACAAGGAATTTGTTTAATTCATGTATTGCACTGAAAATGTTAGGTTTCTCACACAACTAGTATATAAGCTACACAATAATAGAGATCTTTGTCTACCTTGTTCAAGGCTGTGTCCCAAACACCTAAAGCCAAGTCTGACACATCTTAGGAGGTCAATAAATAATTGTCACAAGAATAAATGCATCTGACAAACAAGATCATTGGTTCCTGAAAGCTGGCCAGACTGGAAGTATATTTCTATTAAATATGGATTTCTAGGCCCTTTTTTCCTAAGCTTTTGATTCACTATTTTTAGAATGGGGCCCAGAAATAAAATTTTAAAAAGCTCCCATGGTAATTTTAATGGATTCCAGGTTTGGAAGCCATTGCACTTTTAATGCACCTCTATATTTCCATGCTTTTCCTTATCCTAGTCCTTCTGCCTGTTTTTCTCATTTAGTTTCTCCTTATGGTGAAATTATAAATATTCTTCTGTGTGAAGTTCCTCGTGTCCATGATCTAGGACAATGGAATGCATAATTCACATGTCACATTTATTTATGGATACTTGGTGTGAACACAGAATGTTATAAGCTATTAGAATCCCGGGTACATATTGTGTACATGTTTTATACCTAAATAATCTAACACATATGAATACCCTAATTGGTTACTGAATAAATGATTAATTCCTGAATTCACTGACCTGGAGAAGGTACCATGGAATAAGATTGAAGGCAAGACTTGACAACTGGAATGAAGTCAAACATTCTTCGTTTGAAAGGAAAGCTTAGGCTGCTCTATGATGCAGTAGTTTATATATCCAGGGACAGCAGACTTGATAGAGGAGTCCTGTTGTGTGTAGATGTGTAATATGCTTTGATAGTAGTACCAGGAGTTGGAAGCAATTGACTTTCATAGCTGCCTCCTCTCAGTGGAAACTTGCCATAACTACTGGGCATGCCTTTCAATGAGAAGATAAAGGAAAATGGAGAGTGTTGTTTTTGCCAAAATTTTGAAACTAAAAATATCCATCAGAAAAAAAAAAAAAAAAAAAAAAGATTAGGAAGCAGACAGAAAATTTTGAAGAAAATTTCACCAGGGGAAATAATAGTTTTAATATTATTTTCTGTTTTAGTACCCTAGCTAAAACGTATGTGATTCTCTCCCATGCTGTAAGAACCTTTTGTTTTATACCCAAATAGAGTTTTGATATTATCTTGGTACAGCGACATTAAGGGGCTACTTCCATGATATGATTTGAGGGATAGAAGTCCAACTGTGCCTTAACATATCTGACATCTGCATGGCAGATTAACAAAAGGTCTGTCATCAGGAATCATATTTTGGGATTAAGCACCAAAGCCTATATCAAAACTCTAATGTGTCACTTGAGAGATCATTAACACTTCAGTGAGAATTAGTTAAGTTACTAGACTCTAACAAATTCCTTTGAAATTCTTCCATCCGCTGTTATAGATTAGGGAAGGTCCAAAGGCACTGGCTGCCAGTGAAGCCCTGTTTGAGCAGAGACAGGGTCCAGAAAAGGAAAGGTCTCACAGATCAACTATGTCTCCCTCACAATCATACTTCTGTGGGACCTGTAGATTTGCTAACATAGAGCTGACTTTCAGTACATTTCCACTGGATCCAGTCCAAACAGATTTAATTAGGTAGACAACTGAGGCATATGCCTGAGTTTGTGAACACTGCAGCTATTGCATTTGAGATGTTTCAACAGTAAAAAGGAGAGTAGAGCAGAGCTAAAAATCCCACAGTTTTGCTTCCCTTGTGCATACACAACTGTTTTGACAGAGAGAAGGATGGTCTGGCAGTGTTTGTCTTTTGACCAAATGTCACTATTACTTAAACAGATCATGACCAGTACAGCGCAATAGGGAAGACAGTTTCTCAGCAAGTGAGCTGTGTAATAAGAACAAGGTCCCTGCAGACTTGTCAAAATTAACTAAACAAAGAAACATTTCATGGATGCAACCGAAAATAATTCCAGGTAGATTTCAGATAGCCAAAAGGGAGGACTATACTGGAGTCTTTTATGTGAGTCTTCCAGTCCCATATACAGCTTCTAGAACCAAGTGAGATTGTGCCTGAGTACTGAAGAAAAAAGAAATACTACCTAGTGAATTTAGAGACATAGTCTTCCCCCAACTGTACAGCAAATCGATCAATGTGATCTTTCTGAAAATGGAATGGGCCAGGAATCAGGCCACATGGGTGCTTGTCCTCGCTCTGCCATGCTGACCTGGGTAAATCATATAACCTTTTAGTGTCTCATTTTTCCTTACCTGAAAATTCAGAATAAAGCTCTTGCCCTGATTGATTTACAGAGTTGATTAAGAATCGAATAAGATTCTGTATGTGAAAAAAGCCAGAAAAAGAAATAAAGCATGATACAAATGCAAGGTCAGTTGATACGAAAGAATATACTTATCGTTTCTAGGGTGAATTATACTGATCCCTCTTTTTGAAAAGGAAAGGTACGTAGTCAGCAATATGCTAACAACCTTTCCGCAGACTGTGTCCTTTCAAAATTTTAAGTTAACTGTCCTGTTAATTCTGTTAAAGCTGCTGAAGGAGTTATATAGAGATGTGGCCTAAAGAATATGTCCCTCTGGTTTAAAATGGCAAGGCACATTGACTTGTATCATATTGTATTCGTGCTACGGCATACGGTTATATACATTCTTATTCCCAATAAAAATCTTACTTTTGGTAAGAATAATTTGTTACAAATTTAATAAGTCCCACATCGGACTTCTAGTGAAAATCGCATTTGAATTAACCATCAAACATGTGGCACAAAGGTAACAAATGGTCACCACTATGGTTTGGAAGAGCAAGTTTGGATCCCCCAGGCATTGGAGACAAATGACAAATCCATTAGAGGTCAGATGACTTGTGGCATTAGTTTTGTGATGATTAATTCTGAGAGTTTTACTTTTACATGAATATATGAGGTGGCAATTGTTAGCCTTGTTAAACCTGGTTGCTTAGAGACAGCTGACTGATTAGAAGATAGTTGCTATCTGCATCTATAATTACTGTGATTACTATTACTGTGGTAGCCCTCAATGGGATCCTGAAAATAGTATTATGGTGTAGCATTTCACAAACTTAGGCCTATAAAAACTCAATACATACCCTAGTAAAAAAGATTTATAATGTCTCTTCCTTGCCATTTCAATCGGCTCATTTAAAGAATAATAGAATTATTTGCTCTCAGCTTATATAGTGACTTCCTTTTCAATCCCATTATGAAATAGAGTCAGAGGTTATTACCAAAGATGAGGGGAGGAAAACAAAACCCTTTTGAGAAAAGAACATCAGAGATTGATCGTGCCCCAGTCTCCACCTTATAATTGAGTAAATGGCAACTTAAAAAATCCCAATGTGAGAAAGGCAGAGGCATTTTATTTCACTTGTGTTCACATTAGCGAGTAATAAATAGTATGAAAATAGATTACATTTTTATTTATTTATACTGAAGCTCAGGGCAGATTCGTCAAAATTGGTGCTGTGAGGATACAATCCGTGTTGGTCTGAACAGGAACTTAATCATATCTATTTTGTCTCTTAAACAAATGAAATCCCAGCAAACAAAGGCAGTACGCCTGCATCATGTTGTTACATGGGCCCTTGCTACAAATAGGCTTTGTAAGCAAGAGCCTCACAAAACTGTTACAGTAATTATGGTGGAAGAAAAAAAGGGTGTATAGTCAACTGTGGAAAAAATTCCATACAAATCAGGTGTCTCATGTCCCCCAGTTATCACAGAATAAATTATAGCACCATGCTCCCATGTGGTGTTTTTCTAAGGTTTCTTTATGAGAAGCCAGAAGCAGCGCACAATATTTGACACTGGTTATCTATGTAGATATTGATATATTATCCGTCTGCAAGAACCATCTCCCAATTCTACACTCGCCCTTTCTTTTTTTTTTTAATTTTTTTATTGTACTTCAGGTGAAGGCTTACAGAACAAATAGTTTCTCATGAAACAGAAGTATACATGTTGTTTTATCACATTGGTTAACAACCCCACAACATATCAACCCTCTAACTTCTCAACCTTTTTTTTTTTTGGTGAAAATACACATAGCCAAAGATACACCATTTCAAAAATTTCTACATGCACAGTTCAGTGACATTGACTACGCTCTTCGAATTGTGCTGTTATTCTCACTTAAGGTGAAGGCTTACAGAACAAAATAGTTTCTCATTTAACACTTACTACAAATGTTGCCCTAGGACAATTGTTAACAATCTCACAACACATCAACAATACCCTTACTCAACCTTGGGTTCCCTATCACCAGCTTCCTTGTCCCCTTCTGCCTTCTGGCCCTTGTCACTGGACTCCTGTACCTCGTTAGTCTTATTTGGTTTTACGGGGCTGTCCACTCCCAGGCTGAACAGTGAACCTCAGCGATAACTTCACCACTGAGCTAAAAGGGTGTCTGGGGGCCATATACTCGGGGTTTCTCCAGTCTCCTTTAGGCCAGTAAATCTGGTCTTTTTTTTGTGAGTTAGAATTATGCTCTACATCTTTCTCCAGCTCTATTCAGAACCCTCTATTGTGATCCTGGTCAGAGTAGTCAGTGGTGGTAGCCGGGCACCCTCTAGCTGTACTGGACTCAGTCTGCTGGAGGCCTTGGTAGCTATGGACAATTAGTCCTTCGGACTAACCTTTTCCTTGTATCCTGTTCTCATCATTCTCCCTTGCTCCAGAAGGGATGAGACCAGTGGAGTATCTTAGATGGCCGCTCACAGGCTTTTAAGACCCCAGACACTACTCACCAAGGTAGAATGTAGAGCATTGTCTTTATAAGCTGTGTCATGCCAATTGAGCTAGATGTTCCCCGAGACCATGGTCCCCAGAGCCCTCCGCCCAGCAATTCAGTCTCTCAGGGAGTTTGGATGTGTCTATGGGGCTTCCATGACCTTTCCTTGTACAAGTTGTGCTAGTTTCTCCTGTATTGTGTAGTGTCTCACCCTTCACCCAAGATACCACTTATCTATTTCTCCCTTTCTTTTTTAAAGCAAGTCTTTCCACGATACGTTTTTCATTTGTAGAACCTCTTTTTTTTTTTTTTTCCCCCACTCAGGACACTCTCTAACATGTAGCAGATTCTTGGATAGCTGCAAGAGCTGCCTCAATCTATTAAAGGAACCGTGATATTATTTCATAAGTCCAGATTGTTCTATTAAATGATGTCTGTTATACTCATCCCTGTCCCTAAATGCATCTGATATATTCAATGGAATTGTAGAAGAATAAATATATCACTTATTTTGTAGAACTGACAGGAAAGTCTACATAATTAAATGTGGTGCTTTGTACACCAGTAAAAAAAGGTCACTGAAAGTGATTTGGACCACTCTGGAGATGGATGTGGATTTGTGCTGAGACATGTATTTTCTGCTGGATTCTGTACCTTTAAGTTTTGGTTGCTCCCTTTAGGTAACAAGGTCAGTATTTAGCAAGAGAGATTTCTCAGTGTCTGCCATATTCCAAAGCTCATATACTGGATTTCTTACTTTGTCCTTTGATTCCATATCTTTTCTTGGTCTCTCCCTCAACATTTCTTACCTTTGTCTTATTTCAGTGGCTTCCTTTATTTTGTTCTTTGGATATAATGCTTGAATTTGTTTCTTGGCTATGATTTGTAGTTATCCTCTGAAGCTTGGAGCTACAAAAGCATAGCCTATAAGACCTTTTTGACCCTGGTCCACATAAATAGTGCTCCTCCTTGTGATCAGTTGCAAGTAATAGTGTGGCTGCTGGGTTGGTTAGATAAATACCTTAAACCAAAAACCAAACCTGTTGCCATCAAGTCAATTCTGACTCATAGTGACCCTATAGTACAGAGTAGAACTGCCCCACAGGATTTCCAAGCAGCTGGTGGATTCAAACTGCTGACCTTTTAGTTAGCAGCCAAGCTCTTAACCACTGCTCCACCAGGGCTCCTGATGAATGCCTTGCTAGGTTGGAAAAACAACAATGACAATTAAATCTAAGTTTTATTTGGGACTCTAAGAAACTGAATGAGTCATAAGGATCAATTTATGTATAAGTTGATAGATTAGTAAATGTGTAAAATAACTGAAATTAAAATGTAACATAGGTAAGTGTAGAAATAAGAGAATCGACAAGAGCGAAAGCATGTCTTGACACCTTTGTCTGCTCCTAAAATGGGGCTATCAAACTCCGGAGATGGCCTAAGAAGAACCATTCTCCTCCCCTCCTCAGGCAGAATAAAAAGAAAGACGAAAAAAAAAAAAGTCAAAAAGCACACCACTTTTCAAGATTTCTAAAAGCCTTTTAAAAATATTTTACCCATGTAAGACAATATATGTTCATTACTGAAAAAGATGGCTTCTCAAAAATATGCGAAGAAGGGCATACAAATTACCAGTAATCTCAACAGACAACAACAGTGAACTATTTGGTATTTATTTCTTCACTTGCTTATTCTCTAACAACCCAGGTACAGGCTTTGATTTGAAGCAACATTTCCTAAGGTAGCGCTAACAACTTGCGAATAAAGATTCCTATATAACACCAATGTTTATTCTTCCTAAATACAAATGTCACTATTTTTTTCTTTTAATATGCTCCTCGATCTAAGGTTTGAGTCCTCAGGTTGATTAGTAAACTGGGTTGATTATGTTAGTAATAAATTATTAACATCAATTAATTGGAATTCTAATTGACAAAAAGGTGAACAACGTATTAATCATAAATCCCACAAGTCACTTTAATTTGATATTGCCACTGATATCAGCATGACAATAGCTTTTCTATTACATATTGTTAGCCTGTATAATTTTTCCCTCTCTTGGGAGCTGTCAGATAGTCGTTCCTAATGACAATATTAACATGTCTTTGAATAACAAGCAGAATTTATTATGCTAGTAACATACATAGTATATTATCTATATTGGGTCTATCAACAATGATGATCACACTCTGCATGTGACATATTTTTCTCATGTTATCAATGTCTTTATTAATGTACATTTGCATGTATTGTTAAACTTATATATCAATCTCTTTATTATGCAAAAAGGGTTATACTATAAAACCAGGAACTACTATTCAACATATCACTTTTTTCTTTTACCATGTCTTATAAATCTGAAGTATGTTGAATCCATTCCGACTGATTAAAATTTTTCTTCATACCTGAACTGAAAACTGTCATAAAATGAGATGCTTGTAAAATTATTTTAATGATCCATTGCGTGATTTATTTGTGTTATAGTTCATTAATGTAAACAAAACTAAAAAAAGGTTTTATTAGGGTAAAATCGATCATTTTTCTTTGGATATTTATCTCTTGTTATAGACATAAAGGTGGCATCTAAGTAATTCAGCATATCATATTTTTATCAAATAATACATTGGATATTTCTCTCTCTGGAGAGTTCTTAGGATACAGAAAATGATCACCTATGTCTGGTGGGAAGCCACTCTGCACTGAGCCAGCCAGACTGTGTGTTCAATTGTGAGGTGCTTTTGGTAAGTTCCCTGACACAGAACAATAACCTGCTAGCTGTCATTTCTCCATTAAAGTGTCATTCCTTTTAATAGTGAAGGCTTTAGGTCATTTTGCTGGTTAAAACGTAAAAACCTTCATCATAATTCATAATCTCTTAGCACTAAAGAGTTTAGTTTTCTCTTTATATTTTACAGACATTGGGAAAAAATTGGCCATTGTGTTTCCCATAATGACGAGAAGAAGCAGCTCTGATGGGAGGATCCAAGTGTAGTCTTTTCATCTTCCTAAGCACTGGGCTCACTGCCCTGTGTTTATCTAAAGCAGAACATTTCCTCCCTCATTAGCCCTAGTTTCAGATAACAATTCCAAAGATAAGAAGCCAGTTTCACAATTGCGTGTGCTCTCAACCCTACATAAATGCAAAATGAACCCTGAGTACCCGCTGGTGAGCTTTCATGCAGATAGAAAAAGTGTCATGTTGTTGTTCGTTGCCACTGAGTTGGCATTGACTCATGGCTACCGCCGTAGAACAGAAGGAAACATTGCCCAATCTTGTGCCATCTTCACGTTCATTGGTATGATCACGTCCATTGTGGCCACTGTGTATTTTGAGTGCCTTCCAACCTACGAGGTTCATCTTCCAGCACTATATCAGACAGTGTTCCACTGCTGTTCACAAGGTTTTCACTGGCTAATTTTCAGAAGTAGATCACCAGGCCTTTCTTCCTAGTCTGTCTTAGTCTAGAAGCTCCACTGAAACCTGTTCACCATGGGTGACCCTGCTGATATTTGAAATACCGGTGGCATAGCGTCCAGCATCATAGCAACACACAAGCTACCACAGTAGAACAAACTGACAGATGGGTGGTGGATAGGAAAAATAGATTTAATCAAAACAACTCCTCAGTCCGTAGGCTCCTAAGACAGAATGTTCATGCATGCGTGTGCGTGTGTTCATTTAATCATTCATTTATTACTAAATAAGCACTTCTAAGTGTCCACTCTGCTCTGTGCGTTATGCTAGGCACCAGAGATGTAAAAGTGAAAATCGACAGTACGTGCTGTTAAGGAGTTTCCGGTTTATCACGAGTGACAGGCTGTTAAACAAGCATTCCTGAATGAGCAAGAAACGGCTTCAGAGGGGAGGTCAGTGTTTTAGTGGTGGCTCAAAGGATGAATGGGAGTCACCAGACCTGAAGGAGTTAAAGCTTTTTCCAGGTGAGGAGAGAGGCATGTGTGATGTCTCTGGAGTGAGACGTCATATTCAAACCTGAACACCATAATCTCTCTGAAGAACTAATGTATTAGAATTTGGGGTGTGGCACTTTAAAGTTAAGTGTTTTCCCCAAGGTCACATTGGCACCCAGTAACTGAGTGGAGGCTAAATGCCAGGATTTTTGACACCGAGTTTGTTGTTGAATAATAAAATTTCCTAACAAAAAGGATGCAGAGAAATGCAACCAAAATAAACCACGTGCATAGCGGCACGTTTATGGTATTACAAGGGAAAATATTCTTGCCATGTTAAACTAGCTTTCATTTTAGTTTATGAAGGATGTACTTCTTTTGCACCCTAAGCAAAAAAAGCTTTTCACAGTACAGGTATTTTTTTGATATGTGAATTAAAATGTAATGCTAATTAATACTACTGGGTCATAGGATTAAATATATAATTCATGCTGCCAGTTATATCTACAGAGAGCAGTGAGATTAACCTCATGTTTATACAAAATATGTATCTTTGAGATGCAGAATATAGATTACATATTAAACTACGCTGAATCTCAAGGGAGTGACAATATCCTTAATGGGTATGTGCTATTGCAGTTCAGCTGATTGAGCACATCACTGCTTTCATGGTGCTGTGAAGACTTTCTTTAATATGCTGTATCTAAAAGGTTTGCACGGATGAAGAAAGAGGCCTAACAGTGAACTACTCTTTGATTTGAAGATGCCAGCTTTCCGATGGCCTCCAGAGTTCTAGAACTGACTTAAGCAGTAGCAGTTACTCTTTTCGGTAGCAACCGTTTGTTGGAACTGAAGCGGTTTTTGAGGAATTGTTGATAGTTGGGCTATGCTTGTGATTAAACGTAGCCTTCTATTCCAAGATGTGCTTTCAAGATGAGGAAAATCCGTTTTTCTTCTTGACTGTTCACAATAATAATTAACATGTGATGAGGAAACATACCCTAGTTTAACAACGTACTCTGGAGAAGGATCTTGAAAATAGCTTTAAAAAAATCATCTGAAAATATATTGCAGCAAAATTATAGACAGAGAAATTAGAGCAAACATAGCAGGAATGAAAATATATGTAAATATACTAAAATTTCCTATGAAAAGATGGAGATTCTTGTATTGAGAAAAGATTAATTCCACCTGTATGTGGACTATAAGGGACAACATATGTCTCATCGTATTTAAGAAAATATTAAAAGTAGAAATGTTAATATCAGAAAACAAAAATTAAGGTAAAAATATTAAGTAGGACAAAAAGTTATATTTCATAGTAATGATTATAATTCACAAAAAAAGATTTATCCATCATTAGTCATTTACAAAACAACACAGCATCAAAATATATAAAGCAAAAACTTATAATAATACGACAGAAATGTGATAATACAATAGTCATATTGAGGAATTTTAAGACACATGTCTTAAAATCTCTCTGAAACTGACAGATCATATAGACCAAAAACATGATTAAAGATAGATATACACAAATACATGAATTATCACTACATGATGAAGTCACTGGATGTGGTTTTGGGAAGAGATGCCCAGTGGCACACGATCAGTTAGTTTTGGAAGCGTTTCAAGTTAATTTAAATGGATTTTCTGACAAATGCTTTCTTTCCCCCTCCATGAAATTTTTATCAGATTCTGTCATGGTGCACGTAGCTGTAATTCATTCATTTGATTTTCACTGTTTGCATGTTATTTTATATCCCAGGATTTATTTATTCATCCTATTATTAATGTTTAAAAAGAATGTTTCCAATTTTTTGTTATTTCCACCAGCATACCTATGAACATTGATACCTATCCCATGTGCTCATGGGCAAATTTTCTTTATTTTATCAACATAGGAGTTGACTTGCTGGATCACATGGTATGGGCATTTTCATCTATACAAAATAACACTGATTTATTTTCCAAAATACTTGCATATATTTAATCCTCCATCAGAAGTACATAAATGCTCTGTTCTTTTTTTTTCCATGCATTCACTGACACTTAGATATTTTTTATTTATTCAAAACTGGTGCATATATAACCGTAACTCATTTTGTTCTTAGTTTACATTTTACTGATTACTAATGAGGATGAACATCTTCTTATATGTTTATTGGTCATTCAATTTTCTTCTTAGTGAAGTGGCAAAGTTCCTCAGTCTTTACTTTGACTGAAATGTGACTGTTTTACTCTTGTACTTGAAATATTTTTTTCCAGCTATTGGATTCTTGGTTAACAATAATTTTCTCTTAGTTCACTAAAGGTGGATGACTTCCATTGTTGCTGTTGAGAAGTCAGCAGTTAGTCTAATTGTTGCTCCTTCAAAGGTTGTACCTTTTTTCTTTCAGAATGCTATTAGAGATTTTTTATTTGGTGTTCTTCAGTGTCTAGGTATGAATTTCTTCTCACTTAACCTTTTGGAATTTGATTGGCTTCTTACATATGAGTGTCTTTCATCATTTCTGGAAAATTCTCAACCATTAAATCTCCAAACATAAACTTTCTTCTCCTCTTAAAACATTGATTAGATATGCTAGACGCTATCATTCCATTCTCTGTGTCTCTTAACATCTCTTAATATTTATCAGTTCTTTTTTCCTCTCTATGCAGCACTCTGAAATATTTTTACAGAATTATCTTACAGTCCATTAATATGTTCTTTTGTTGCATCTAATCATTACTAATCCTGTCCAAAAAATTTTTTACACATCTTTTTAAATTGTGAAATTGTGAATTCCTAAAATTAAACTTACCTTGTTCTCTTGAGACAAAGTCAGCTTGATCACAGCATTTTCACAATTTTACTTATTCTTGGATTCATTTTTCTAATATGTTGTTTTAAATTTTCACTTTTATGTTCATAAGTGGCATTGCATTCTAACTTTTCTTTCTTCCTTTCTCCTTTGCCTTTGTCTTCTCTCCCTCTAATAGTTTTGTCTATGAATATTATGCTAGGTAGAGTTTGTCAACCTTGGCACTACTGACTTTTTGACCAGAGAATTCTTTGTTGTGGAGGGCTGTTCTGTGCATCATAGGATGTTTAGCATAGCAGGATGTCTACTCACTACATTTCAGTAACACCACCATCCCTCCCCAGTCATGACAATCAAAAAAATTTTTTTTCAGACATTGCCAAATGGCCCCTGGGAGCTGAAATTTCCCCAGTTGAGAACCATTGTGCTAGCAGGACGCTTGGAAATATAAAGATTAAAGTTCATCCTACAAAATACACTGCCTATACTCTTTAAAACTGTCAAAGTCATAAAAGACAGAGAAAGACTGAAACTATGCCAGATTGAGGAAAGAAAAATAAACATGACATGCATTTTCTTGAACAGAATCCTGGAACAAAAAGGAGAGATATTTTTAGAAAAGTTATCGAAATTTGAATGGAATCTGTGGATTCGGTGGTGGTGGTATATCGGTGTTGATTTTCTGACAAAGGCTTGTACAATAACTAAAAAGGTTGTCCTTGTTTTAAGGAAAAACACACTGGGCTATTTAGGCAGTAGAATGGTTGGGTATCATGTCTACAGCTTGCTATCACTTCATTCAGAAAAAGACTAATAATAATGAAAATAATAATAATAAAAAGAGAGAGAAAGAATGAGAGAGACAGAGCATGAATGAGGTGAAATGTTACTATAAATCTAGGTGAAGTTGATAAAGGGGCTCTTTATAGCATATTTCCAACTTCACTTTACTTTGAAATTATTTCCTAAAAGTTTATTACAAAATCAAATGCGGTGTCAGTATATATTGCTCATTTTACAGTGCATTGCACAAATGTATGCCAAGCTTAGTGATATGTATTGAAAGGCAAGAGTAAAAGTGTTGGAGGTATATGAAAAGTATTCTAACAAATTTTAGCAATAGATACATTTTAGAAAAAATATTTTAATTTTTTAATTGAAGAAGTTTTGAGGGTGTGATGATGTTAGTTAAACCTTATATGTTCAATCATTTTAAATTTGATAATCAGTCTTCCTCCTGTAATGTGATTAGTTACTCCCTGGTGGCGCAGTGGTTAAGAGCTATGGCTGCTAACTGAAAGGTCAGCAGTTTGAATCCACCAGCCGCTCCTTGGAAACCCTATGGGCCAGTTCTACTCTGTCCTAGAGGGTTGCCATAAGTGGGAATAGATGGCAATGGTTTTTTTTTTTTTTTTTTTTTGGTTAAGACATCCTAAAATACATGTTCACATCAAGTAGAGAGGGGCTTTATAGATGAGAAAGGGAAGTGATGCAAGAGAATCTGAGAAGGCGGCCATATTAATGCTTGAAGAGTAAAGTAAGATAGGGCAATAAAATTTTGCCTCCCCAACATCACTGAGACTATATTCCTGCCCGTGAAAAATTTTAAGTGGTAGAACAAATGAAATGAACTGTTTAAAAAAGGACATACCTCAGCATGACTATTGATACTGATATGTGACACAAAAAATGGCTAAAAGTAAATGGAAATTTATTCAATTCATAATCAAGTGAAAATACTCTAGTCCTAGGGAAGGTACTTGTACAGACGGTTTTTTCATCCCCCAGGTCCTAAATTTAATCAACTGTAATTACTTTTTCATGATATTCAATCTTTTATATCTCTGAAATTATTGTTTGCTTTAAATGAAAAATGCATATTTTTATCATATAATTATCTACCTGTTTTAGTAATTCTTTTTGAAGGCAATTAAAAAAAAGTTCACCCTTAAACAAAATCACAGCTTGTGGCAATGTGCCTCAGATATGAAATACTGAACATACAGTATGTACTGAGGTAGAAGAACTTGGATGATGATAACTTCATTCTTAGGTACCAAACAATTGATGAAAATTATCAGACTCTTGATTCTGAAACAAGAGTTTAATATTATCAATTCTAAACTTTGCCTTGTATTTGTAAGTGCTTAAAGGTAGTAGTATTAAGATCATGTAACAGGTAATGATAACTGAGTGCTTATTATATGCCAGGCACTGTTCTAAGCACTTTATATGCATTATGTATATATAAATAATCCTTATGAAAGTCACATTAGTCAGGTATTATCATTAACTGTGTTTTACTGATGATAAAACTAAGTCTGAGAGAGATTCATTATTGCCTAAGATCACTATCTAGTAATTATCAGGGCGTCTCTGGGTGGTGTAAACAGTTAATGCACTCTGCTAACCAAATGACTGGAGGTTCCAGTCAACCCAGAGGTATAAGAAAGACCTGATGATCTACTCTTGAAAAATTAGTCATTGAAAACTCTGTGGACCACAGTTCTACTCTGACATACAGCGGGCCACCATAAATCAAAATCGACTAGATGGCAAATGGTAACGATTATCAGAGCAGAGACTGATGCAAAAACTGAGTAATATCTACTAGGTGATTTTGCTATATTATATGTAGAAGTGATTGAATTATTTTAAGGTCATGAAAACAAAATTCAGAGGAAATTGTAAATTTACTGTTCCACTTCAGTCTGAGGCATTTTCCATTAAAAGTGCTCAATTAATGGTTATTAGAGTTGTTGAATAGCGGGGGTTCCCTATGTCATTTTTATGATTAAAATTCCTTGGACTACACTAGATTCATATCATTGTCAAATTGTATAAAAATTCGTTAAATTGAAATTCTGTTTTATTGGGTCCCTCCATGAACGGAAGCAAGTCGACTTGACAAATCTATATCTGTCAGTCAGTAAAACACTTTCCATGGAATCTGAAGTAAACTGGGTAAGCTGTACTGATTGAAGGTATATGGTTTTAAATATAAAGCCACAGAATTTCACTCTGTAAATGATACAGGAAATATTTCAGAAAAATAAATAATTGAACAAAAATATTTTCCTATTTCATACTGTCTTAGTCATCTAGTGCTGCTCCAGCAGAAATACCACAAATGGATGGTTTTAACAAAGAAAAATTTATTCTCTCACAGTCCAGTAGGTTACAAGTCCAAATTCAAGGCATCAGCTCCAGGGGAACGCTTTCTCTGTTGGCTCTGGAGGAAAAGTCCATGTCATCAGTCTTCCTTTGGTCTGGGAGCTTCTCTGCACAGGAACTTCAGGTCCAAAGGACACGCTCTGCTCCCAGCACTGCTTTCTTGGTGGTATGAGGTTCCCATGTGTCTCTGCTCGCTTCTGTCTTTTATATCTCAAAAGAGATTGAATTAAGACACTAATCTTGTCAACCTCATCAGTATAACCTCATCACAGTGATAGAATTTACAACACATCAGGAGATCACATATAATCTCATCATAGTGATAGAGTTTACAACACATAAGGAAATCACATCAGATAACACAATCATACAATACTGGGAATCATGACCCAGCCAAGCTGACAGATATTTTTGGGGGACACAACAGAATCCATGACACTCCAGCCTTTGGCCCCCCAAAATTCATGTCCTTGCAACACACAAAATATACTCATCTCATCATATCACAGCAAAAGTCTTAACTCCAAGTCCAAATTCCAAAAATTCCTCTTCATCTGTGAAATCTAGAATACAAGTTACCTGCTTCCAAAGGTACAATGGCAGAACAGGCACAAGCTAGACATTTACATTATGAATCGGAGAAATTACAGGGAAAGAAGGAATAACAGGCACCAAGCAAGTTAGCAGAACACATTACATTAGCCCTCAAGGCTCTGAAAAGAATCCTCTGTTCTCTGAGACAATTTACACAATAGCCCTGCCCTCCAGAGTCTAGGTATTGGCCACAGTCTCCGGATTCTGAGTGGAAGCCCCTCGGCCCTGGGCTTCAGCTCCGCCTTCCAGGCCCACTGGGACAGCAACTCTGCTCCCTCGGCTTTAGGCGCACTACTCTCCTAGTCCATCGGAGTGACAACTCCACCCTTAGAAACACCAGGGGCCATGGCTCCACCCTTTGAAACCCCAGAGGTCTTGGCCATACCTTTTGAGACTGAGGCAGCTCAGCTTCTTGTGTTCCTTGTCTCTTCAGCTTCTGCTTCCTGTGGGCTCTTGGCCTTCGGGCCTCAAGCCCACATCTGCCCTACTGGGGCAAGTGTTCCAAAACTCGGTAGCTCCACCGATTAACTGCCTGGAGGCATCCCACTCTTCAAGGAAGCCTGCTGCACACAGACACTCAGCTCCCTCGCTCTGTGGGTCAGCAAGCCTAACTCCACCGTTAAGTGCCCGAAGGCACCCCACTCCACCAGGAAGCCTCCCGCGCACAGGCACTCAGCTCTCTTGCTCTGTGGGTCGGCTCCAGCACCATCTCGGGCTGGTCTCCTGGTTGCGCTTCTGCTGGTTCTCTGTCGCTGCCCTTTCTGTGCTGCTGCAGGTTCTCTGCCACTGCTGGTCCTCTGCCGCTGCCGCACCTCTATCCATTCACAGTTTCAAAACCACTTCCACATTTTAGGCATCTGTCAGAGCAGCACCCCACTCCTGGTACCAAATGTCTTAGGCTGGGTTCACTAGAGAAGCAAAACCAGTAAAGTGTATAAATATATATATAGAGAGAGATTATATCAAGGAAACAGCTCACACGATTGTAGAGGCTAGAACGTCCCAAGTCCGTTGATCAGGGTAGAGGCCTCTCCCAAGTCACACAGCTGCAGAAGCTGGCAAGTCCAAGATTGGAAGGTTGAAGAGCAGGGCTCCCACTCACAGGCAGTACAGATCGAAGAATCCCAGGTTCGGCAGATAAGCTGACAGCTCAAGTCCCAAGAATGGGAGATGAGACGACAGGAAGCACTGCAGGATCCAGAGAGAGAGCAAAAAGCCAGAACGTCTGCTTATATACAGATTCGGGCCACACCCCTAAGGAGACTCCCTTTCATCTGATTGGCTACTCACAGTATATTCAATCATGGGAGTGATTACATTAAAACACAGAGAATCATGGCCCAGCCAAGTTGACACACAATCTTAACCATCACACATACCATAAAAGAACAATTCAAGATAATATATTAGAGGAATTGGAAGTGAGACAATAGCCAGAATTTTAGCCTTCTCTTACAATAGCCTGTTTTTTCTGAGTTTTTCTAAGCCTTTACTATTACTATACCTCCCTGGGTATATGTGTGTTTATAATAGCTCCTTAAAATAATCCAACCAGCACGCACACAATTGATTAGTGTCACTAGAACCTTTTTTTATAAAACTGTGATTACACCCATTTAAAAATAGGTACTTGCTACTGAGCTCATGTTGTGCCATTAAGCCATTATATGCTAATAATGTATAAATGTGTGGCTGTGAAATTTCCGCAGCATGCACTAATTAGTTTATTGTCTATAAAAGTTCTAGTGAACCACTTAATCTATGGGATATACATATTTTAGATTGAAAAGGAAAATATTATGTCATTCTTTGGGGGAAATTCTGTTCCTCCACATTAGAAACTTTTTATAGTAACTGTCTGTGTAAGCTACTTTAGAGCTATTTACATTGAACTAATTCTGATTGATTGTGCCATCCGGTTAAATAATGAAATTTATAAAATTTTTGCTATGCCTAGATTAAATGAGCAGCAGAGCAATGACTTTGAACAGTAAGATCAACTAGGTAACATCTGTAATGCCACTGTACTGTACTTGGGCTCACAAGGAATAGCCTACTTTTGGTCTTGAATATTTATACACACTTCTCTAGCTGGCTATTTTCAGGTTCTCCAGAAACATAATCTGGCTACAATACAGACTGAAAATAATTAAAATAAAATAAAAACAATTCAGAGTATTATTGGTTTAAAAAACATTTTTCAAGGTTGGAAAGATGTTCCCAAAGGATAATATTTTTAAACTAATTATAGTATCTTCCTCTTCTTCCCTCACTAAATGACACTCATTCCCAACTATGAATAGAATTTATATCTAGAATTAGTTTTCCTGGGCAGCAATGGTATCAAAATTAGGATTAGCAAATTATAGAATCACACATATAAAATTGCTAGCTCCCTCACCACTCTCTTCCTTCTTTGGTCTCTCAAATCCTACCTTAGGAAAATCAGGAATAATAGTGTTTGATGTGGTTCTGATAAAGGTTTGTTGGTATATGCAATGAAGGCCTAGAATAGGAATAGAAATAGAATTTCTGATTAAGGATAATCTAATAACTTCAATTATCAAAATAAAACTATATTTTGACTAATTCCTGCACACTTTCACTGAGATGGAAATATTTATTTAGGTAGATATATAGCAATATTTCTCTGAAAGGGGAACGCTTGTGTGCCATTTATATGCATATTTCACCCATGATCATCATCAACAAAAAAGGAATGCTAAATACTCAATAAATATTTGGTAAATTAATACTGTTAAGAACATCTTTTCTCATAGGAAGATACATAGGACACCATTTTGCTACCCTAAATTCACTGAGGTCTATCATCAACATAAACTGTAAAATTTTAAATAAAGCAATTTTCTCGCTGCCAAGTTTGGAATATCTCTGTTAGTTTAGTTCAATTTACACTTTGCCATTCAATTAGAAAAAGGACCATTGTAGTAGCAGAACAGGAGCCCTAGTGATGCAGTGGTTAAGAGCTTGGCTGCTAACCAAAAGGTTGACAGTTCGAATCCACCAGCTGCTCCCTGGAAACCCTTTGGGGCAGTTGCACTCTGTCCTATGGGGTCGCTATGAGTTCAGAATCAACACAATGGCAACAGGTTTGGTTTTTGGAGTAAAAGAACAATAGTAGTAACCTGACAAAACAAAGAAGGATCTGCCCACTCAAATTTTATGCCAATAATGGTATTGCTAAACACAATCACAAAAGTATTTTGAAAACATCTTAAAAAATCCAAGGTACAGTTGTTATAATTCATAAATTACAAGCCCTATCAACTCAGTTCATATCCATACATCTGGTAGATTAAGAATATTGGCTGAAATAGTTTTTTTTTTTTTTAATTCATTTATGCTGGCATTTCAGCGAGTACATACGGAGTATGATGTGGTCATTCTTCTCAAAGAGCTACATTGACATCAGAGTAATGAGGTGACATAAAACATTTGCTGCTTTTGACAGGCACACTTCAATTAGCTAAGGAGCAACAGAGCCTAGTACCATGGAATTTATGCTCAAGGTGATGCAAACATATCTTTCTACTTAAAACCATCAAAAGTAATATCCTGCATGGCTATGTGGTCATGACAGCCTATGCTGTTGTTTCCCATCGTTCTTCCCCAATAGTTTACAATCCCTTAATTACCATTGCTTGACTCTTGGTACCAAGGACTTCATTAGAGATTGCAAAGGGATGATTTTCTAATTCTATCATTTATTTCCTGGAAATATTCAACAATTAAGAAATTTCCCTCATGCGCTAGAACTATTTTGTTAGCCTGAAATATTGTTAATCCTGGAAGGGTTCACTATGTATCTATATCTTTTCCTGTTATCAAATTTCAGAGTAATGAAGTGGTGCTCCCAGCAATTTCCATTGGAATCCCATTAATTCTGTCTCCTTCCTTCCTCCTTTCCTTTTTTAACCTTCCTCCTTTCCTCTCTCCCTCCACCTTCTCTTTCTGTGTCTCTCTCTCTTCCTCTTTATTTTATTATTGATGGCTTCATGGCTTTTAAAATATGCTCTAATCAATTAGAATCATTATTATGTCAATGTTCGAAGTCTCTCAAGTTGTAAGCCCCTCAAATTGTATTCAATTTCTTTAAAATGACCACATGAGTCTTTGAGTGTGTGTGTATGATATATATGTATGCCTTCAAACTGGAATGCCATGAAAGAATTTGCTTATACAACTTTGAGTAATTATGATGAATCAAGTAGGCAAAACTGCTCTCCAGTCTTTACATAGATCACAATCAATGTAAATTAATCTATGGTAATTCATTTGAGTAAAACATGAAAGTGGGCAGGCCCCCTGTATTGGAAAAGTTACTTTAAGATACAGTAATGCTATCTTTTGGGCCCTAAGTTGTCACCAACAGAACTAGCTAAATGGAAACTAAAATGTAGTCATTGGGTCTTTCAGAATCATTACCCTATTTTAGTGTAAAAAAGAGGTAGACTACCTGTTGAAGTAGACCTCACAGTGCTCCACAGCTAGGTATCTCTTATTAGAGACTGAGAAAAATAGGAATAAAGAAAATACATAGATTATCCTAAGCTATGTCCCCATAAGGCTTTTATCACGCCACTTTATTGTAGGCTTATCAACTCATTACTTGGTAATTTGAATGTCTTCCTCTTTACCCTTTTTGTACCTTGGCTCCTAACTTAAAAAAAAAAAAAAAAAGTTGTAATGAAACTAAATAAAGCCAAATATTGGTAAAAGAAATAGAAGCACAATCTCTAAACTAAGAAAATTTGAGTAACATGTATAAATCCTAGACTCTTCCAATCAAAATGTTGGGCATGACTAAATGCAATCTGATGGACTCTGTTTTCATTCACTTGTGATTTCTTTTCTTATTTTTTAAATTTGTTTCCTCTGTATAACTGCTGGAAACCCTGGTGGTGTAGTGGTTAAGAGCTACGGTTGCTAAACAAAACATCAGCCTTTCAAATCCACCACCAGTCACTCCTTGGAAACCGTATGGGGTAGTTCTACTCAGTCCTATAGGGTCGCTGTGAGTCAGAATCGACTCAACGGCAACGGGTTTTTGGTTTTAGTTTATTTGACTACCACACAAGAATTGGTAAGTCAGTAAGGCCTAAACACTTGCTCATTAACTCCAGCCATCACTTTAACTTTACTGTGTAACTGTAAATAATCTTCTATCTCACAGAATTAATAAGTTAGTAATTGTAATTGAAGCCTAGCAAAAATTATTTTATTTAGCTGTTTGAATTTAATCCTCTAAAATATTTGTGAATGCAGGCCATATAAATGTTGACTAACCAAAAAAAAAAAAAAAGAAAGCAGTGGCTGATGGGTTTGAACTGCTGACTTTTTGTTTAGCAACTGAGCTGCCTAACCACTGTGATACCAGGGCCCCTTAGGTATGTACTACTTATGTTTGAGTTAATCTACTTCTCAATTCTGATCAGGTGAGCCACTATGTAAAATATGTGTATTTTATATATATTTGAGTCATTGACACTGTATTTTTTATTTGGATAAATGTAACTGGTGAGGCTTAAAAACCATGGGTTATAGTATCAAGAAGATAATCGAATGGTTATCTTACAGAGGCAACTTGACAGTTTTCCTGATGCAGCCAGTTACAATAATACTTTATTTAAGATTATGAAGGGCAGGGATCGTGTTGCTTTATACATATTTGTTTTCACCCGTCTCTCTAAGATTTGAGTTGTGGTATCCAGCAAGGTGTTCTATTCAACAAGGACACTCAGACAGTTGATGTTCTCACTGTCTGACCACCATAAATATTTACTACTGGCAAAGCAGTTGATTATTTGTGTACTGTTTAGATCTACAACTTTTATAACTGCCGTAATAAGTCGTGGGCTAGACTGCAGGCAGATGCCTGCAAAATTTCAACTGTTTTTACAATCAGTTCCAATCACCAAGGTTGAAGCAATCATGAAGGGCCTTGCACTGCTGCTTCTTAAGGTAGGAAAACTAACGGGTTTGGCCACACAATAATCTGTGCACATGGGTAAAGTCTCTAGGTCACAGCTGTAGTCTGGTTTTTCACTTAACTGTTTAACGTAAAAATACAATTTACATGGAAATTTTGTAATGTAAATGGTATGATTTTCTTTAACATGAAGAAAATAAAAAAAGAATAGACATCTTTAAAATATAGCAGTCCGTAAAAGTGCTCAGTAATAACATCTAGAAGTGGATTCCCCACAAGATGAATTAGTATTTTGTATAGGGCCTCCTGGAACCCGGTGGTACAGTGGTTAAGAGCTAGGCTAACCAAAATGTCAGCAGTTCGAATCCACTGTGGAAACCCTATGGGGCAGTTCTACGAGTTCTGAGTTGGAACTGAAGGCATTGGGTTTGTGTTTTCTTTGGTTTTTTATGAGTCGGAATATCAACTTCTTTTTCTGTTTATAGGGTGCCCTACTTCAAGACCTGAAGGGTGCCAGGCAATGGCCGACAGCATCTAAGGATGGGTCCTGGATGCCGCAGAGAGCATTGTGTGTGGGGTGGGGGGGGGGCAGCGGGATCTTGGAAAGAGGCCAAATAAACACAGGAGTTGTGCTGGGGTGGAGTAGTGGCTAACACTCAGAGTCACACAGCTGGTGATTGGATTCCTAGATTCAAAGCTGTGCTGCTCGATATTGCAAAGATTAGTGATTGTGACTTACACAATAATTTGTAAGATATATCTGGATGGAGGAGTTAGAATATGTACTAAACACATAGGCATTTTATTTAAAATGATGTTGAAAAAAGGACTGTTCAGAAAGTGAATAAGAAAAGATGATAATATAATACCGGAGGGAGGGGGGAAATAGAAGTCCGCTCTCAGGTATCTTACGAATAGCAAATAAATCTTTACATGTATTTCCCAATAATATAATTTAATAAATTCTTTTAAAAGCCTCAGTGAAAGATCAAAATATAATCTTCATTTTCTATGATCGAAGGTTTTACCTGGAAACTCAAAATACATTTTCTTAATTCTATTTTAGGTCCTTGCATTTTATTTAGTACTTTGATTGCTAAATGTTTGCTATTTACATAATGTTATCTTGGTGAATCCAACTTGTGATTGATAAAATTAGGGTAATTTTTCATGATAGATGATAAGATTATCAAGATGCAGGATCTATGGAGCATCAAACAATAAGTTAAATATATCAAATTGGAATTATTTTTTCATTTGTATTTATAAAGGACAGTCTCTCCTGGCGTTTCAGACTTTGGACAATGGAGTCAGAAACATCTGCCATTAAATACAAATGACTTACAAGTGACTGTGGACAACTTTTATTTTTAATAGTATTTACTCACATGATGACATGAGCTTGAAATGAAATAGTTGAGGTAGTGCTAGGAACATGCTATGTACTCAGTATGATCTTGATCATGAAAACTGTTCTGTGATTCACAATATTGAGATAGCTTTGTGGCAAAGCAAACAAGCAAAAAACTATATATCTTAATATTATATTTTAATAAAGTCAGCATTCTTTTAAAATTAATTTTAAATACATACTGTATACAAAAGAATATGCAAAATCTAAAGGCAAAATTTAAAAAAAAATAAAATGAGCAACCATGTAGCCAACATTCATAGTAAGAATTAAACCATCATCAATGTCAGAGAAGCCTCCTAGATGCCCTTACCTGACTGGATATTCTTTCCTCTTCCTCAACGGAAATATAATCCCAAATGTTGCGCCTTTCATTCCTTTGCTTTTCTGAATAGTTTTACTACCTATGTAGAAAACCAACCAACCAACCCATTGCCCTTCAGCTGATTCTTACTCATGGCAATCCCATGTGTTACAGAGTGGAACTGCTCCATAGGTTTTCTTGGTTGTAATCTTTACTTCTGCAAATCACCAGGCCTTTCTTTTGTGGTGCTGCTGGGTGGATTTGAACTGCCAACTTTTTGATTATCAGTCTAGCACAAATCGTTTGTGCTATACAGGAACTTTTATTATCTATGTACACCGGTCTTAAAATAAAAGTTTAATTTTCCTACTTTTGAACTTATTTGAAAAAAAAAATCATATTCTACTATGACCTGCATATTGTACTCAGTATTGCTTTTTATGAGGTTCATTCATGTGAAGTGTATTGTTCCAGATCAAGGGGTGGCCTGTGGCTGTAGTTGGTCATCCCTATTCTAGATCATTCATTCTTCACCAATGTTTAGAATTCCTTTCTATGAATATCAGTCTCTTTATCTTTTTTTAAAAATTTTTATTGTACTTTAGCTGAAGGTTTACAAAACAAATAGTTTCTCATTAAACAGTCAGTACACATATTGTTTTATGACATTGGTTAATTTTTCTCTTTTCTGAGGAGGCCTAGTGGTGCAGTGGTTAAGTGACTGGCTGCTATCCAAATGGCTGGTGGTTCGAACCCGCCAGCGGCTCCTTGAGAAAGATTTTGCAGTCTGCTTCTGTAAAGATTACAGCCTTGGAAACCCTATAGGGCAGTTCTACTCTGTCCTACAGGGTCGCTATGAGTCAGATCAGACTCGATGGCAATGGGTTTGGGTTATCTTTTTTGTTCAAATTGTCAATTTCTCTGTTTGATTCCCTAAAATTTTGTTTTATATATTTCAAGGATACATGAATACTAACAGGGCCAGTTTCATGGGCTTAGGACTTGTGCAGTCATACAGGGCCCCATGATTATAAGGGCCTCGTGCTTGGTTTAATGCTCCGCTGGAGTCATCTTGAAATTATTATAGTTTTGAACAGAGGGGCTCCATATTTTCATTTTGCACTGGGCTTTGTAAATTATGAGTCTGCTTCTTTATATATGTTTAGAATGGTTTTTGGCTTTGTACAATTTTTGCTTTATGTATTTCAAGCCTATATGCATACACTTTTAGAATTATATCTTTGTGGAGAACTGAAAGTTTTATCATTATGTAATAACCCTCTTTATCTCCCGTAATACCTTTAGTCTTCAAGTCTATTTTTGCCTGGTGTTTATTAACCATTTTATTTTGTGTCTGTTTGCTATCTCTTTTTTATCCTCTTTTAAAACTTATTTGTCTTTAATTTTTCAATATGTGTTTTTAAAATAGAGCAAAGCTGTATTTTTGCATTAATTTTAATCCAGGTTGTATGGACTGCAACATAACTGACAAAGTTAGTTATGCTACTTTTATTGTGATTAGTAATTGTGATGGTTAAGATTGCGTGTCAACTTGGCTGGGCCATGATTCTCAGTGGTTTGATTGTCGTATGATGTTGTGATCACTTCCATGATGAGATCTGATATGACGTGATCACCCCCATGATGGAGTCTGCTGTGAGTAGCCAATCAGTTGAAAGGGAGTTTCCTTGGACATGTGGCCTGCATTGATTATAAGTGGATATTCTGGCAAGGCTTGTGGGCTTTTGCTCGTTTTGGATCCTGCAGATGGCTCCTGTTCATCTGACCTCTGGTTCTTGGGACTTGAGCTAGCAGCTTACCTGCAGTCTTGCCTGCTAATCTTGATATTTGTTGATCTTTATAGCCTGTGAGCAAGAGCCCTGCTCTCCGACCTGCCAATCTTGGGTTCACCAGCCCCTGTGGCTATGTGAATCAGGAGAAGCCTCTATCCTCACCCATGGACTTGGGCATTCCAGCATCTACAAGTGAGTGAGCCATTTCCTTGATATAAATCTCTCTATACATACATTTATATGCTTTACTGGTTTTGCTTCTCTAGAAAACCCAGCCTAAAACATTTGGTAGCAAGAGTGGTTCTAGAGAAACAAAATTGTAAGGATGAGTTTTCTAAATTGTTTCCTAAGTCTGTTTAGTCTTAAAGATGTTGATGACTCTGCTTCCAGTCATAAAGTGGGCACTGCTAATCCATGGGGTAAGCTGGCAATTCAAATATGCAAAACGTCACCACCAGTAGATCAGGTATTGATGAAAGGTGAGGATCTGGGTGAGTGCATGTGTGATATCTTTCTATAATTTTGTCATAATGAGAAGTATAAGGAAGCTAGTTTGTTGGTCCTTTTTTCGTGAGACAAACTGGTGAAAGTAAGAGATGTGCTCAGGGCTTCAGAGTCAAAGCTCAAGTGCCACATAAATGACCTCAAAGTTTCCATTTGTGCCTTGAAAGCAAGCCTTATTTCTTGTAATAACAGAGCTGATATTGTAAGAATGGCTGAATTACAATGCCAACTCAACTGCCAACCTTGAGAGGTGTCTGAAGTAAAAGTGAGGGCATTGATTGGGAAGAAGTGGGATCCTGAAACTTGGGATGGGGGTGTATGGGCAGATGATAAGGAAGCTGGAGACACTGAGTCCCTAAATTCTGTTGAATCACTCCTGCCAACAGAACCAACTCCGTCACTCTCATCTGAAGAGAGTACTCCATGTTTGTCTGCTAAACCACTCTCCCCAGTAAAACCATTAACCCCCCTACTCTCATCTAATGAGATTAAACCATCTGCCTCTAAAGCGCTTTTGTCAAGTCATTGCCTGGGACATCACCTGAGGCAGATGCTTTACAACACAACCCTGAAAGTTCTCAAAACATTTCCCCACAGATTTTGGCTTCTAGACCTATAGCTAGACTTAAGTCTTAGCGAACCCCAAAGGGTGAGGTACAAAGTGTGACCCAGCAGCAGGTACGCTACACTGCAAAAGAACTGCTTGACTTTTCTAATATGTACAAACAGAAACCTGGAGAATATGTGTGGGAGTGGCTATTAAAGGTGTGGGATAATGGTGCAAGGTACATGAAGATGAGTCAGTCTTAGTTTATTGATATGGGCCTACTAAGCACAAATTCTTCATTCAGTGTTTCAGCTCGAGAAGTCAGGAAAGGATCTTATAGTTTATTTGGTTACGGTGCTGAAGCATGGATTACATGGTAGCTTACACTAAATCTAATTGAAGTACTAGACCTGCCTTGGTATACTGTAGAAGAAGGTATCCAAAGGCTTAGGGAAATTGGCATGTTAGAGTGGTTTTATCAAGTTAGACCCACAGACCCACACATGGACTGCCCAGAAGATACACCTTTTACCACAATGGTTAGGAACAAATTTGTGAAGGGAGCCCTAGCATCCTTGAAGACTGCTGTGATTGCTATTTTCTGTAAGTCAGATTTGACAGTGGGAACTGTCCTAACTGAATTAAGACACCTAATTACAATGGGTCTGATTGGAGCCCGTGGTGGTAGTGGCCAAGTGGTGACACTCAATCTACAAAGACAAGGTGGACATGGTTACCATAATGGACAGCAGACTCAAAGCAGTAATCAGAATAGTCTGACTCACGTGGACTTATGGTGTTAGCTACTTAGTCATGGTGTCCCCAGGAATGAAATATATAGTAAATCTACTAAACATTTACTTGTACTGTACAAGTGGATGAATTTTAGGTCAAGCAGTCTAACTCGAATTGCCAGAATAGAGACTCAGGGCCCCTCAATCAGTTCCCAGACTTGAGTGAGTTTAAAGACCCACAACCCCTTGACTGAAGGGGAGGCTGGGTCCCCTTGAGGAAGGACTCCAATACACTGCCAAAGGACTTGTACTGTTTATCTTTCTCCCTGCCTTCCCTAAAGGGATCTAAGGCCTTTTACAAGAGTGACTGTTCACTGGGAAAAAGGAAATAAGCAGACTTTTCAGGGATTACTGGATAGTGACTCTAATTCCAAGAGACCCAAAACATCACTATGGCCCACAAGTCAGAGTGGAGGCATATGGAAGTCAGGTTATTAATGGAGTTGTAGCTCATGTCTGTCTCACAGTAGGTCCAGTGGGTCTCAGAGCCTATCCTGTAGTGATTTCCCAGTTCAGGAATGCATAATTAGAATAGATATACTCAGCAACTGGCAGAATCCCCACACTGGATCACTGACAGATGGAGTAAGGGCTATTATGGTAAGAAAAGCCAAGTGGAAGCCATTAGAAGCAAAAGCAATACTGCATTCCTGGAGGGATTGCAGAGATGACCGCCACCATCAAGGACTTCAAGGATACAACCCCATTCAACTTACCTATTTGGCCTTGTGCAAAAAACAGATGGATCTTGGAGAATGACAGTGGATTATCAAAAACTTAACCAGGTGGTGACTCCAATTGCAGCTGCTGTTCCAGATGTACTTTCATTGCTTGAGCAAATTATTACATCTCCTGGTACCTGTTATGCAGCTGTTGATCTTGCTAATGCCTTTTTCTACATACCTGTTTCAAAGGACCACCAGGAGCAGTTTGCCCTCAGCTGGCAAGGCCAGCAATACACCTTCAGTTGCCTACCTCAGGGCTACATCAACTCTCCAGCCCTATGCCATGATTTAGTCTGCAGGGAACTTGATCAAATTTCCCTTCCACAAGACATCAGACTGGTCCATTAAATTGATGACATTGTACTGATTGGCCCTAGTAAGGAAGAAGTGTCAATGACTCTGGCTTATTTGTAAAACATTTGTGTGCTGGAGGGTCAGAAATTAATCTCACAAAAATTCAGGCACCTTCCACCTCAGTGAAATTTTTAGGGGTCCAGTGGTGTGGGGCATGTCAAGATATTGATTATGAATCAAAAGATAAATTATTGCATCTGGCTCCTCCCATAACTAAAAGGGAGGCACATTGCCTAGTGGGCCTCTTTGGATTTTGGAGACAATATTCCTTATTTGGGTGTGCTACTCTGACCTATTTATCAAGTGAGTTGAAAAGCTGCTAGATTTGAGTGCAGCCCAGAACAAAAGAAGGCTCTGCAACAGGTTCAGGATGCTGTGCAAGCCACTCTGCCCCTTAGGCCATATGATCCAGCTGATCCAATGGTGCTTGAAGTGTCAGTGGCAGATAGAGATGCTGTTTAGAGTCTTTGGCAGGCCCCTATTGGTGAATCACAGTGCAGACCCTTAGGATTTTGGAGCAAAGGCCTGCCATCCTCTGCAGATAACCACTTTGCTTTTGAGAAACAGCTTTTGGCTTGTTACTGGGCCTTAGTAGAGACAGAAAGCTTAACCATGGGACACCAATTCACCATGCAGCCTGAGCTGTGCATCATGAACTGGGTGTTTGACCCACAGAGTCATAAAGTTTGATGTGCACAGCAACACTCCATCAGTAAATGGAAGTGGTATATATGAGTTTGGGCCCAAGCAGGACCTGAAGGCACAAGTAATTTGCATGAGGAAATTGCATGCCCATAGTCTCTGCTCCTGTCACATTACCTCCCATCTCCCAGTCTGCACCTATGGTCTTATGGGGAGTTCCTTATGACCAGTTGACTGAAGAAGAGGAAATTCTTGCCTGGTTTACGGATGGTTCTGTGTCATATGCAGGCACCACTTGAAAGTGGACAGTGGCAGCACTATAACCCCATTCTGGGACCTCTCTGAAGGACAGTGGTGAAGGGAAATCCGCCCAATGGCAGAGCTTCGAGCAGTGCCCCAGTTGTCCACTTTACTTGGAAGAAGAAATGGCCAGATGTGCAATTGTATACTGATTCCTAGGCTGTGGCCAATGGTTTGGCTGGATGGTCAGGGACTTTGAAGGAATATGATTGGAAAATTGGAGATAAGGAGGTATGGGGAAGAGGTATGTGGATAGACCTCTCTGAATGGGCCAAAGAAGTGAATATATTTGTGTCTCTTGTGAATGTTCACCAAAAGGTGACCTCAGAGAGGAGGATTTTAACAATCAAGTGGATAGGATGACACGTTCTGTAGACGCCAGTCATCTTTTCCCAGCTACTCCCATCATTGCTCAATGGGCTCATGAACAAATTGGCCACGGTGGCAGGAAAGGAGGTTATGCATGGGCTCAGCAACATGGACTTCCACTCATCAAGGCCAACTTGGCAACATCCACTGATGAGTGCCCAATCTGCCAGCAGCAGAGACCAACACTAAGTCCCTCGAAGTGATCAGCCAGCAACCTGCTGGCAAGTTGATTACGCCGGACCATTTTCATTATGGAAAGGGCAATGTTTTGTTGTTACCAGAATAGACACTTACTCTGGATATGGATTTGCCTTCCCTGTAAACAGTACTTCTGCCAAATCTACCATCCATGGACTTACAGAATGCCTTATTCACCATCATGGTATCCCACATAGCATTGCCTCGGATCAAAGGACTCACTTCACAGCAAATGAAGTGTGGCAATGGGCCTATTGTCATGGACTTCACTGGTCTTAACATGTTTCCCATCATCCTGAAGCAGTTGGATTGACAGAACAATAGAATGACCTTCTAAAGTCACAATTACAATGCCAGCTAGGTGGCAATACCTTGCAGGGTTGGGGCAATGTTGTCCAGCAGGCTGTATATGCTTTTAACCAGTGTCCAATATATGGTGCTCTTCCCTCAGCTCTTCAGAACCAACTGACACTAGGCAGTGCCCAGCCGCTCCCACAGCACATCCTCTGCCCTCTGAGCCAGCCCTAACCCCTCACTCCTGCAGACCCCTGACCAGGACATGGGCTAAAGCAACAGCCTCAGGAAAAGCCACAATTGCCTGTTGTGGAGACATTGCTCAAATCTCTGGGGCCAACTCTCAGGAGCAGACTCCAGGTACCACAGCCAAAGGCAAATGAGAGCCTTCAGTTATTAGGCAAAATTCTGTCTCCTGGAAAGTCAGAGGTGGGAAAGCAGCAAACTGGAACTGTCAGAGTCAGTCATTTAGCCAATGACTGCTTGCACCAGTGGAGGTGGCTTGGCCAATGGGAAACGTGAGTTTAGGATGGCAAATCAGGGACACACAGGAAAGATGAGCGAGGGAGACATGAAAAGTAAGTTACCAGAGGGAGACACAGCAGGACACACAGGGCCATAAGGGAGCACCTTGGTGTTTGTTACTGCCAGACATATGTCATTAATGCACAAAACATTTGGATAGTAGATTTTTAATTACTCTTGTAAATTTGAAATGTCAGATAATGAAATGGTCTATACGTGTGGGGGGGGTGTATATTTTATAGGTTAGCTTTAAATTTTTAAATGCACAATTGACTTGAATGATATGTTCAAACTATTACTTTCTTCTTGAAGAATGCGGGAATCTTAGAACAGGATAACTCTCATAACCTCCTACCATCTTACTTTCTATTGCAATCCAGTGTTTTGGTTCTCTCTTGCTTCCCAAACACTCTGATTTTATATCGTTAGTGTTGTTTTACATTCAATGTTGTTTAGGTTCATAATGTGTTTACCAGCTTCCTTTCTCACTAGTCCTTGTATCTCAGACTTTCCTTCTTGTACTCTATTAGAACTTTCTGAAGTAGAATTTTAGAAATCTCTTGGTGGTAAATGCATATTTGCTTCGTCTGTAATGTCCTTATTTTACCCTTGTACTTGAAAGATTGTCTTGGAAGAAGTACAACCAGAATGCTCCTTAGAAGCAAGGATGGCTAGACTAAGTCACATACTTTGGAAATGTTGTTAAGAGGGATCAGTCCCTGGAGAAGGACATCATGCTTGGTAAAGTAGAGGGTCAGTGAAAAAGAGGAAGACCCTCAATGAGGTGGATTGACACAGTTGCTGCAACAATGGGCTAAGCATAACTATTGTAAAGATGGTGCAGGACCAGGCAGTGTTTTGTTCTGTTGTACATAAGGTCATTATGAGTAGGAACGACTCGATGGCACCTGACAACAGCAACTTGAAAGATATCTTCAAAGTATATGCAACTCTATACTGAAATTTATTTTGTCCCCTAATTTTTTAGACAGTATTTTCCTACCTTCTTTTTAGATCTTAAGAACTTCTCTTTGTCATTAAAGTGCAGTAATTTCACTAATATCTTTTGTTTCTTCTTTCCTTTCTTCCTACTTTCATTTCTCCCTCCCTCCTTTCCTTTTCCCCTTCCTTCCTTTTTTCTTTTCTTTCAGACCTACTTCATATTTGCTGTGTCTTCTGACCCTGAGTTTCTCTTATTTCATCAATCCTGGAAAATAGTCATATTTCTGCAACTATTGTTTCTCTGCTGAGTCTTTTATTATTTTTTTAGGTTCTATTGCTGTGTCTTTTAATTAAGACTTTAAGAAATATGTATATATATTTTTTAAAATAAAGGAACCCACCAAGACATGGCTCATTTATATTTTCTCTAAGTTTGGCTTAAAAACTGGACCATTCCTTTTTCTGAACTCCTCTCTTGCCAGATGGCACCTTTCGTAGTCTGTTCAGTCGTCACCAAGAGGCCACTGCAACACTGCCCAGGAATCTCCCAAGCTAGTTTATCAAGTTCATTGAGTATCTTATCACATTTACTCACTGCATAAAAATAAGTATCTTCTCTCCATCTTCCAATAACATTTTCTTCCCTTTCTTTTAATCTCTTGCTGGCTTTTTAGGCTTCTGTAGTGCTCTGCTCAAGGCCTTTTACTCTTTCTCACATTAACCAAAATCAACCTGTTGCCATCAAGTGTTACAGAATAGAACTACTCCGCAGGGTTTTTGTGGCTGTAATCTTCATGGAGGTGGTGCCACTGGGTGGGGTTGAACCACAAAACTTTAATAGTCCAGTTGCAAACTCTTTGAGCCACTCAGAGATGCTTTTTCCTCCCACTACTTGATCTCAAATCTGACGTCATGAATTTTTAGGTTTTTGTTAAAGCAGTACCTATTTCCAGCTACCGAATTCTTTTCTGGTTTTCTTTTGCTATGTAAAAACCGCTCTAAATGTGATAACTTAAAATAACAACAATTATTTATTTGTTTATTAGTCTGGAACTTGGGCAAGGTTCATTGGGATGAAGTGTCAAAATGTATTTATAAATAGATGCTTGAAAAGTATTTGTTATTTTAAGGAGGAAAAATATTGTGCGTTTTTGTTTTCACACCCTTTCTTATTAAACTCTTCTAAAAGTGCAAAAGAAAATATCAGCTTAGAAAAATTTTGAATTTGGGGGTTCCTAGTTTATGAGATCTTATTGTAAAGAGTACATTTCAATGACATTAAAAGGTAGCAAAAAGAAGAATAACCGATAAAACAATGTTGTTTTTTCAAGATTTCTTGTTATAAAAAGAATGTAGAAATTTTAGGTTTTTTCAGCTCATCTACACATTCAAACGACATTTTCTAACATTTCTAGTGGAGATAATTTCATATTCGAAGAACAAGAACAGAAAGATTATGACGTGTGAAAACGCATGTTGCAGTTCACTGTCTAAATACTTTGAAGCAAGAGTTTTGTTTGATTTGCTTCAAATTTTCATAGCTTAGCATACTTTTTGGCACATAGTAAATACTCAGCAATTATTTGTTAAAAATAAAACTTGAAATTATGGAATGCATGGAGTGTAGGGTTACAGGAGAAAGATTAGATTGAGCTGTTGTTGGGAAGGCTATACTAATAAAATTCATGCTAACTGTTTGAAGACTATACTGTATGTCTTGGTTATCTAGTGCTGCTAAAACAGAAATACCACAAGTGGATGGCTTTAACAGAGAGAAATTTATTCTTTCACAGTTTAGAAGGCTACAAGTCCAAATTCAGGGCACCAGCTCTAGGGGAAGTCTTTCTCTCTCTGTTGCCTCTGGGGGAAAGTCCTTGTCATCAATCTTTCCCTGGTCTAGGAGTTTCTCTGCACAGGAACCTAGGGTCCAAACGATGCACTCTACTCCCTGCACTGCTTTCATGGTGGTAGGAGGTCCCCAGATCTCTCTGCTCAATTCTCTCTTTTATATCTCAAAAGAGATTGGCTTAAGACACAATCCAATCTTATAGATTGAGTCCTGCCTCATTAACACAACTGCCACTGATCCCATCTCATTAACATCATAGACACAGTATTTACAACACATAGGAAAATCACATAAGATGAAAATGGTGAGCAATCACACAATACTGGGAATCATGGCCCAGCCAAATTGATACACATGTTTTGGGGGAACACAATTCAATCTATGACATTCTGCCCTTTGGCCCCCAGAAAATTCATTCATTGCCACATGTAAAACACATTCACTCCATCATATCATAGCAAAAGTCTTAAATCAACTCCAAGACCAAAATCCAAAAATTTCTCTTTATCTGTGAAATCTAGAATACAAGTTATCTGCTTCCGAAGTACAATGGTGGAACAGGCACAAGCTAGATATTTCCATTAAAAATGGAAAAAATTGAGGGAAAGAAGGGATAACAGGCACCAAGAAAAATCTGCAGAACACATTGCATTAGCCCTCAAGGCTTGAAAATAATCCTCTGTTCTCTGAGACCATTTACACAATGACCTTGCCCTCTAGACTCTAGGTATTGGCCACTCTCCAGATTCTGCATGGAGGCCCTCAGCCTTGGGCTTCAGCTCCGCCTTTCAGACCCACTGAAACAGCAACTCTACTCACTCGGCTTTGGGCGGCCCCATTGTCCTAGTCCATTTGAGTGGCAACTCCACCCTTTGAGACCCCAGAGTTCGTGGCCATACCCTTTAAGACAAAGGCAACTGTGCTTCCTATGTTCCTTGTCTCTTCAGCTTCTGCTTCCTGGTTCCTTGGCCTCTTGGCTGCTTGGTTATTTTTTCCCAAGACTGCCTTGCTGGAGCAAATGTTCCAGAGCTCTGTAGCTCCACCAATTAGTGCCGGGAGGCACCCTACTCTGCCAGTAAACTTTGGCCAGAAGGCACTCAAGTCTCTTGCTCCATGGGACGGCAAGCCAAGCTCCACTGATAAGTGCTCAGAGGCACTCCACTTCACCAGGAAGCCTCCTGAGTAAAGGCACTCAGCTCTCTCGCTCCATGGGCTGGCTCCAGCACTGTCTCACACTGGTCTCCTGGTTCTGCTGCTGCCATTTCTATGCTGCTGCCATTTCTTGGGTGCTGCCATTTCTCTCCTCACTTCTGAGTCCCCACTATAATTGTCTGATGTCCATAATTCCACCAACAGTCTCTTCAAGGCAACAGCTTCCATGTTATAGGTATCTGTTAGAGCAGCACGCCACTCTTAGTACCAACATGTAGAAAAATCACACCAGATGACAAAATGTGTATCAACTTGGCTAGGCCATGATTGCCAGTATTGTGTGATTGTCCACCATTTTCTCATCTGATGTGATACTCCTATGTGTTGTAAATCCTATCTCCAGGAGGTTAGTGAGGTGGGATTAGTGGCACTTATGTTAATGAGTCAGGTCTCAATTTATAAGATTAGATTGTGTTTTAAGTCAATTTCTTTTGAGATATAAAAGAGAGAAGCAAGCAGAGAAATGGGGGGACCTCATACCACCAAGAAACAAGAGCCAGGGAATAGCGAGCCCTTTGGACCTGGGGTCACTACACTGAGAAGCTCTTTGACCAGGGAACATTGATGACAAGGGCCTTCCCCCAGAGCTGACTGGGAGAGAAAGATTTCCCCTGGAGCTAGCACCCTGAATTTGGACTTGTAGCCTTCTAAACTGTGAGAGAATAAATTTCTCTCTGTTAAAGCCATCCACTTGTGGTATTTCTGTTTTAGCAGCACTAAATAACTAAGACACTGTAGGTGACAAGTAACTACAGTCGGCCCTCTTTATCCACGAGTTCTGCATCCATGGATTCAACCAACCATGGATTAAAAGTATTCAGGAAAAAAAAAGTTATGTCATTGCTGATGTGTACTGTGTAGTTAGGCCTATGATGGTTGCTTCTGTACTGAACATGTACAGACTTTTTTTCTTGTCATTATTCCCTAAAAAATATAGTATAACAACTATTTACATAACATTTGTATTGTATTAGGTATTTTATAAGTAATCTAGAGATGATTTAAAGTATACAAGAGGATATGTGTAGGTTATATACAAATACTATGCCATTTAATCTAAAGGACTTGAACATCCACAGATTTTGGTATCCATGAGGGGTCCTGAAACCAACGCCCCTTAGATACCAAGGGATGACTGTGTAAAAGATTTGTTTTTGAATAGGCGAGGGATAATCACATTTAAAATTAACACTAGTAATTCTAGGGTGGAATTTAGAATATATGGTGTAGTTATTCTAGGGCAGAAATTGAGTCTAATTCTTTGTTATGTTGTTCTCAGTGCTGTGTGGTTCCTCGTTTATAGAAGATATTAAATTAATATTTCAACAATAAATGAGTGAATGATCTTCCAACTATCTTACTTTGTCACTCAAAATTCAATGTGATGCCATAAAGACATCCAGACCTGTAGTCCCCCCTTTTAATTTAATCAGTTGGCTCCTGAGAACAAACTGTTGCAGCACCCAGGGCCCTCATTGTGTCTCCTTATATAACAACATAGGGGTCCCTGAATGGTGCAGAGAGTTTGTTCTCGGCTACTGAAAGGTTGGTAGTTCGAACATGAACAGTGAAATGCATGTTCACAGATGCACTGTGAAAAAAGGCTTGGTGATGTGCTTCCATAAGGTCACAGCCTTGAAAACACTGTGGAGCAGTTCTACTCTGCAAACATGGGGACTCCATGAGTTGGAATCCACTAGACAGCAACTAAACAACTGTGTATAACTACATCCCATTTCTGTCGAGTCGATTCGGACTCATACCAACCTTATAGGACAGAGTAGAACTGCCTCATAAAGGTTCCAAAGCTGTAATCTTTACAGAAGCAAATTGCCACATATTCCTCCCGCATATAACTATATATCTGGTCTATTCTCACAATAAAACCTGGACGGGAGGAGCCATGAGTTTTTTATAATTGTATCCAAAACTATTGCAGCAATACCTAGCACACAGCGGCCATTCAACAAATATTCTTAAAATTAATGTTGATTGTTATTGACCACTCTTCTCAAAGTGCTTTCATACTCCCAAAACACTATTTTCCCTATTTCTTGCTTATTTGTAGTCATCCTTCTCCACCTTTTTCATTGGGTCTCTGTCCTCTGTGGATCTCTTGAATTTTAGTATTCTCTTGGATTCTATTCCAGATCCTATTAATTTTTCACTCTTTTCTCATGGAATAAATATTCCCATGCATTTACTTATTATCTGCATACTTTGCACTATGTCTAGTTGTATCTGCTTTTGTGAATGAAATACAAATATTTCATTAAGTTTCCCAATTTTCTAGCCCCTCAGTGAAACAATTCTGAGGTGGTCACACAGTTTCTCAGAGGATCCCTGAGAGTGAGCCCAGTTTCTCAGAGTGGTGACCCACTGATCACCACATGCTTTACTGGCTTTCCTCTCTTCCCTGTCCTGTTCCCCTATTCTTTTACAATGTCCCCTGGGATCATTTCCCAATAAACCAGTTTCTCTACTCGACCTATTCCCTTCATCCTGCCTAGTTCCCATCCCCAAAGGCAGCCACCATTAAGAATGTCTTACTCATTTTTTCATTTACAAAATCAGTGTGTATACCCATACAAACACACACACACACACACACACACACACAAGGAAACCCTGGTGGCATAGTAGTTAAGTACTATGGCTGCTAACCAAAATGTTGGCAGTTCGAATCCACCAGGCGCTCCTTGGAAACTCTATAGGGCAGTTCTACTCTGTCCTACAGGGTTGCTATGAGTCAGAATCGACTTCTCGGCAAGGAATTTTTTTTATACCTATACATATGCATCTATAAATATATTCTTGTATATTTTTCTCAATGAGCTCTGGTGGCACAGTGATGAAGCTCTTGACTGATAACCAAAAGGTCGATGGTTTGAACTCACCAGCAGCTCTGTGGGAGAAAGATATGGCAGTCTGCTACTGAGATTACAGCCTTGGAAACTCTGTGTGGGCAATTCTCCTCTGTCCTATAGGGTCTCTAAGAGTCGGAATCGACTCGACGGCAACAGGTATACAATATTTTTTCTCAAAAATGATTACATCATATCCTTTCCACTTAAAATTAATACCTTAGATACCCTGTCATAAAAGAACATAGCTCTATTTTGTTATGACTGAATATTATTCTATTGTATGTATAAACTGTACTTCATTTAAGAAACCTCACATTTATGGATGCTTTGATTACTTCATTTTTTAATGGTATTACCAAAAAAAAGTTGCAATAAATATCTTTATACAGACATTCAGATACACTGTTTCCTGTATATCCTTTAGGTAAATTCCTTGAAATAGAATAAATGAGTCAAAGGGCATGTGCATTTAAAAAATTTTGCTCAGCAGAGCTATACAATCTTTCATTTTAGACTAAAGCTGAACAGTGGTTTGGAAGCACTTGGTACAACCTTGCCAATTTCTCTCACAAGCTCTTTGATAAGTTTTCTCTTGTAAATGTAATACTGTACAAATGGATGGGAATGCTGGTTGTTTTTTTCCCAAATATATCTCATCTATGCCATAAAATACTTCACTGCGCTATCTGCTTTCCTTGCTTATGTTCATATCGCCTCCAGCTTAATGATAATTTACTGCTTTGGTAACATTCACTTACCTGTCCATCACAACTGTGTGCCAAAATGTTTTAGAATTGGATGTTTCATGTCCATATGCTGCCAGTTGATGTCAAAAACGATTAACATATGAGACTGACAGAATTGTTTAACTGAGTAAATACAAAGTCTACTGAAAGCCTAAGGGAAATAATCCTAAAAAAAAATTGTGTCTTCTTTCTGTATATCTGTTAAATAGTCTGTAGTTACCAATTTAATATTTGACCTTTCAATCTCTTAAAAATCCCATTGGCATTTTCAAAGTTTTTTTTATTTTGTATTGTCATACCCAGTATATCAAAGCTATATGGATGCTTTCAGTTCTGATTAGTTAATTAGTTGGGCTTAGTTAAGATTAGTTAATTAATTGGTTAACTAAGTTAGATAATTCTTAGTTCCACCACTTGTCTGTCAGTTAGTAGTACTGTGGTGGCTTGTGTGTTACTGTGATGCTGGAAGTTGTGCCACTAGTATTTCAAATACCAGGAGAGTCACCCATGGTGGACAAGTTTCAGCAGAACTTCCAGACTAAGACTAGGAAGAAAGACCTGACGATCTACTCCCCCCCCCCCAAAAGTATGTTAGCCAGTGAAAACCTCCTGAATGGCAGTGGAACATTGTCTGATATGGTACTGGAAGATGAGCCTCTGAGGCACTCAAATACTACTAGGGAAGAGCTGAGCCCTCAGAGAAGAATCAATCTTCATGACATGGATGAAGTGAAGATTTCAGGACTTTCTTATGCTGATGTGGCACACATCAAAATGAGAAGAAACAACTGCAAACATGCATTAGTATTCAAAACATGGAATGTATGAAGTATGAGTTAAGGAAAATTGTAAGTTGACAAAAATGAAAGGGAACACTTGGAGACTGATATCTAGAGATTAGTGAGCTGAAATGGACTGGTATTAGGCATTCTGAATCAGACAATCATGTAGTCTACTATGCTGGCAATGACAAATGGAAGAGGAATGGTTTTGCATTCTTTGTCAAAAAGAACATTCCAAGATTTATGCTGAAGTATAACACTGTTAGTGATAGGATAATATCCATAAACCTACAAAGAAGGTCAGTTAATATGACTGTTATTAAAATTAACATACAAATCACTAATGCCAAAGATGAAAAAATTGAAGATTTCTACCAACTTTTGCAGTCTGAAATGGATCAAACATGCAATCAAGATGCACTGATAAATACTGGTGACTGGAATGTGAAAGTTGGAAACAAAGAAAAAGGATGGGTAGTTGGAAAATATGGCCATGGAGATAGAAATAACTATTCAAAAGCATTTCAGTGTGCAGATCATAACAAATTATGGATAACACTGGAAGAATGGGAATTTAAGGACACATAAGTGTGCTTAGGCAGAAGCTGTAATAGACCAAGAGGCAGTCATTCAAACACAACAAGGAGATACTATTGTTGTGAGGTGCCTTCTAGTCAGTTCCGACTCATAGTGACCCTATGTTCAACAGAATGAAACACTGCCTGGTCCTTTGCCATCCTCACAATCGTTAAGCTTGAGCCCACTGTTGCAGCCACTGTGTCAATCCATCTCCTTGAGGATCTTCCTCTTTTTCAATGACTCTCTACTTTACCAAGCATGATGTCAATCTCCAGGGACTGGTCCCTCCTTATAACATGTCCAAAGTATGTGTGATGAAGTCTCACCATCCTTGCTTCTAAGGAGCACTTTGGCTGTACTTCTTCCAAGATAGATTTATTCGTTCTTCTGGCAGTCCACGGTATATTCAATATTCTTTGCCAACACTATAATTTAAAGGTGTCAATTCTTCTTCAGTGTACCTTATTCGTCATCCAGTTTTCACATGCATATGAGACAATCGAAAACACCATGGCTAGCGTCAGGCGCACCTTAGGCCTCAGTGTGACATCTTTGCTTTTTAACACTTTAAAGAGGTCTTTTGTAGCAGATTTGCCCAATGCAATGTGTCATTTGATTTCCTGACTTCTGCTTCCATGGGCATTGCCTTAGTCATCTAGTGCTGCCATAACAGAAACACCACAAATGGATGGCTTTAACAAAGAGAAGTTTATTCTCTCACAGTCCAGTAAGCTACAAGTCCAAATTCAGGGTGTCAGCTCTAGGGGAAGGCTTTCTGTGTCAGCTCTGGAGGAAGGTCCATGTCATCAATCTTCCAGTGATCTGGGCGCTTCTCTGTACAGGAACCTCAGGTCCAAAGGATGCGCTCTGCTTCCAGCTCTGCTCTCTTGGTGGTATGAAGTTCCCGTTCTTCTCACTTCTCTCTTTTATATCTCAAAAGAGATTGGATTAAGACACCATCTAATCTTGTAGACCTCATCCGTATAACTGCTGATAATCCATTTTATTACATCATAATGGTGAAGTTTACAACACATAAGGAAATCACATCAGATTACAAAATGGTACACAATCATCCAATACTGGAAATCATGACCCAGCCAAGTTGACAGATATTTTTGGGGGACACAGTTCAGTCCATGACAGGCATTGATTATGGATCCAAGTGAAATGAAATCCTTGACAACTTCAATCATTTCTCCGCTTATCATGATGCTGCTTATTGGTCCAGTTGTGTGGATTTACGTTTTCTTTATGTTGAGGTGTAATCCATACTGAAGGCTGTCGTCTTTGAACTTCATCAGTAAGTGCTTCAAGTCCTCTTCACTTTCATCAAGCAAGGTTGTGTCAACTGCATATTGCAGGTTGTTAATGAATGTTCCTCCAATCCTGATGCCTTGTTTTTTTTCAGATAGTCCAGCTTCTCACATTATTTGCTCAGCATACAGATTGAATAAGTATGGTGAAAGGATCCAATCCTGACGCACATTTTTCCTGAATTTAAACCATGCAGTATGCCCTTGTTCTGTGTGAACGACTGCTTCTTAGTCTATGTACAGGTTCCACATGAGCACAATCAAGTGTTTGGGAATTCCCATTCTTTGCAATGTTATCCATAATTTGTTATGATCCACACAGTGGAATGCCTTTGCATAATCAATAAAACACAGGTAAACATCTTTCTGGTGTTCTCTGCTTTCAGCCAAAATCTGTTGACATCAGCAATGATATCCCTCATTCCACGCCCTCTTCTGAATCTCACTTGAATTTCTGGCAGTTCCCAGTCAATGTACTGCTGCAACCATGTTTGAATGATCGTGAGTAAAATTTTACATGCATGTGATATTGTTTGATAATTTCCACATTCTGTTAGATCACCTTTCTTTGGAATGGGCACAAATATGGATCTCTCGCAGTCAGTTGGTCACGTAACTGCCTTCCAAATTTCTTGCCATAGATGAGTGAGCACTTCCATCACTGCATCTGTTTGCTGAAACATCTCAATAGGTATTCACTCAATTCCTGGAGCCTTGTTTTTCGCCATTCCCTTCAGTGAAACTTGCACTTCTTCGTTCAGTACCATCAGTTCTTGATCACATGCTACCTCCTAAAATGGTTGAACATCAACCAATTCTTTTTGGTACAATGACTCTGTGTATTCCCTCCATCTTCTTTTGATGCTTCCTGCATCGTTTAATATTTTCTCCATAGAATCCTTCAATAGTGCCATTCCAGGCTTGAATTTTTTCTTTGGTTCTTTTAGCTTCAGGAAAAAAAAATGCCAAATATGTTCTTCCCTTTTGGTTTTCTAACTCCAGGTCTTTGAAAATTTCATTATAATACTTTACTTTGTCTTCTCAAGCTGCCTTGTGAAATCTTCTGTTCAACTCTTTACTTCATCATTTCCTCCATTTGCTTTAGCTACTCTACATTCAAGAGCAACTTACAGAGTCTCTTCTAACATCCATTTTGGTCTTCTCTTTCTTTCCTGTCTTGTAATGATGTTTTGCTTTCTTCATGTATGATCTCCTTGACATAGTCCACTACTAGTCTGGTCTTTGGTCATTAGTATTCAATGTATCAAATCTATTCTTGAGATGGTCTCTAAATGTAGGTGGGGTATACTCAAGGTGAAAACACATCTTGCCAGAACCTTTGGGACACAGCAAAAGCAGTGCTCAGAGGTCAGTTTATAGCAATAAATGCACACATCCAAAAACAAGAAAGGCTCATAATCAAAGCATTAACCTTACAACTAGAACAAGTAGAAAAAGAGCAGCAAAAGAAGCCTACAGATGCCAGAAGGAAGGAAATAATAAGAATTATAGCAGAATTAAATGAAATAGAGAATAGAAAAACAATTGAAAGAGTTAACAAGTACAAAAGCTGGTTCTTTGAAAAGATCAACAAAATTGATAAACCATTGGCCAAACTGACAAAAGAAAAA
>NW_004444129.1:364420-382467 GCF_000243295.1 Trichechus manatus latirostris | reverse complement strand
CAGCACAACTGGACTAAACCAAATCTAAGAAGTTTCCTCAATACAATGAAATACTTTGAGAGACAGAGTAGCAGGGATGCGGGGTCTGGGGACCATGCTTTCAGGGCACATCTAGGTCAATTGACATCACAAAGCTTATTAAGAAAATACTCTGCATCCTAATTTAGTGAGTGGCGTCTGGGGTCTTCAAAGCTTGCAAGCGGCCTTCTAAGATCCAGCAATTGGTCCCAACCACTTGGAGTAAAGGAGAACGAAGAAAACCAAAGACACAAGGAAAGTATTGGCCCAAGAGACAGAATGGGCCATGTAAACTAGAGACTTCATCAGCCTGAGACTGGAAGAACTAGATGGTGCCTGGCTACCACCAATGAACGTCCTGACAGGGAACACAACGGAGGGTCCCTGATGGAGCAGTAGAACGATGGGATGCAGAACTCAAATTCTAGCAAGAAGATCAGACTTGATGGTCTGATTAAGACTGGAGGCACCCTGGAAGGTGTGGCCCCTGGTCTTTCCATCACCCCAGAACTGAAGCAGTCTGAGGCCAACTCTTCAGACAGGGATTGGACTGGACTGTGGGACATAGAGTGATACCTGTGAAGAATGTGCCTCTTGGACAAGTAGATACAAGGGACCAAAGGGACGGCTTCGGTCCAGAGGTGAGATGAGAGGGCATAGAGAGTTAGGAGCTGGTTGAATGTTCATGGGGAATCAGGGGCAGAGGGGAGGAGTGTGCTGTCGCAGAACAGGGTGAGTGGTTGGGGTCTCATAACAATGTATGTAAAAAAAAATTCTGTATGGGAGACTAACTTGAAATGTAAACTTCATTTAATTACAACAAGAAAAAAAAAATTATCTCATAAATGAGCCATTAAAATTATGAGAACTTTGCTAAAACTTTAACACTTTTCATATCTTCTTTTCAGACTTAGCTAATAAAAACTAAGGCACGTACAATTCACTTTCTTGAAACCCTCTAAAACTCTATATTCTTACGTTTTTTCCTTTAGTATCTTCTTTCCTATTGTGGACCAAACTGACACTTTAGTGTAGCACAAATTATTCTCTTTTCCCTTGAAAAATAAAACCTCAACTCATTTCCTTGTATACACAGTTGTATTTCTCTGTCATTATAGCTCTTAATGTAGTCACAACCACCTACGTTAATTATAACCTTTAACAAAAGAAATAATTTCTGTCTCATACAAAAAACTGGGAGATAGATCATAAAGAACAGTATCATATACAAGCATTTTTGAAGATTAGCAAAACTCATGATATCCATAGCACAACTTTGTACTGTCAGCCTCATTCTCTTACACTTTTGCAAAGTAGCAAAAATGAAGGATTTTATTAACATGACCCAAAGATATAACTAGTCTGTAGTAGATAAAATTAAGAAGCAGTATATAAACTTAAAATATGGTTAATAATCACTGTCTTACTCTCTATCCTGCTTAGAAATTACCCAGATATCCAAAGGTTATTCATTATTTTACTCAATTTAATATTAATTCAAGATTTTAAGTTACTGTAGGATCTTAAAAATTATGATTAAGTTGACACAAGACATAACTACTCTTATAAAAACATTTGTTAGAAATATGATTCGATTTAGTTGAACACAAATTTACATTTTCATAATCTTGTACATTATAGTGGAGTAATGTTAGCTTCTTTAACCCATAAACCAATACAAAGACTTTAAGAAGTTTCTTAATAAGAAAACAAACCAAAATCTTATATAAAATGTATGCTTCCATTATACTTAACACTGATAAATTAGAGACAAGACATACGTTGCTCTTTTCTTTCTTAAATCAAAACTATTGAATAAGTCTAATTAATGTTAATAGTCCTCTTAATTGTATGAACTTAAAAGGTTTCTCAGCTAGAAGCTCCTGTTAAAAAAAAAAATTGTTTTCTTAAAAGTCTAGTACATTTAAAGTATTAAATGTTTCTGTATTTTCTGTTCATTTTTCTGTATTGATTTATATAAGCACTATTTATCTGTATAAAGCAATTGCAAAAAGGCTCCTTTAATTGAAAAGGTATTATAAATAATTTATTTCACTAATATCTTACAGATATAGGAAAATGTTTTACACTCACACAATGAGATATAAAGGCTTTTCTGAATTACAGAAAGTACATTATGTCTTCAGTTCTGCAATTTCAGCCAGAAATTAAAAGCAAACATAGACTCGCAAAAATTCACTAATATAAATCTTAAAGAACTGTTCTTCACAGTGAACATAATTTTTTAATTAATTTGAACTCATAAATAGACATGTGGCAAAATTAATAAAATGACTAACAAACTAGATTCTCCATCATTTCTCACTCCAAGGATTACAATTTCAATGATCTATCCCCAGAGATTACCAAATGACCATCTAAAAAATTGGGAATAGTTTACCACTGGTGTGTAAACCAAAAATATAAATGAAAACACAAAAGCATATTACAAAAAAGAGAAAAACTAGAGATACAAAGTTAAAGTTCTGTTGCCTCTTGGCGATATGTGAGGCAAACAAATAAACAACGGCAACATGGCCGGTCTTAGCGTGTGTGCACTTCTTGGGCAGAAGAGTTTACTTGGCTCTGTCAGGTGAATCCACTGGGCATCTAAGTAAGCGCTCCAAAAGCTAGTAAAATATAATTTTTGAAGAGGTGAAATCATGACTTTTATGCAATATAAAATGAACACAATTCAAAAATTTTATTTAGCTTATTAAATAATGAGAAAAGCAGTATGATGTGAAAGCCATCCGAAAGAGCAGTAAAAGAATCAGGTATTTACTTATTTGTATGCATTTACATTTGCATGTATGTATGTATGATGGCATTTTGAAGTGTCAACTAGGGTGAATGAACTTCATCCCCCAGCTTTCCCTTCCTAGTATATGTTTTCCTGAACAGAAATGATGAACAGAAGAGTTCAAAGGGTGGCTTGAGAAGACAAGGTAAGTAAGGTATTACAATGAAATGTGCAAAAACCTAGACTTAGAAAACCAAAAAGGGAGAACATGATCAACATCTCTCAAACTGAGAGAACCGAAGGGAAAATCCAAGCCTTGAGTTGCAATATTGAAGGATTCTATGGGCAAAAATTACAATGAGGCAGGAAGTATCAAAAGAAGATGGAAGGAATACGCAGAGTCACAGTATTCAAAAGAACTGAGCGATGTTCAACCATTTCAGGAGGTAGCATATGATCAAGAACTGCTGGTACTGAAGGAAGAAGCTCAAGTTGCACTGAAGGCACTGAAAAAAAACAAGGCTCCTGGACTGAGATATTTCAACAGACAGATGCAACAATGGAAACACTTACTCTGTCATGAAATCTAGAAGGAAACTACCTGGCCAACTAAGTGAAAGAGATCCATATTTATGCCCATTCCAAAGAAAGACGACCAAGCGGAATGCACAAATTATAGAACAATATCATTAATATCACATAATAGCAAAATTTTGCTGAAGATAACTCAAAAACAGCTGCAGCCATATAACCACAGGGAAATGCCAGTAACTCAAGCCATATTCAGAAGAGCATGTGGAAAAAGGGATACTATTGCTGCTATCAAATGGATCTTGGCTAAAAGCAGAGAATACCAGAAAAATGTTTACCTGTGTTTTATCGACTATGCAAAGGCATTCGACTGTGTGGATGATAAAAATTATGGATAACATTAAGAAGAATAGGGATTACGGAACACTTAATTGTGCTTATGCGGAACCTATATACGGATCAAGAGGCAGCATTTGAACAGAACAAGGGGATACTGTGTGGTTTAAAATTGAAAAAAATGTGTGTCAGGGTTGTATCTTCTCACTATACTTATTCAATCTGTATGCTGAGCAAATAATCCAAGAATCTGGACTATATGAAGAATGTGGCATCAGGATTGGAGGAAGACTAATTAACAACCTTTGATATGCAGATGACACAACCTTGCTTGCTGAAAGTGAAGATGTGTTGAAGTACTTACTGATGAAGGTCACAGACTACAGCTCTCAATAAGAATTACACCTGAACATAAAGAAAATGAAAATCCTCACAACTGATCTGATAAATAACATCAACATAAATGGTGAAGAAATTGAAGTTGTCAAGGATTTCATTCTACTTGGATCAACAATCAGTGCTTATGGAAGCAGCAGTCAAGAAATCAAACGATATTTTGCAATGGGCAAATTTGCTGCAAAAGACCTCTTTAAAGTGTTGAAAAGCAAAGATGTCACTTGGATGACACAGGTGTGCCTACCTAAGCCTTGTCTTTTCAGTTGCCCCATATGCATGTGAAAGCTGAACAATGAAAAAGCAAAACTGGAAAAGAACAGGAGCATTTGAACTGTGATATTTGCCAAGAATACTGAATATACCATGAACTGCCAGAAGAACTAATAAATTGGTTTTTGAGGAAGTAGAGCCAGAATGCTTCTTAAAAACAAGGATGGCGAGACTTTATCTTGCTTACTTTATACACTTCATCAGGAAAGACCAACTGATAGAAAAGGACATCATGACTGGTAGAGGATTAGAGAAAATGAGGGAAACTCTTCATGAGGTGGATTGACACAATAGCTGCAGTAATGAGTTCAAACATACCAACAATTTTGAGGATATCACTAGACCAGGCAATGTTTCCTTCTGTTACACAGAAGGTCAACATGAGTTGGAGTCAACTCAATGACATCTAACAATAACAACAGTATGTGTCTTAATATGGTGAATTATAAAGAATACTCTCTCAAGGGAGCTGGAAGACTGAAGGGAGGCAGTGGCCATTTTGTAGCATACACACACCTCTCAGTTATTCAATCAAATACTAATCTAGGTGTTACCGTAAAGGAATTTTGCAGATGTAATTAAAGTCTTTTATCGGTTGACATTGATGTTGTCATTGTCAGTTGCTGTAGAGCGCATTCTGACTCATGGTGATCCTATAAGGAAGATTATCCTGGGTGGACCTGACTTAATCAGCTGGATAGATTTTAAAAGAAGACATAGACCTTCCCTGAACTCAGAAACTTCAAACAGCACCTGAGTCTCCATTGCTTTCTCTTCCCTGTAAATTTTCCTTCCTCAATGCTACCTGTGGACAGCAATCTTCAGCTCCTATCTTTGGCTTTCCAGCCAGCAGGTAATCTTCCTACGTTTCACAGTTTATTGCCCTGTTGAACATTAACCAGTCTTGTGTCTAATCCTGAAGTCTTATCCTAGCAATTCTGCCTGTTGATAAAGAGTTTGTTCATGGCTTTCCAGCCTGATTGTAACCTTCCTCTCCCGACTGACTGCCCTACAGACTTTAGGCTTGCCTATTTAGACTCCACAATTGCATAAGCCAATTCCTTGTAATAAATCTCTTTCTCTCTCTCTCTCTCTCTCTATGGAGACCTGTTTGCATAGTGGTTAAGAGCTCGGCTGCTAACCAAAAGGTTGGCAGTTCAAATCCATAAGCTGCTCGTTGGAAACCCTGTGGGGCAGTTCTGCTATGTCCTATAGGGTCACTATGAGTTGGAACTGACTCAACGGCACATAACAACAACCACATATATATATATAGTTGATGTTAGATGCCATTGAGTAGGCTCTGACTCATAGCAATCTTCTATATAACAACTAAACATTGCCTCGTCCCATGCAATCTTCAGGACTGATGCTATGTTTGAGCCCAGGTTAGTATATATATATATTTACCTTTATCTATGTCTATGTTGTTATCTTCTCCTACTAGTTCTGCTTCTTCATTGAATCTGAATAAAACACCTACTAGTTCTGCTTCTTGACTGAATCTGAATAAAACAATATGCAGTCAAATAACGAATTGTTAGGATAAGGGTTAGACACAAAACTGGCTAATGTTTAAAAGGGCAAGAAGTTGTAACATGTAGAGTTATCATTTCTACTGGGCAGAAATTATTTATATCTCTACTAGACCAACATTTTTTTCTTTTTTATTGTACTATAAATGAAGATTTACAGAGCAAACTAGTCTCTCATTAAACAATTAATACACATTGTTTTGTGACTTTGCTTACCAACCTCACGACTTGTCAGCATTCTCCACTTCTTGAACTTGGGTTCCCCATTACCAGCTTTCCTGTCCCATCCTGTCTTCTCGTCCTCGCCCCTAGGCTGGTGTGTCCATTTAGTCTCGTTTTGTTTAATGGGCCTGTCTAATCTTTGGCTGAAATCTACCAGATCAACATTTATAAGTTAACATGAAACTAGTGGGTTTCTCATAAGGCCTTAAAGAAAATACATAGACCATTTATAAGCCAAGATAAAATAGTTGCAATTTATGTGACTATAAAACACTGCATCAAGAATATATAAATAAATTATTCAAGTTAGTGGGAAAGCCCAACACTATAAAAATGGGCAAAATATTTGAACAGATATTTCACAGAAGGTAAATTGCATTTGACTGATTGTTGTTAGGTGCTGTTGAGTCAGTTCCTACTCATAGCAACTCTTTGTTCAACAGAACAAAACACTGCCCCGTTCTGCGCTATCCTCACAAGCGTTGTTATGCTTGAGCTTATTGCTGCAACCACTGTGTCAATCTACCTTGTTGAGGGTCTTCCTGTTTCTTGCTGACCGTCTACTCTACCAAGCATGATGTCCTCCAGGGACTGGTCCCTCCTGATAACATGTCCAAAATATGTGAGATGAAGTCTCGCCATCCTTGCTTGTAATGAGCATTCTGGCTGTACTTCCTCCAAGACAGATTTGTTAGTTCTTCTGGCAGCCAGTGGTATAGTCAATATTCTATGCCAACACTGTAATTCAAAGGCATCAATTCTTCTTCAGTCTTCCTTATTTATTGTCCAGCTTTCACACACTTATGAAGTGATTGAAAATACCATGGCTTGGGTCAGGTGCACCTTCGTCCTCAAAGTGACTTCTTTGGTTTTTAACACTTTAAAAAGGACTTTTGCGGCAGATTTGCCCAATGCAATGTGTCTTTTGATTTCTTGACTGCTGCTTTCATGGGCGTTGATTGTGGATTCAAATAAAACAAAATCTTTGACAACTTCAATCTTTTCTCCATTTATTGTAATGTTACTTATTGGTCATTTGTGAGGATTTCTGTTTTCTTTATGTTGATGTGTAATCCATACTGATGGCTGTGGTCTTTGATCTTCTTCTGTAAGTGCTTCAAGCCCTCTTTACTTTGAGCAAATAAGCTTGTGTCATCTACATATCACAGGTTGTTAATGAATGTTCCTCCAATCCTGATGCTGTGTTCTTCTTCGTCTAGTCCAGCTTCTCAGATTATTTGCTCAGCATACAGATTGAGTAAGTATAGTGAAAGGATACAACCCTGACACACACCTTTCTTGACTTTAAACCATGCAGGATCCCCTTGTTTGGTTCAAGTGACTGCCTCTTGGTCTACGTACAGGTTCTGCATGAGCACAATTAAGTGTTCTGGAATTCCCATTCTTTGCACTGTTGTCCATAATTTGTTATGATCTGCACAGTCCAATGCCTTTCCATAGTCAATAAAACACAGGTAAATATCTTCCTGGTATTCTCTGCTTTCAGCCAGGATCCATTTGATATCAGCAATGATAACCCTTGTTCCATGTCCTCTTCTGAATTCAGCTTGAATTTCTGGCAGTTCTCTGTCCATGTTCTGCTGTTCTGCTGCAACCATGTTTGAATAATCTTCAGCAAAATTTTACTTGTGTGTGATATTAAGATGTTTTTTGATAAGTTCCACATTCTGTTGGATGACCTTTCTTTGAAATGGGTACAAATATTGATCTCTTCCAGTTGGTTAGCCAGGTAGCTGTCTTCCAAATTTCTTGGCATAACACAGACAAGTTATCACTTCCAGTGCTGCATCCTTTTATTGAAACATCTCAGTTGGTATTCTGTCAATTCCTGGAGAGTTGTTTTTTGTCAATACCTTCAGTGAGGCTTGACCCTCTTTCTTCAGCATCATCAGTATTTTATATATATATATACATTTGACTAATAAATATATATAAAAAAGTTCTACCTCATTTGGGATTAGAACCAGTTGCTGTTGAATTGATTCTTACTCATGGCGACCCCATGTGTGTCAGAGCAGAGCTGTGCTCCATAGGGTTTTCAGTGGCTAATTTTACAGAAGTGGATTGCCAGGCCTTTCTTCTGAGATGCCTCTGGGTGGACTCAAACCTCTAACCTTTTGGTTAGCAGCTTAGTGTGTTAACCAGGTACATATTTGGGATTAGAGAAATGCAAATAAAGATCATAAATAGACACTATTTTATGCATAATTTAGTCTGATGCTACAAAATGTTGGAGAAGATGTGGATTAAAATTATTTCCCGTAAATTGCTGTAAATAACCATTTTGGAAAATATTTTGACATTATCTTTTAAAGATGAACATTTTCGTACCAAATAACCCTGGAATTGGGCACTTAAGATATGCCCAAGAGAAAATCTTGCACATATACACGAAAAGTCATATACAATATCCTTAATAGAAAACCAAAAAATTCAATCAAAAGAATAAGTAAATAAATATATTCACATAAATCAAACCTGTTGCCTTCAAGTTGATTCCGACTCATAGAGACCCTATAGGACAGAGTAGAAATGCCCCATAGAGTTTCCAAGGAGCAGCTGGTGGATTTCAATTGCCTACCTTTTGGTTAGCAGCTGTAGCTCATTGTGGCTCTTAACCATTGTGCCACCAGGGCTTCCAGCCTACAGCACCTGGTATTCCCAGGCCATCTCCCATCCAAGTACTGACCAGGCCTGACCCTGCTTAGCTTTTGAGATTAGACGAGTACGGGTTCATTTGGGGTTATATGGCTGTAGACACATTCACAAAGTCCTATATTATTTTTGACTTAATATTATTCTGTTAAATTTCATCAATATTGTTGCACATAGGTAGGTGTAATTAACTCATTTCACTGTTGAATAATATATAAAAAAATTCACATAGTCATATATTATTCAACAGTGAAATGAGCAAACTACACCTACCTATGTGAAATAATATTGATGAAATTTAACAAAATAACATTAAGTAAAAAAATCAAGTCCTAGAAAATTATGTAAAGGTCACTGTGATGTAAACCTTCTGAGGGTACCATTTATATTGAATTTTATGTAAAAGTTGCCCCCTGAAGTTCTCAAAATATGTGAATTGAGATCTTGACTATTGTACTTGCCAGTAAGAAGGTGTTGATGACCTTGATGACAGTGGCTTCTGTGAAGTTTTGGAGAAGACATCTGATTAGATTCAAGAAAGAACGGGAGCTGAGAAAAAGGAGACTGGATGTGCAAACAATTCTTGTGAGGCGCTTTGCTATATAGGCATGCAGAGGTATGTCATAGCTAGATGAGGATGTGGAATCAGGTTCTTCTCATTTAATGTAGGAAATATTGCAGTATGCATTTAACGTGGAGGTGATATAGGGGAGGAGAAACTGATAATGCAGAGGAGATTGGGGATAATTAGAAGAGTAAAGTCCTTGAGACAGTGAGTAGGGATAGAATCCAGTAGAAAGGTGGGTCTTTGATAGAACATGGGTAATTCATCGATTTTAACTAAAGGGACGGCAAAGCTTATAGATACACACACATTCAGGCTGGTAGATTAAATGGGGGGAGGGATAAGGAAGTTCACTTTTGGTTACTGAGAGTGATGAGGAGCTAAAAGTCGTTGATGGTTGAGAGGAGATAAGAAAAACTGAGTAGGGAATGTCTATTGAAAATGCTGGTAATAGCATTTAAGTTTGTGTTCCAATCAGCATGAACGTGCTTTTCTCCAGCTGCATTCTGTTGCTCAGGTACAAGCAAGGAATAAGCAGAAAATTGATTTTATCCAGTGTTGGAGTTCACCTGATTAATACGATGGAGGGAGGAGGGTAAAGGAGGTTAATCTCCACGGATCATTAAATGACAGATCATGGGATCCAAGGCTAGATCTTGTGAGGCCTAGGAGATCACTTTTGGGATTTTGGCTTTTACTGGAGTGAGACAGGAAAGAAAACATAGAAGGGTTCGGAGCAGAGGAGCGACATAATTTCAATATTCCACCATGGCTAGAGCAGAATGAGCTGGAAGAAGATGTGGTCAGGGAGGCCATGCCTCCCTAGGGCCGCAGGTCATTGAAATACTGGCATTTTATCAGGCAGTGTACATTTAAATGAAATAGCTCCAATATTCACAATCCTGTAAGTTAGGTGTTAATATACCCATTTTAAAGACGAAGAGACTTAGATTCAGAGGGGTGAATTGACCTGATTTAAGTTTCTCTCAGCTCAGAGGTGGCAAACCAAGATTCAAACCCTAATATGAACTAAAAAGAAAAGGAAGGAAGAGATGTTTGAATTTTAATGACTAAGGAGATGAAAGGGAACATTTATATGCATGTCTTTTTTGAGGGGGAGGTGGATTTTGGTGAGGAGAAAAGTTGTAGATGATTCTTTAAACTAAGCTTCATAATACATAAATTAGGCATGTAAGCTATTACAATACATGCTATCTGCTGCTACTGTTGTGGTTATTATTGTTATTATTATTGTTATTAGATTTCTCAGACTTTGTAGCATGTATTATTGAGCGGCTACTGGTGCCCAATGCTGTTTTAAGCACTCACATGGATCAACCAATTTAATTCTCACAACAATCTTCCATGTGTGAAACAAGCAGGACCCATTGGAAGAAATCAGATGTCTTAGTCATCTAGTGCTGCTCTAACAGAAATACCACAAGTGGATGACTTTAACAAAGAGAAGTTTATTCTCTCATAGTCCAGTAGGCTCCAAGTCCAAATTCAGGGCGTCACCTCCAGGAGAAAGCTCTCTTTCTCTGTCAGCTCTGTAGTAAAGTCCTTGTGATGCATCAGTCTTCCCTTGGTCTGGGAGCATCTCAGCGCAGGAACCTCTGGTCCAAAGGACGCGCTCTGCTCCCGGCACTGCCTTCTTGGTGGTGTGAGGTTCCTATGTGTCTCTGCTCACTTCTCTCTTCTAGATCTCAAAAGAGATTGCATTAAGACACTATCAATCTTGTCAACCTCATCAGTATAACCTCATCACAGTGATAGAATTTACAACACATAAGGATCACGATAGAGTTTACAACACATAAGGAAATCACATCAGATAACACAATCATACAATACTGGGAATCATGACCTAGCCAAGTTGCTAAACACATTTTTTGGGGGACACAATTCAATGCATGACACCAGAAACCATCCGAATTTTCATCCTGGCAGTCCAGTTAAGCCTACTAATTAATTAGGGGTCCTTTTAGCCCGGCCACTGAATGAACACTTAGGAAGTCCCATCGTTTTTCTGGTTACTCTCAGATAATAAAATTGTGTGATTAGTTTAAGTTTCAAAATACTATCCCTACTGGACATTAAAATGGCCATTTCAATATATTAATCAACACTTCATCCCTCTATGAAAGTTAAGAGCTACTCCCAAAACCACTATGGCCAGTATTAGGTAGGCTACCTGCCTTTGGGGAAAAGGGTGTGACTGTCTATCTTATTATCATTTACCTCCATTACTCCCTAGTCTGTGTTCTGTATCCTCCCGATGAGGTGGGTGCTGGGTAAGAAGAAGAGGTAAGGAGTTTAGGACAGTTCTGGTACTGGTTTCACACTCTCTGGGCCTGGCTGGTGTATAAAGCTGACTCTTTCTTCCATAAGATTACTTTGTGGATTCTCTGTGATTCTCCTGCTGAATCTCTTTGTTGCAACTCCATTTGTCTCAAGACAAATTTATAGTTTAACAGCCCTTTATAGTACCTAGAGGTGGGTGCTATATTTAGCCCCATTTTAAAGATGTGGAAACTCAGGCACAAAGCATTTAAGTAATTTGCTCAATTCACACAGACAGTGAGTAGAAGAGCCTATCCCATTTCTCAGCTTGATTTTAGAGCTCGTGCTCTTAACTATTCAATAATGCATTGTAAGGTTAAAGATTGCCTTTTGTGTGTACTGCTCAGGTCCTATCTTGCTGTTGCAGAATCTAATCGGTTCTTTGCATCAAGGGTAAGTGGCAGCTGTATGCTCCTGGAGAACCTGCCTGGTCTTTACCTGGTCCCCTTCAAATCTTCTTCCTTTTGGCAATTTCTTCACTGCCATCAAGAAGGATTTTGTTTGTCCTCTGCTTCTGGAACTCTGAGAAAGGATCCCAGTACTTCCAAAAAATAGCCAGCAGGAATGTCGCATTCATTTAGAAAATCTAAAAACTAGGTCACGCTAAGTTCCGTTTGTGTTAAAAAACAAAACAAAACAAAAAACCATTGCTGTAGAGTTGATTCCAACTCATAGTGACTCCATTGAATAGGGTAGAACTGCCCCATAGGGTTTCCAAGGAGTGGCTGGTGGATTCGAACCGCTGACTTTTTTAGTTAGCAGACTGAGCTCTTAACTACTGTGCCACCAGGGCTCCTCCATTTGTGTTAGGGACAGTGTCTTTGTCACCTGGCAGTTAAAGACCCTCCCACATTAATCAGCATTCAGAGAGTGCCTACTAACTTGGGCTCTGTGTTCCTATGAGGTAATTCAGGAAAGCTGCCAAGGAAAGACAAACAATCATCAGTTTGAGGAGGGACGTCATCACCTGCTTCCTTTTCTGTGTCTTTACAATGTCATAGAAATAGAATAAAACACTCCCTATTAGAAAAGACTTCAGTTCACTGCTTTCAGTGCCAGGAACCAACTGTGAGCCAAACCAAAGAGTCTGATGAGAGGGGCATGTGCTGGACTTTAGAGCAAGACCCCGTCCATTTGGAGCCATCTTGAGAACAAGGTTGAAAGAGGAAGATGGTGCTTCTCCAGACAGAGATTTCTTGAAGTGGGTACACAGTGTGTCATAAAAGAATTAGCCAAGGAACAGAGCTGAAATTAAATCCAAAACTGTCCCATCTTGGAATGAAGAGAAACCCTGAGGTTTCCTCTAGTGGAACAAAGACTGAAATTTAAACAGTATGTTTACTCAATATGCATCTCTCTATAACCAATATCTTGTGCATTTTAGAAGGTACACCAGACATCAGACTTAGTTCTAGAGAATTCCAGCACTTAAAAAATCCCAAGACCTGGAGCTGCCAGAGCCATCTTCGTGCTGGTTCACAGTCAGTCCTCAACCTTTGGAGAATTGTATACTAGTACAAATAAAATCTGATTGAACTTCTTTAAGAATTGGCCTGCTGAAAACAATCCCCTAGTTTATATCCTGAACCACTGTATAAATGAGAATGCTTCTCATTCTATTCTTTCACCATCTCCTTTATTACTGACCTTCCCACTTATCTTCTGTTCATGCCTTTTTACTCAGAAGGTTTAATGTCCTTACATCTGGCCCCCTGCTTCAGTTCCCTTTCTTGGCAACTGCCTTTGTCTCACTTTTCTTTGATGATTGATTCTACACATGGCCTTTGGAATAATATCATGTTTAATCTTTATTTGGCCCACAGACCTCTCAGTAACTGCCCTGTGGTGTTCCATACCAGAAAGTACTGACATCCTCTAGTGAGGAGGGATGGTGGGGGCCCTCAGCCTCACCAGTGCACAGAAACAGGATAAAAACTAGAATCAAGTCTGTGATACAAGCTGAGGAGTAGATCATAACTGATTATCAGAGGACATGACCCCTGAGGAAGCCTTCAGAAGGTAAACTGCAGGTTACGATGACAAGAGTGGGATGTGCAATGGGAGACAGCAAGCCAGGAAAGATTAAGACAGAGGTACAGTGGATTGCAAGGGGCAAAATGAGCTTGTCTGGATAAATATTGGAGACTACTTTGGGAGTGGATAAATTAAAGTGCCTGGTACTCAATGGACACCTAGTCATGTTTGGCCTTATGGATTAAACCTAGAAACCAAGTAATGGAAATGAGGTTAAAGTACTGTGAGAAGATGGAATAGAAAAGTACCGAGAGGGCCATGATGTTCCTCCAGACTTGAGCTGAGTCCCAACTGAGCAGAGAGGGAAGGCAGTGAACATCCTCATTTTGTATGAAACAGAAAGAGGACAAGGTAGTAAAACTGATGATAACGACTGGAAGGGGCCTTACTCAGACTAACCAGAGAACATAGTCATAGATTTCAGATAGGCAGGAAAACTTCTGCCACCTGGTTTAATAGAGAACTTGGACAAGGGTGCTGTTTATTGAACTTAACTGATATCTGTGTTTCCTCTCTTCTGCAGTCCCTGGGTGGTGTAAATGGTTAACATTATCAGCTGCTAACCAAAAGGCTGAAAGTTTAAATCCACTCAGAGGTGCCTCCAAAGAAAGGCCTGGTGATCGATATACTTCCAAAAAATTGGCCTCTGAAAATCCGATGAAGTACAGTTCTACTCTGACACATGCGGCTGCCAGGAGTTGGAATTGATTTGATGGCAACTGGTTCTCTCCTTTTCCTTTGATAGTTTTTTTTTTTTTATCATCAGTTTTTATTTTTATTTTTTTTAATACAAAGAAGGAAACAAATAATACTCCAAAAAATACCCAGTGGACATACGGTTAATAACATTCAGATATAGTTCTCTTAAGATTTACAATTGGAAGGGTACATGGATAAAAAGATAGGGAGATGTAAAATTATTAAATAGGATAGATACAATGCATGTTAATTTTAATAAGATTATTCACCTTAAGTTTGCTCGATTATTAAAAATAACAAAGACACTAAAGAAATTATAAATTATAAAATATATAAATATGGAATTATTAATATGGAAGTTAAATTGAGAAGTGGGGCGGGGGGGAATCAGTCAAGAGGCATCATCTTAGACAAGGAAGGAAATAAAGAAAACCTGGATAAGGACTGAGACGGTGGGCCTTGAGCAGAGAAAGAACAGAAGAATGAATTGGGAATAATTCTCATGTTTTGAACCTGGATAAGAGATTATAGGGGTGACATCAATAGAAACAAGAAAGATCATTGGAGAAACTGATTTGGTGGACAACTATTAATTCAGTTTTAAACATATGGAATTTAGGGTGTTATAAGCTCATCTAGGAAGATAAGTCAAAAACAATGGAAATACAAGATCCTACATCAAGAAACAGTTTAGGGCTAAGAAATAAATATTGCCTCCATTTACATAAGAGAAATGGGTGAAATCTTCAAGGAAATATGCACTGAGAGCAGTGGACAGAAGGAAGAATGGCATGAAGAAACAGAGCAATCAACATTAAAGGTCCACTTCTCTTCTTAAAAACCAGTTGCCGTAGAGTTGATTATGACCCATGGCAACCCCATGTGTACAGAGTAAAACTACATTACTTAGGATTTTCAAGGCTGTGACCGTTTGTAAGCAAATTGTCAGGCCTTTCTTCCAAGGTGACTCTGGGTGGGTTTGAACCACCAACTTTTCTGTTAGTAGGGTTAGTAGACGAACATTTAGTAGAAGCAAGGAAGGAAGAAGGAAGAGCATAGAGAGGAAGGGATGGAGGGAGGGAAAAGGATGAGAAGTTGTTAGCTTTATTGGTAAGTTTTTACACGTTGCGCTTTAAAATGTTCTTTGCTTGATTCCAAGTTGTGTGATACATCTAGCTTTATTATGTTGTTGTTTTTAGGTGCTGTCAAGTCAGTTACAACCTGTGTAACAGAACAAAAAATTTTAGAACTCTGTGTATAATAGAACAAAACGTTGCCCAGTCCTGCACCATCCTCACAATACTTGCTATGGTCTAGCCCATTGTTGCAGCCACTGTGTTAATCTATCTCCTTGAGAATCTTCCTCTTTTCTGCTGACCTTCTGCTTTATCAAGCATGATGTCCTTCTCCAGGGACTGATCCCTCCTGATAACACGTCCAAAGTAAGTGAGATGAAGTCTCACCATCCTCGCTTCTCAGGAGCATTCTGGCTGTACTCCTTCCAAGACAGATTTGTTAGTTTTTCTGGCAGTCTGTAGTATATTCAATATTCTTTGCCAACTTCACAGTTCAAAGGCATCAATTCTTCTTTGATCTTCCTTTTTCATTGCTCAGCTTACACATGCATATGAAGTGATTGAAAATACCATGGCTTAGATCAGTCGCATCTTAGTCTTCAAGGTGACATCTTTGCTTTGCAACACTTTAAAGAGGTCTTTTGCAGCAGATTTGCCCAATGCAATGTGTCTTTTGATTTCCTGACTGCTGCTTCCATGGGCGTTGATTGTGGATCCAAATAAAATGAAATCCTTGACAACTTCAATATCTTTCTCCATTTATCATATGTTGCTCATTAGTCCAGTTGTGAGATTTTTTATAGAGCTTTGAATTGAGGGTCATGTCTACTTGACTAATAACAAATGTGTGTTTTGATCTCCCAAATGTTCATTGACCTTTGTTTGTGCAGATATCTCAAAAACTCGTATGGGGGGAATTGTTGATGGAAGAAGAGTTTTGGTCATAAAGAAGTTCTTTAGCAAATACCTACAGAACTTCCAAACAGCAAAAGACTCAGAAGCAGGGGGCACACTGGGTCAGAGTAAAAAGAAAAGTTCACCAGTATTATTTCAACATACTAGAAACACAAATCATGTTTTTTATAGGTTATCACACTTTTGGTATGTGGGCAAGTCAACCTCTTAAAGGTGTAGGATTGGTGCAAAATGTATCTTCAGAGGAACACAATTTCTAAAAAGAGCACTGCATATCATTTAGACAAAAGATTTATATAATCTTAATTTGCTAAATATATTTTGCCAAGTGCTTTTTATTTTATGACAGCATCTATCATCTCTTAACCATGTGATACATAGTCACTTTAAGGAAATAGATTCAAAATTTACTTCCATTTCACCTATACTTATAAGTCTCTAATGGTTGGAAATGTTAAATATAAAATCAAAGACAAAACAAAAAAAAATCCTATTGCAAAATAGAATATACAAATGCATTTTAATGATTGATTTTAATACTTCATATCTGGCAAGCATGTCTGCCAAGCAGTATAGTCTAATGTTAGGAGAACAGCATTTAGAATCGTATATTTGCCTTGGAATCATAGTTTAGTCACTAACCATTAGTAGTAAGATCTCAAGTTGATTTAATAACTTCTCTAGGGTTCTGTTTCAGAAAAGCATTGGCTTTCCTATAGCAATGTTGTAAGCCTAACATGAGAATATATGCAAACTGATTAATTCAGACGCCAGAATTTAGTATGTGCTCAATAAATGATAGTTGTTTTTTTCAGCTCAGAATTTCAATATTTTGAAGAAATATGCATACAGGCAAAAACATCTTTCTCATCACTGGAAACATAAAACTAAATTGTTTTGGCTGCTTTGGTACATTCAAATAAAACTTAGTTTTAAATGTCCTGAATTTTTTTCTTGTAGAGTGCTTTTTGATTTGAGTTTCAGGGCAATGTGGAGTGTAGAGATCCATTAGAAGCTGGTACTGAAGTCTTCATGAGAAATAGTGAATGAACTTCTGATTAGGAAATGTATTTATGTTGTTAATTGTAAAGGTTTTCAATTGGTTAATTTTACACTTTGCTACACACTGTTAATGAAATACACAAGGAACTCTTTTGAAGATGGATACTATTAAGAACATTCAAGAACACCCATCTGAAACTGTTTCTATACATAATGTCAGCTTAACAGTAAAACGATTTTTTTAAACTGGAGGATAATTTTTGAACCTCAAGAATCATTAGAATACTACATAACAATCAAGTTCTCGCTGTATTACATTAAAGTCAAAGAATGGAAACAGTACTAAAGAATTCTACATTTTTAAGCAGATGACTATATTAGTTAATTTTAGAGGTTTATCATTTGCTAGTAACACTGAATTCAATGCAGATTTAGCATCCATTTATGTTCTGCATACTTCTAAAGACTCTTTAAAGATACATCATTGTTCTAAGATATTTTCATATTTCAGATAATGGATATATTTCCAGCTCCTCTAAAGTTATTCTTTTACATTGTGAACATTTCTACAAATAAAATATATGTGTAATAAAGGAGAGAATTGGATAGATAATCCACAAATTACTTGTGCATCAATATAGGAGTTTATTTTTCAAAGGCAGGTTTACCTTATTAGTTTTAGTGAA
>NW_004444129.1:344061-358437 GCF_000243295.1 Trichechus manatus latirostris | reverse complement strand
GTTTCAAATCTGCTTCTCAGCCCTTCTATGACATCATCCATTTCTGAAATCTTGTTGTTTATCTTTTGGATTTCTAATGGTTGTCATTGTGTAATTTCTAGTTGTGAATTTATTTTGGCATTTTGTTCCTGCATTATTTCCCTGAATTCTTCCAATTTTTGGTCTGTATTTTCCATGAATTTGTCTATTTTTCCCTCATGTTTGTCAGTTTTTGTCTCAGTTCTTGGTGAATTCTGAGTATTAGAGATTTGAATTCCCTATCAGGTAGTTCTAGTGCATTTTCTTACACAGGAGAGTCATCTGGTGTTTTATTTTGGATGCCTACTGGAGCCATCCTGTCCTGTTTTTGTAAATGTTTTGTTATTGTCTGCTGTCTTTGGGGCATTCAGTAGTTATTTTTCTCATTTATTGATTGTCGATTTGTTTGTTTTGTTCCTTTTTAAAAAAAAAAATTTGACTTTGTCTGAGCAGGCAGACTGTGTGTTCTTTGTTGTTTGCTCGTCTGTGGGTACAATACTTTTCACCTCCTTCTTCAACTGGCAGGGTCAGTCACTTGGATATGGTATTGCAGGGTAGGTCTCGCTGAAGAGGAGTTACTCGGACGGGTTGTTTGTGACACTTACTACAGCCACCAGAGCGGGTCGGTAATCAGTGCAGGGCAGGTTCCAGTAGGCCGTTCCTGTGCTGTTTGGTGGTGTGATGTCAAGTGCACGGTGCAGGTAGGCAGGATGCAGCAGGGAGATTGTTATGTGTGGAGCTAAGATGGATATAGGAGAGAAGAGAGAGGAAGAGGAGCCAAAAACATATAAACAAACAAAACAGAATTTTAGGGGAGCTTGCCGTTGGAGTGGAGAGATGAGAGACTATGAAATGGAGAAAAACAGAAAGGGGAGGTGTAAGAAAAGAAAAGAATGAATAAATAAGGATCAGAAAGGTTAAAGAAACACAAAGTTCACATGGATCCCACTGGTGCAGCTATGATATCTGGTGAAGTCGCTCTCAGGTGTTGTAGTACTGCCTGGCTAGAAAGCGTAGAGGTATACAACTCCAGGTATTCAGGGAACAGAAAGAGAAGGAAGATATAGAGAGATGAGACACTGTGCAATGAAGAAAGACAAAAAGGGAAAAAGAGGAAAAAGAAATCAAATCAAATTAAAAAAAAAATTATGAGAAAGGCCCCCAAAGAAACATAAAAAAAAAAAAAAACCAACGTAAAAAGAAATGCCCTTAGGGAGCCCTCTGCACATCTGTGGAAGCCGAAGGGGAGTCTCTCTGCCCCGCAGCTCAGCCTGGCCAGAAAGGGGTCCCAACTCAAGAAAAGGACAAGAAAAGAAACAATTCAAAACAAACAAACGAACAAAAGCCCTGGGAACCCACCAGTGCGGCAGCCCAAACCAGGAAGCAGCTCCACACTAGAATGGAGCTCCGCAGCCCCTCATGAAGAAGCAAAGATGGCGCATGGAGCCAGGTACTTGAGGGAAGGGAGGGGAATGTGGCGAGAGCCAAGTAAGAAATCAAAAGAAGCAGAAAAAAGAAAACAAAACAAAGCAGCACTAGCAGCCAACAAATGGCACTCAGTGAGCCAGCTAGTGCGGGCTGGTGTTTCTGGACAAGAGACTGTGTCCATGGGAAGCAGAGGGGGCCGAGTGTGGGTGAAGAAGGATAGAAAGTGGGAAAGCGTATATCACAGATTGCCGTAGTTCTGCAGCCCCTCAGGAAGAAGCAAGGATGGCGCACGGAGCGAGGCACTCAAGCGAAATGAGGGGGAGGTGGGGAGAGGCAAGGAAGAAATAAAAAGAAGCAGAAAAAAAGCAACACCAGCAGCCAACAAATGGCACTCAGAGAGCCACCCGTTCGGGTGTGTGGAATCCAAGCAGCCGCTGTTTCCCAGGCAAGAGACTGTGGCCGCGGAAAGCAGAGGAGGCCGAGTCGGGGTGAAGAAAGGTGGGGGTGGGAAAGCGTATATCGCCAATTACCAGTTGTTTTGTCTCCTGCTGGAAGCTCCGTGAAGCTGCTTTCTCGTATTCCCAGTTTGTTGGTCTCTGATCGGAGTCACAGATGGTGGATCCGCACTGGGTTAGCTTGTAGGGGACCTCCACCTGAATCTCTCCTCACTCTCTGTTCTCTGTCAGTTTTCTCACTCCATTTGGTGCTTGGCTGAGTTCTTTATCTCTTCATTTGATGTTTTAGGGTTTCAGGATTGTTGTATTCTCTGTTCAGCTTAGTTTTTCAGATCTTTGCTGTTGAAGGACGACGTAGTGCTTCTGCCTAGAGTGCCATTTTGCCAGAACCCCTCAAAAATGTTCATATTTTAAATAAAATTATTTTTTATATTTCATACATTTTTAACTGTATTAGAAGATGTGAGAAATTTTAATAGTATTAATCTATTTTTAAATAATTCATGAAGTAATACATGAAGAAAAAACATCAAGACTTGAAGTCTTCTTGATCAATAAACACTTAAGTGAGCAATGTCTTCTAAATGATTGTTAACTATAAAAAATGCCTTTGGCTGAAAATATCTTAACTTTTAATAGGTTTAGTAAAACATTTTCCTTTGTTGTATAACCATTACTTTAGGAGGATAGGATTAAAAGTCATTTTTTTTTTCTTTTGATAATCATGAATATGTCTTCATGGTAACTTAAACAGAAACAGAAGAGTCACCTCAAGGAAGAGAAATACCGCAGGAAAAGGCAAGATGGTAAGCTTGAGCCTTTATAAAGCTATACTTTATTTTGGATCATCTTTCATGTTGCAAATACTTTAAATAATTGAAATCATTTTAAAATTAACTCTCCTTCAATCAAATAATAAGAATAAATATCCCTTTTAACCAATGACATGGTTTTATATAAAATAACGTGTGGACAACATAGGTAAATATTTTGTCTTATTAATTAAATACTGACAGAAAACACGTACACACACGCACACACAAACAGCAACCTTAGTATTCTGAAGCTAAAAGAATTGTATTTGATAGACAGATGGTTTACAAATCCCGTAATGATTTATGTCTAATAATTAACATGTAACAGATCAATTAATTTGATTAATTTAGATGATGCTAGTTCATTTTTATACTTTATATATATTCAATCTTGTTTATCAATCATACTTCTGAGTGTCAGATAAACTGAGAATCGTTTTGACATTTTCCAGTATCTCCTGGGATTTCTGATCTCAAATGTTCTGAAACTTTTCCTGGGAAAAATAATTTTGGCCATACTTTATGATATGAAACTCTGCAAATTTAAGTCTACATTTGTTCAGGTGTTGAAATACATCCAAAGTTACTTCTCAGAGAAAACTCTAGATTTGATTGTATTCACCTGTAGCAAAGTGAAGATTGTAATACCCTTTGTCCCTTTCATTCTATAAGGGGGCATTTTGCCAAACAGCTGAAAGATTTCATTTCCCAGCGTTCTCTTGCAGATCGAGATGGTCAATGACCAAATTTTGGCCCATGACAAGTAATTGAAAGCATGGTGTGCAACTTCCCAAATATCTGTTTCTTCAGTCCCCTTTTTCTCCTTCCCAATGACTAAAATACAAAGATTTCCACTGGAAATTGAGCAAATTATCATGACCCATGAGGTAGCACGCTAAAGATAGTTAAAACAGCAAGACAGATGGAGCATGGGACCCTGATGAGCATGGATTTACCATGCATGAACTGTATTGTCTACTCAGTGTTTCTTTTATTTAAGAGAAAAGTAAGCTATTACCTTATTTGATTAACTGTTATTTTATTGTTACCACTGTACGCAGTTGAATTTAATCCTTACTGATACTATACTGTTTCTAGATTTCTGCTGAGGCAGAGCAAGAATGATTGGTCTCTACAGGTGTTTTAATAGATACTTTTAAGCTTGACTCCTTTGTTTCTCAAGCTATCTTCTAACTGGGCCCTGTCATAAACCCAGTTAAATTTTACTTACTCATATGCAATTAACATTTATTAAGTGCCCATTATGTGCTAAGCATGTCTTGATTCTTTAATCACACATATTCTTCACAATTACCCTGCAGGATAAGTGGTATTATTGCACTTTTACAGTGAATAAATGAAGCTTAAAAGGAATATAACCATGCCTAACATCTCACCCCTGCTAGGTGGTGGAACCCCTTGAATCAAGGTGGAATACGTTCCTTCTACAAAATGCAGCAAGAGTGCTCATTCAGCATTCTGAAATGGGAAAATGAATATCACATGATGAAAATCATTCCATTCATAGAAATCCATAGTGTTTTTTAAAAAGTTCTCATACATATTTTATTGAAACCAACTGATCAATAACTTCTACCTACAAACATATTTTAATGTATCTGAAAGATGTCACATCTCAAGTTCTTACTGAATAATTTCAATATTTGAGGACAATTACCATATCCCCTTGTTAATCTTTTCTTCCTGGGCACAGTATCTTTAATGCCTCCACTAGTCATCATATTACATGACTTGAATTCCTCACTCTTCTAGTTTTTGTGATATAGGCTAAAATCATACTAGTTTCACTGCTTTTGGCTGGATTGCATGCATATTTGATCAGTTAATATTTAAATTCTTAATAACTACTATAGTTCCATATAGTGTCTCCATCAGTAAAGCTATAATTAAACTTGAAAGAGTAGCAAGGATAATAACCGTGACTCCTTGTAAAAGGTAGTTTAATGACCACTATCGTGATAAATGGAGCCCTGGTAACGTAGTGGTTAAGAGCTCGGCTGCTAACCAAAATGTCAGCAGTTCAAATCCACAAACCACTCCTTGGAAACCCCATGGGGCAGTTCTACTCTGTCCTATAGGTTCGCTATGAGTCGGAACTGACTCGACAGCACCTAACAACAACAACAACATCATGATAAATAGGAGTCACTGGGTGGTACAAATGGTTAAACACTCAACTACTTATGTTACATAAGACATTACAATCTTATGTAACATAACCAAGTATATTTAATAAATACATGTAGTCACCTTTGAGGAACCCTGGTGGTACAGTGGTTAAGTGCTACAGCTGTTTACAAAAAGGTCAGCAGTTTGAATCCCCCAGCTGCTCCTTGGAAACCCAATGGTGCAGTTCTACTCTGTCCTATAGGGTCTCTGTGAGTTGGAATTGACTCAACAGCAACAGGTTTGTGCAGTCACCGTTGAGGAGTCCCTGGGTGGCACAAATGGTTAACCGCTCTACCATTAGCTGAAAGTTTGATGGTTTGAACCCACCCACTTGCACCTCAGAAGAAAAGCCTTGTGATATGTGTCTGAAAGGTCACAGCCTTAAAAACCCCATGGAGCAGTTCTATTGTGCACACATGGGGCCGCCATGAGTTGGAATCAACTCCATAGCAACTGATTTGTTTTTTTGATTTGGTCATGGTAAATATAACCCTTGGGAGAACAGTGTGTCTGTAAGTAATTTTGTTTTAAATATTAGACCTATATTTTCAACTTCAGTATGATGAACCATATTTTTTTTTCACAAATAGAATGCCCATGTAAATAACTTGTATACACATATAATACTTGGAAATGACAAAATTATGTAAAAAAGTTCTGGCACAATGCAACCATGCATATACTGTGCCTGCCTCATGACATTTGCAGAAGTGAATTTTGGCCTCATTCACCCTCATTCAGTACTCCAAAAATGTTTTGATCATATTTGTAATTAAAAGATACAAGCTATGGTCAAGAAGTCATGGATTGAGTTTGGTAGTATCTTGGTAATCAGAAATAAACAATTGAAACCATGCATTTGATTCTATTAATTTACGTTGATAATTATATCCCAGTAGATTTTGAGTCATCAATCGGAACCTTGAACCCACTGAAGTCTGTCAATAAATCACCAGCTATCAACTGGAAGCTTGAACAAAGCAAAGCCTTCATTGGCATAAATGGCATGGAGTAGCTATCAATAGTAATCTCAACTCAATCTGCATTAACTTAATTGTCATAGTCATTTTCTTACTCTGGCTTTGAATTGAAGGAATAAACAAAGCAAAACTGATACATGGTCACTCTTGGCTCAACAGTTGAATGTGAAAACCTTATTAGATCATCTTAAGTGAAACTGTTAAGGTATGTTAGGTCTGCTTGTTTCATTGTCTAATTATGTTTTGTTAGTGCCAGTGTCTTTGATCAATGATCATGAGTCACCTTAGTCATATACTTGGGAGCATATACAAGGCCCTTGCTTCTCATACACCATTCATTTGAATTTTGCGGTCTCTTTACTAGAACCAGCCAGTTATTGATTACACTGTGTACTTTTTTTTCAGTTTATAAATCTAAATCATAGAACCCTTTAGGATCATGTCAGGAATTAAACGCAAGTCCTGCACTGTTGACTTCAAACTGTAAGTTGTTGTAGGGGCAGAAGAAACAAGAAACAGAGTGGCAGCAAGAGAGTTTGAGGTTGGAGAGTTGTCCTTTTGAGAACAGAAAAAGGAGAAAAAGGAGCTGGGGAAAACGAATCTATGAAAATGAAAATGTGCATGTTGTGGGCCCAAGGTAAAATGGCCTCAGTTGGAGAACGACTTGAAAGAGTGGATTATTCCTTGAAGGGAACGGAATCAAGCTGTCTCTACTGTCGAAATTCAGATCAAAATGAAGTTTCTGGCAAATGAAATCCTAGATTTCAAAGGTGGTTTCACCTGGATTTCTAAATTCATGAAAAGGAATGGCCTTTCCACGAGAATGAGAGCCACTGTGGGCCAGCAACTTCCGGAGTCAGATGCTGCTGCTGATAATGAATGAATAAACTAAAATGCCCTATTTTAAGATGAAAACACAATTTCGTCTGGTGGCTTTTACTTATTTATTTCAAAGACATTGATTATCAAAAATTATGTTTCAGTTTAAGACTTATGAAAATAATCAAATACAAACAGCATCTTGTTTTTGTAGTTTTAGGCCTGGGATCATTTCTTACTTACTAATTTCTAGCTGTTCGTGTATTCGTGCTCTTTGGTTTCAACATGGCATCCAATTTCTATCACGAGCCCGTTCAGTTCACCACTGGTTGCACTAGGTTTCGGAAAATACCTACCTTAAGTGAAATTTCCATGAGATCAATTTTATCCTGCTAACATGTAATCTATCAGATAGAAAAAAAGAATGAAATTGAAGTCAGCAACATGTAAAAAAAAATTGGTATAGCGCACTTATGAAAATAACCTGCGGGATGATTGCACTGTTTGAAAAAAAACACACAAAGCCTTTGTTATTTGCATAAAAATACAACATCTCATTGACCAAGTAAACGTGTTATTGCAAGGCCTGATATCAGTTTGAGGCCCTGCTTTGTTGTCTCCCATTTACCAAACATTTTTGCTCAAAATGATCTATGCAAGACAAGTTATTTCCCAACTATTGGCAATTTATACACTACTGTGCTGTATTATTTAAATTTGGGTTTTAGTGCATCCTTTCGTCACAATATTTTAAGTTATCCTTAACTTTTTGCTACCATAGTTTAGTATATAGGAATCACTAGTTGTCTTCAAAAAAATCTTCAATTTCTTCATCTTTGCTGTTAGTGCATACATTTGAATAATAGTAGTATTAAATGGTCTTCCTTGTAGGTGTATGGATATTACACTATCACTGACAGCATTGTACTTCAGGATTGATCTTGAAATGCTCTTTTTGACCATGAAGATAACACCATTCCTCTTCAATTTGTCATTCCTGGCATAGTAGACCATATGATCATCGAATTCAAAATGGCCAATACAACTCTATTTCAGCTCACTAATGCCTAGGATATTGATCTTCATGTGTTCAACTTCATTTTTTTCATAATGATAAATAAGTTTTTTTATTGTATTTTGGATGAAGGTTTACAGAGCAAATTAGTTTCTCATTTAACAATTACTACACATATTGTTTTGTGACATTGATTGCCAACCCCATGACATATCAACACTCTCCCCCTCTCGACCTTGGGTTTCCCATTACCAGCTTTCCTGTCCTCTTCTGCCTTCTTGTCCTTGCCCCTGGGCTGGTGTGCCCATTTAGTTTCGTTTTGTTTTATGGGTCTGTCTAATCTTTGACTGATTGGTGAATCTTAGGAGTGACTTCAGTACTGAGTTAAAAGGGTGTCCCGAGGCCATACTCTCAGGGTTTCTCCAGTCTGTCAGACCAGCAAGTCTGGTCTTTTTTTTTTTTGTAAGTTAGAATTTGGTTCTACATTTTTCTCCAGCTCTGTCTGGGACCTTCTATCGTCGTGATCCCTGTCAGAGCACTTAGTAGTGGTGGCAGGCTCCATTTAGTTGTACTGATCTCAGTCTGGTGGAGGCTGTGGTACTGGTGATCCATTACACCTTTGGACTAATCTTTCCCTTGTGTTTTTGGTTTTCTTCATTCGCCTTTGCTCCAGACAGGATGAGACCAGTGGAGTATCTTAGATGGCCGCTCACAAGCTTTTAAGATCCCAAACGCTACTCACCAAAGTAGAATGTAGAATATTTTCTTTATAAACTGTGTTATGCCAGTTGAGCTAGATGTCCCCCGAGACCATTATCCCCAGCCCTCAGCCCAGTAATTCAGTCCCTCAGGGAGTTTGGATGTGTTTATGGAGCTTCCATGTCCTTGCCTTGGTCAAGTTGTGGTGGCTTCCCCAGTATTGTGTACTGTCTTTCCCTTCACCAAAGTTACCACTTATCTATTGTCTATTCAGTGTTTTTCCCTCCCCATCCTTCCCCTCCTTCATAACCATCAAAGATTGTTTCTTTTTTGTGTAAACCTTTTGTTGTGTTTTTATAATAGTGGTCTCATACAATATTTATCCTTTTGTGATTGATTTATTTCTCCACTTCATTTTTGATGTCTTCCAATTTTCCCTGATTCATACTTCATTCATTCTAAATTCCGATTACTAATGGATGTTTGCAGCTGTTTCTTCTAATTTTGAGTCATGCCACATAAGCAAAAGTAGGTCCCAAAACCTTTACTTCACATCATTAAGGTCAGCTCTACTTTGAGGAGGCAGTTCTTCTCCGCTGTATTTTGAGTTCCTTCCAACCTGAGGGGCTCATCTTCAAGCACTATATCAAACAGTGTTCAGCTACTATCCATGCAAGTAAAATTTTGCTGAATACCAAAACTGTTGTAGCAGTACATTGACAGTTAACTGCAAGAAATTCAATCCATATTCAGAAAAGGGCATGGAACTAGGGATATCATTGCTGATGTCAGAGGGATCTTGGCTGAAAGCATAAAATACCAGAAAGATGTTTACCTGTGTTTTATTGACTACACGAGGCACTTAACTGTATAAAAACAAACAAACAAATACAAACTTTTTGCCGTCAATTCTGACTCATAGCAACCTTATCACTGTATAGATCATAATAAATTATGGGTAACATTAATAAGAATGGGAATTCCAGAACACTTAATTGTGCTCATGTGGAGCCTGTATATAGACCAAGAGGCAGTCTTTGACCAGAACAATGGATACTGTGTGGTTTAAAGTCAGGAAAGGTGTGTGTCACAGTTGTATCCTTTCACCATACTTATTCAATTTGTATGCTGAACAAATAATCTGAGAAACTGGACTATATGAAGAAGAATGCAGCATCAGGATTGGATGAAGACTCAGTAACAACCTGTAATATGCAGAAGACGCAATCTTACTTGCTGAAAGTGAAGAGGACTTGAATCACTTATTGAAGAAGATCAAAGACTGTAGCCTTCAGTATGGATTATACCTGAACATAAAGAAAATAAAAATCCTCACAACTGGACCAGTAAGCAACATCATGATAAACAGAGAAAAGATTGAAGTTGTCAAGGATTTCATTTTACTTGAATCTACAATCAATGTCCATGGAAGCAGCAGTCAAGAAATCAAACGATGTATTGCATTGGAAAAATCTAGTGCAAAAGATCTCTTTAAAGTGTTAAAAAAAACAAAGACGTCACTTTGAGGAATAACGTGTGCCTGACCCATACCATGGTATTTTCAATCGTCTCATATACCTGTGAATATCATATACCTGGACAGCGAATAGGGAAGAAGAAGAATTGATGCCTTTGAATTGTGGTGTTGCTGAAGAATACTGAATATACCATAGACTGCCAGAAGAACAAACAAATCTGTCTTGGAAGTACAGCCAGAATGCTCCTTAGAAGGGAGGATGGCGAGACTTCATCTTAAATACTTCACACATGTTATCAGGAGGGGCCGGTTTCTGGAGAAGGACATCATGCTTGGTAGAGGGTCAGCAAAAAAGAGGAAGACCCTCCATGAGTTTTGCTGAATTGGTAAATGATGACATTTGGAAGTTTCTTTGGACTCTACTCTGCCTATTGTCCTCCCTTTCCTCTTTTCCCTCTCCCTATGCAATTATTCACTAAGTCTTGGAAGATTCTACCTCATTCTACTCTGATGTTTACCTATGTTCTTTAGTTTTCTTCATTTCTGTCATTATTTAAACGGTATCCTTGCCTTTACCCAGGCCCCTCATTTGTTCAATTTTCACATTGCCAGCAAAATTAGATTTCTAGAACAAAAATCTGGTGCCATCTCTTCTCTGTTTGAAGTATTTCATAGGCACCCCTTTCAGTTCCCACAACATCCTAAGGCCTGTTATCAACTGATGCTCATTCCTACACCATCCACCCTATATTGAACTCTGCTGTAGTTTTCTAGTGCTGTTCCTCACCTCAGTGCTTCCTCAAGAACTGGAAGGAATATTTAGAGACTAGACCATAAGAGGAGATGTATGAAATATTTTACATTTTTATCTCATTTAATCTCTGCTCAACTTTAAGAAGGATGTATAATCATTATCTCCATTTTTAAAATGAGAAAACAGAGGCTTTGAGAGGCTACATAAGCTGCCCAATGTGGCAGAAAGACTAAGTAGACAAGGCTAGAAAGAAATTCAAATCTTTCTCATCCAAAGCCTATGCTTTTATTCCTTATGCTCTAATTCATCCATGACTGTCTATAGGCTGTTCTCTTTATCCAGAATTTGTTCTTCCGTATTTCTTATCTACCACATAAATGCCAATTGGCCTTCCCACCTCAGCTAAAAGTGTCGTGTGTGTGTGTGTGTGTGTGTGTGTGTGTGTGTATGTGTGGGTGTGTGTGTCTGTCTGCATGGTTTTCCTAATAATCTTTCCTTTCTGCCTCAGAAGAATTAAAATTTCCAAATCTGGGCTCTGCAATATCTTATATCTGCCTTTTCTGTAAAATGTATTATACTGTACTGTAATTATTAATTTAGTTGTTTTGTCTTTCTCACCAGATTTAGAGGATGGTATATCTCATTAAATTGTTTTGTTTTCTTCATGGAACATACCAAAGTGGAAGCACCCAGAAACAATTTTCAGTTGATTAGTTCACTAAGAAAAAAACCGGTTGCCATTGATTTGATTCTGACTTACAGTGACCCTATAGGACAGAGTAGAAGTGCCCCATAGGGTTTCCAAGGAGCGGCTGGTGGATTTGAACTGCCGACCTTTTGGTTGCAACCAGAACTCTCAACCATTGCACCATCAGGGCTCCGATTGATTCACTAGTGCTATTTTAATTTGACCAAAAAAGAAAATAATCTAGAAATGATGTTCATAAATTTTCCTTAGTCAGATGGAGCAAATAGAACTACCCCCATAGGGTTTCCAGGCTGTATATATTTACAGAAGCAGACTGCCACATCTTTCTCTTGTACAGTGGCTGCTGGGTTCCAACCACCAACCTTTTGGTTAGCAACCTAGCACTTAAGGTCCCATAAAGAGTATTAGGCAACATACTAAGGTGCCATAAAGCAGGACTGAATAACAAAATTGCCAGTTATTCCACTCAATATTGCCATCAAGGATACCAAGTGTCTGGTCTTAAAGAATTAAATTAATTTGATAATATATTTTGATTGAATTTAATGATTCTCACTTGCCTTGACTTATATACTGACATGAATGTCATGGATTTGGAATTTATTATTCAGGAAATGTCCATAGGCATAAATTTTAATACAGTAACTCAAAAAAAAGGATCTATTTTGTAGCAATTTGGGGAAAATATGTAGCTTCTTTTCCCCCTTTGAATGGGAATTGATATATGCAAATGAAATAAGAAAGATCCTTTTTAGCTTACAAATCATTTTTTTTTTTTAACTTGGCCTCTAAGATGCTTTCAAATACCTTTTAGTGTTGCGTTACTGTTTTATCAGAAAGCCCGCATCAGTACTAGTAAAATCTTTTCTTCCCATAATGAATGGAGCATAAGCTCATTGTATACTTTGGAGGTGGCATCTTTTGATTTCATTCTCTCAAGAAACAAAAAAAAAAAAAGTTTCTAAAACTCAAAACTTTCCTACTATGCAAAGGCCAACCTTAGTCTGGGTTGAGAATTACTTTTATAACACTGGTTGTTAGATTTCTTAACATACTACATTTTCTCTCTGGTTTTAAAAGGCACAGTATGAATATGATGAACCATGGGCTGTGGCTATATTAAAAACTCTTTTAGATAAAATACCACTCCAATTCCTTCTCTGAACTGCCTTTTCACAACATTCTTGGTTTTATTACTTTTGTTCTTATATATCTTGACTTCCGAGAGCATATCTCACAATATTTATGTATTCTTCCCTAAAACACCCATACAGATCTCATTTATATTCTCTTTAATATTCCTTGTGGGCTCATATTTATAGATAAGTCCTTCATAATGCAGTTTATATGATGATAGGAAGACAGATGTGACCCTTGCTTTCTTTTTTTGTCTAGTCTCTAAACTCCAGGGTGTATTGAATAGGGAAATATTTATTTCCCTTCCAACTACTCAATCCAATGACAGCGATTAGGCAAAAGAAATTTCTCCCTTTGTAAATTATAGCTTTACCTAATTAGTGACATCACATAACATGAGAAATTATGAATTTAGAAAATCAGTATTCGGTAAACGAATGCTTGTCAGTTACTCTGATGGCGAATTAATCTTTGAGCATCTGAAGACCACTAGAAGTAACAGGTGGCAGAACCACAAGCATCAATACTGTACAAAGAATCTCTCTCTCCACAAAATGGTGACCTGCCCATCAAAGTATTCTGTTTAGTGCAGTGGTTGAAAACATCCGGATTCTGAGGAAAATGTGCATATTCTGGAAGCTGTTGAAAATCTGAATAGAATGGCAAATGTTTTGTTTGAAATCCCAATTTCACAGGAATTGTTAGGATTTACATATGGCATGTGCTCTTTATAATTACTTGGAATAAGACATTATTTTTCTAATTTCTTCTATGCTATTCATATTTAGAAATATGTTGTTGTTATTGTTGTTGTTCATTGCCGTTGAGTCAGCCATGACTCCTGCTGACCTTACATATAGCAGAAGAAAATGTTGCCCAGTCCTGCGCCATCTTCATGATCATTAGTATGTCTGAGTCCATTGTTGTGGCTGTTGTGTCAATCCATCTCACTGAGGGTTCTCTCATTTCCATTGACCCTCTACTTTACCAAACGTGATGTCCTTCTCTAGTGATTGGTCTTTCTTGGTGACGTGTCCAAAGTAAACAAATCAAAGTTTCGCCAACTGTGCTTCTAAAGAACATTTAGAAATATAGATAGATGGTACCAAAAGCTACAGATACCTACACAGAATTGAACACACTTAGTTGCAAGGCGATAAAAGTCACGTACTCCTCCTCAGAATGATATGTTGTTTAGTGTAACTGTATGTGCTCATACTAAACATGCAAGTCAATATCTGTCAATATCTTCTGTTTGATTTAGATTTGTCATTCATTGGACTGGATTTGACCCATGGAGACCCATTTGCAAAGCTATCTAATACAATAATCCTTTTCTCTAAAACAGTGGTAATTTACTAAGTTATCAAAATACATCCTTCCGTAATTTAGACTAGAGAACTCAAGATGTATTGGCTAGTTGGGAACATGGATTAAAACTTCAGATAGAAGCAGAGACACCATCAGAGAGAATGAACTGTGAGAATCATGGATATTAGAGCTGCCTTTGGCTTTCTGCCCCTTTTGTATCTTCAAAAATATAATTTTTCTTATTGTGCACTGCATGATTCTCATTTCTCTAATACCAAAATATCTTATAAAGAATATCATGAACAATGATTATAAGATAAACACTGAAGTTATATGAACAGACATTATCACTTATATAGATATTTCACCAGTGAGAATGTACACATGGACAATAAGCACCTTATAAAAAGATGCTCAGTGCCATTAGTTATTAGGGAAATGAAAATCAAAACCACAATGAGACCTATCGAAACTATCACAAAGTGAAGTTGAAAATCGGAACAGACCCATAACAAGAGAAGAGATTGGAAAGGTAATAAAAAAAAAAAAACTCCTAACAAAAAAAAGCC
>NW_004444129.1:271113-343809 GCF_000243295.1 Trichechus manatus latirostris | reverse complement strand
ACTTCACCAAAGAAGACAGGCAAATGGCCAACAGACACATGAGGAAATGCTGGCAATCACTAGCCATTAGAGACGTGCAAATTAAAACCACAGTGAGATACCATCTCACCCCGGCATTACTGGCATGAATCACAAACACTGAAAATAACAAATGTCGGAGAAGCTGCAGGGAGATAGGAACTCTTATGCACTGCTGGTGGGAATGCAAAATGATACAACCATTTTGGAAAATGATATGCCGCTTTCTTAGAAAGCTAGAAATAGAAATACCATAGGATCCAGCAATCCTTCTCCTAGGAATATATCCCAGGGAGATAAGAGCTGTCATATGAATAGACATATGTACACCCATGTTCATTTCCAGCGTTGTTCACAATAGCAAAAAGATGGAAACAACTTAGATGCCCAACAACAGATGAATGGATAAACAAACTATGGTACATACACACAATGGAGTATTACATAACGATAGAGAACAATGATGAATCTGTGAAACATCTCATAACATGGATGAAACTGGAGGACATTGTGCTGAGTGAAATAAGTCAGTCACAAAAGGACAAATATTGTATGAGACCTCTTGAGTAAAAACTGAAGAAAAAGTTTACACACAAAAAGAAACAATCTTTGTTGGTTATGAGGGATGGGGGGAGGAAATACTAAATAGGCAGTAGATAAGTGGTAACTTTGGTGAAGGGTAAGACAGTATACAATACTGGGGAAGCCACCACAACTTGACCAAGGAAAAGTTATGGAAGCTCCATAGACACTTCCAAACTCCCTGAGGGACTGAATTGCTGGGCCGAGGGCTGTGGGGACCATGGTTTCGGGGAACATCTAGCTCAATTGGCATAACATAGTTTGCTACATTCTATCTTGGTGAGTAGTGTCTAGGGTCTTAAAAGCCTGTGAGCAGCCATCTAAGATACTCCACTGGTCTCACCCCTTTGGCAGCAAGTGAGAATGAAGAAAATAAGATACAAGGAAAAGATTAGTCTGAAGAACTAATGGACCATAACTACCATGGCCTCCGCCAGACTGAGTCCAGTACAACTAGATGGTGCCCAGCTACCACCACTGACTCCTCTGACCAGGATCACAACAGAGGGTCCCAGACAGAGCTAGAGAAAAAATGTAGAATAAAATTCTAATTCACAAAAAAAGACCAGACTTACTGGCCTGACAGAAACTGGAGAAACCCCAAGAGTATGGTCCCCCGGACACCCTTTTAGCTCAGTAATGAAGTCACTCTCGAGGTTCACCTTTCAGTCAAGTCCCATAAAACAAAACGAGACTAATGGGGCACAACAGTCCAGGGACAATGACGAGAAGGCAGGAGGGACAGGAAAGCTGGTAATAGGGAACCCAAGGTTGAGAAGGGACAGTGTTGACATGTTGTGGGGTTGTTAACCGTTGTCATCCAACAATATGTGTACTGTTTAATGAGAAACTATTTGTTCTGTAAACCCTCATGTAAAGTACAATAAAAAAATAAAAAATAAAAAAACAGAGAAGAACAAAGTGTTGTCAAGGATGTGGAGAAATTGGAACACTCTATCATTGCTGATGGGATTGTAAAACGGTGAATGACTGTGGAAAATAGTTTGATAATTCCTAAAAGGTTTAGCATAAAATTAACATAAAACAAAAAAATCAAACCCGTTGCTGTCGAGTCCATTCTGACTCATAGCAAACCAATAGGATGGAGTAGAACTGCCCATAGTGTTTGCAAGGCTATAATCTTTGTGAAGTAGACTGCCATATCTTTCTCCCACTGAGTGGCCACCGACCTTTCCGTTAGCAGCCAAGTGCTTAACCAGTGTGCCTCCAGGGCTCCTCTGAATTACCATATAACACAGTAATTCTACTCCTAGTTATACACCTAAAAGACTTACAAGCAGGGACTCAAACGGATAATTGATCACCAATATTCATAGCAGGATTATTCACAATAGCCAAAAGTGTCCATCAAGAGATGAACAGAAAAACAAAATGTGCTATAGATACACAATAGGATTTTATTCAGTCATAAGAAGGAATGATGTTCTAATACTGCTGTAAAGTAGATGAATCTTGAAAACATTATGCTAAGTGAAATAGGCCAGACACAAAGGACAAATATTGTATGATCCCACTTATATGAAATATCCAGACTAGGCAAATGCATAGCAATAAAATAGTATTAGTAGTTACCAGTTGCTGGTGGAAGAGGGGAATAGGGAATTATTGCTTAATGAGTACAGAGTTTCTGTTTGGGATGATGAAGAAGTTTTGAAAATAAATAGTGGTGATGGTTACAAGACATTGTGAATGTAATTTAAAAAAAAAAAAAACCGAATGAGATATCACTTCACACCCACTAGGATGGCTATGATTTGAAAAATGGAAAACAAAACCGGGTGTTGGTGAGGATGTGGAGAAATTGGAACCCTAATCCATTGCTGATGGGATTGTAAACAGTATAGCCACTCTGGAAAATGGTTTGGCAGTGCTTCAAAAAGGTAAACATAGAATTACCATATGATCCAGCAATTCCACTCCTAGGTATATACCCAAGAGAATTGAAAGCAGGAATACAAACAGATGCTTGTACACCAGTGTTTATTGCAGTACTATTCTAATAACCAAAAGGTGGAAGCAGCCTAAATATCCATCAATAGATAAATGGATAAATAAAATCAGGTACATACATACAGTGGAATATTACTCAGCCATGAAGCAGAATGAAATCCTGATGCATGCTACAACATAGATGAACCATGAAAACATTATGCTGAGTGAAATAAATCAGTCAAAACCGGACAAATATTGCATGATACTACTTATGTGAAATACCTAGAATAGGCAAGTATATAGAGATCAAAGTTTGTTAATGGTTAACAGAGGTGGAAGGGAGGGAGGGGAAAAGGGGACCCAATGCTTAGGGGACACTGAGCTTCTGTTAAGGGTGATGGTAAAATTTGGGAATGGTTAAGGGTGATGGTTGAATAACATGATGCACATAATTAATGTCACTGAACTGAACGTGTGAAGATTGTTGAAATGTTAAACATTTTGTTACATATATATTTACCACAATAAAAAATTTAAAAAAATAAATACTGGATTACAGTTGCTTGTCTGGTCTGTACTGTTTTAAAATTATTATCCAGAAATGTTCTTCTTATATTACTTGGATATCTCTTTGCAACTTCTTGACGTACATATTCATTGGGATCTGGATCAGGAGTTCTGCCTGACCTCACCTGTGTGGAGAAGGGCAGTTCGTTTACTTTTTCTGAATGCATTTCTGCCTTTAGAAAATAGGAGTAAAATAATCTCATATAAAATATTTTTGAGAGGGTTAGAGATAACATACGCAAAAACATTACTGTGTTTCGTAGATATATGTAAGAAACAAAAACATTCATATGGGTAATTTGAAAGAAAATTTCTGATTTTAGAACATCAGTGGCAGTAAGTTTTGCTTGTTTTCTTCTCCATTGAAATTTATGACTCAGTCACTGTTTTCCTAACGTTCTTATATTCGTTAGCTATTGCTGCATAAGAAACAACCACAGAAATCTCAGTGGTATACAAAATAAAGCATTTATTTCTCACATGTCTGCAGGTTGGCTGGGGTTCAGCAGATCTAGACTGGGCTTGGCTTTGAACTATGGATTGCGTACATCTGCTCCAAATGTCTCTCAGTCTTCTGAGACCAGCAACATATCTGAGGCATGTTCTTTTCAAAGAGATGGCAAAACTGCAAGAGGACAAACCCAACTGTGCAACTCATTTCAAGCTTTTTAGTATCCTGCTGGTTAAAATAAATCATATGACCCAGCCCAAAGACAAGAAGCAGGGGAGTATGGAGGTGGGGGAAGGTGAAGTATTTTCTCAGTAGTGATCAAGTCTACCAAAGTTGTCAACCAGATGTAAAAAAATAAAATAAAATAAACCAGTCACGTTGCCATCGAGTCAATTCCAACTCATAGCAACCCTAAAGAAATGAGTAGAACTGCCCCATGGGGTTTCCAAGGCCAGCCAATGGATTCAAACTGCCAACGTTTTGGTTAGCAGCTGTAGCTCTTAATCTCTGTACCATCAGGGCCCCATATCCAGATGTAGGAAAGAATTAAAAGGCTTCCAATATTTTGGAGATAATTAAATTATGCATTATTGTATTTATATATCACTTACATCGGTCAGTTAATGAAATGCTTATGAACTCCAACAGGTCAGCGACTGGGGAAAAGCTGCTAAAAAGAAATTTCAGTGAGAGTGAAAATCTCCAGTTCAAATTCTGTTTTGGTCCTGAAAACAGACAAATTACAGGAGGACAGTTCCCCACCCTCGTTTAGGGCTCTATGTGTAATGATTCCTAGGTTCTGTTAGGAAGAGCTTACAAGTGTTTATTCTGACTGAGGGATTTTAAATTGAGTACAGAACTTACTTGACTTTGGTTATGCTCCTGCTGTTGGTATGGTATAACAGTTATTCAACTGGATTTCTTTAAATTACTCCTATATATGTATGTGTGTATTTCTATTCTATTTCTATCTATCCATCCATCCATCCATCTATCTATCCATCTATCCATCCATCTATCTATCTATTCCAGTTTGAGTCATAAGAATTGAAACAAAATTATTTAAGGTCCAACTAGTAATAACATCTAATATTTAATTGAAATTTATGAGTCCCTTCCATCTTCTGCCACTAATCATTTTTTTTCCCCTCAATTAAAGAACATTTTTTAAAAGAGTGGTATCCCAGGATAGTAAAAAAGCAAAATACATTGAGAATTAGAGACAGTTTTATGGCCTACTATTTGGTAAAAGTCTTGATTTAAGTCCAGTCTTTTCTTATACATGAAATTTTGTAAAATTTACAATTGGTACTGGCGCAGGTTGAAACTATAGCAAACACAATAGTAAAGTGAAATGACATTATTTTACTAACTCATATTAAAATGAAAATAGTAAACATTATAAAAGCAAATAAAGTTGACATGATTTATTTGCTTCAAATACAGTATTTCAAAATCACGGAACATATTCTTGTAGGAAAAAGAAAAGAGCAGAAGATGTTATTTAGATACTCAATTCTGTACGTATTATTTTGGAAGACTGAGTAAGGTAGTTTTAAGTTTGTGATATTAAAAATTGAAGATTTTTCTGAAAATAATTTATTATTTATTCCACTGTAAATCAGCATGTTACTTTGAAATGTACTCTATTCTTTTATGGAAATGAATACAATCTGTATGAAATCGTAGTTATGTTTGGGATAGGAATGTTTTTTTCCAAACTCGATGAGGTTCCAGTGTAAAGGAGAAATCAGAATCTAAGCATCTTCAAAAATCTTCTTTATTCATTAAAATGAAAAATGCTGACAAGAATCTAGCCTGAATCAGATAGGTCAAGACACTGTAATTTCAATCCAGAAAGCCATGAACATTTTATATTACCGGCCATTTGACTAAAGCTTCCCAGGTTATAAGGGAAAAATAGTGCTTCTAGAGATAAAAAAGTGAATAAGTCATATAGATTATTATTTATTTCACATTTTCTGTCTTCGTTGTGATTTATTGCTTACAATTTATTTCAGAAAATGAAGTAAAAAATAGATTATGAAATTAGATCACCTCAGAAATTCACAGACATTGAGAATAGGATACTTTAAAATGAAGTTTTTGTCAGTACACATTCCTGAAAGAAGTTTTTTTCAAATATAAAGGATACCAAATAGCAGTCCAAGCAATGCTGTTGTTAAATAATGTTGTTTATATTCACCCTTAAACATGAATAGATATTCATATCTACAGTATACATGCATATATATGTATGTGTGCATATAATTTTAGTACATGCTATCAAATCACGATTCTTCAAAAAGAGCTATCACTTGGTATGAATAAAATAATTAAGGTACCTTTTTAAGGCACATACTATAAAATTAAAATTTTATTAGCATTTTTTATTTTGTGAAAAGAGAGAGTTTCAAACATGGTCTAACTGAAAATAAATTTGCTTTGAAGATCATGTTGGAAATTAGGATGTAGGACCAAAATGTTTAACTTTGGACAAATCATTGAAATGATTACAGCTTCACTTACTCCCCTTCGTAATTTACCAGTTTACAAGCAGAACACTTTTGATACAGCCTGGTGGGAAAACTGAAAATAATTTCCCCCCATACAGTCGCCCTTAATGTCTCTTTAATTAAGTTACCAGATAATTTCATCCACAGCACTTATCATGATCTACAATTATTTGTTTGTTTATTTGCTGTTGTTCTTTAAACACTGTGTCTCAAGCACCTAACATGGTTCCTGTCACAAGGCAGACACTCAAGAAATATTTGTGGAATGACTAGGGAATCTCAAACCAAAAGTTTTTCAAATTTTGCTGTATGAATAGATTATAATAGACTTCAATGTAGGGAAAGATACCAGATCTTTATGATCTATGCAGATGATCCAAAGTATTAACAACACATGCAAAGGCTTCTCTCTATAGAGTTATTATTTATACAGAAGAACTCTTCCTCCATGCCCAACCCTAGCAGCTAGAAGGTAGCTTGACATTTTTACATACTAGATTGAATTGGGGGCCCTGGAGGCCCAGTGATTAAGCTCTGGGCTGCTAACCAAAAGGTTGGCAGCTTGAACCCACCAGCTGCTCTTTAGGAGAAAGGTGTGGTTAATCTGCTTCCGTAAAGATTTACAGACTTGGAAGCTCTATGAGGCAGTTCTACCTTGCTCTATAGGGTTGCTATGAGTTGGAATTGTCTCCATGGCAGTGGGTTTTCATTTTAGATTGAATTGTGTATACACAACATCCAATTACATAGCCAATTCCAACCCTTTTCTAGTCTAACCATTCTTTCTTCTTAAATTATCTTCCTGCCTGTTAAAAAATAAGAAAGGCTCTGCTTCTTTTAAAAGGCTAAATGCACCACTGACGTCCTCTTTCCTCCTTTCCTAGCCTTGCTCTTTTGTTCTTTTTTCCTATTATACTTTTAATCTCTCCATCTCCATTGACTTTTTCCTCCTGGTCAGTATTGGCTGTCGTTGTTTAGGTACTATTGAGTCAATTTCTACTCATAGCAACCCCATGTGACAGAGCAGAACTTCTCTATAGGGTTTTCTAGGCTGTAATCTTTACAGAAGCAGATTGCCAAGTCTCTTCTGTGGAGCCGCTGGGTAGGTATGAACCACCAACCTTTCGGTTATCAGTCGAGCGCTTAACTATTGTGCCACCAGGGCTCCTTGTTCAGTATTTCAGTAGTGTTATTTTTTCACAACCTTTTAAAAAGCCCTTTCTGATCCTGTATTCTGCTCAGGTTACTGACCCATCTCTTGCTTTCCTGTCAGAATGAAATTTCCTGAAAATTTTTTTGCATTCATTGCCTTCATTTCTACCCTTCCAAATCACTCTTTAACTTGCAAACACTTAATTGTTTTTCTCATTCTTCTCTTGAAACTGCTCTCTGAAGAACAGTACATCTCATGACCTCTCAGTCTTCATCTTCTTGGGTCAGGACTGGTGAATGACCTTTTCAGATTAGTTAAGGAAGTCTTCCTGCTGTAACAAACAAACCCTACAAATTCAGTAGCTAAATACAGTAGAGTTTTAATTCTCATTCACGTAATAGACCCACATGGAGCCAGGTGGATGTTTGGGACTAGAAGTGATGGGTGTCCTGGGCTCCACACTTTCATGCTGGAGCCATAGTTGAGAGCAGCTGCACTGCGATGGATCACTTTTTTGTGTCCTTTCTAGCCATGGTCTTGTAACTCCCACCCAAGTGACTGGGCAGGACCATGCAAATAAAATAATTGTGGCTCACTGTTTTAGACATCTAGTGCTGTTATAACAGAAATACCACAAGTGGATGGCTTTAACAGAGAGAAATTTATTCTCTCACAGTCTGGTAGGCTACAAGTCCAAATTTAGGGCATCAGCTCCAGGGGAAGGCTTTCTCTCTCTTTCGGATCTGAAGGAAGGTCCTTGTCATCAATCTTCCCCTGGTCTAGGAGCTTCTACAAGCAGGAACCTCAGGTCCAAAGGACATGCTCTTCTCCCGGCACTGCTTTCTAGGTGGTATGAGGTCCCCCTGTCTCTCTGCTCCCTTCTTTCTTTTATATCTCAAAAGATATTGGTTTAAGACACAATCTAATCTTGTAGATCTCATCAACATGACTGCCTCTAATCCATCTCATTAACATCATAGTGATAAGATTTATAACACATAGGAAAATCACATCAGATGACAAAATGGTAAAAATCACACAATACTGGGAATCATGGCCTGGTCAAATTAATACACATATTTTTGGGGGACACAATTCAATCCATGACACCCACCAAAAGGATTGGTTGGTTTTGACATCCTGCTAGGCTTAAAATGAGCCATCCCAGGAGTGGGAGGACAGGATCTCACCACCACCAAGGAAAGAAGAGCCAAAAGCTGAGAAGCTCATTGCACTGAGAAGCTCCTGGAACCAGCAGACCCAGAGAGAGAGGAGTAACACTGAAGCTGGTGGGAAACTTTGGCAGAGAAACAGAGGCAGGAGAAACCAGCAGGAGATAGCATGATGGGCTTTCCAGCCCACAGAGTGAAAAAGTTGAGTACCTTTGGGCAGGAGGTTTGCTGAAGGAGTAGGGTACCACTGGGCCCTTGGTGGAGCTAAGTTTGCTGACCCACAGAGCTAGAGATGAGCGTCTTCAGGCCAAGCCTTACAGATGGAGTGGGGTGCCTTGGGCACTTATTGGCAAATCTAAAAGAGCTTTGTAACACTTGCCCAAGCAGAGCAGAGGCTGAGGGGCCAGAGAGAGGCATGCCTGTGGGCATGGCTGTGAAGAGGCTGTCCTGATGGAAGACCTGTATCCTGAGTATTCCTGAACCTGAATTGTAACCTGTTACTTCTCTAATAAACCCTATAATTGTGAGTATTGTCTCTGAGTTCTGTATGGCCATTGCAATACATTATCAGACCCAGCAGAGAAGTAGAGAGTGCCATGGGAGGGACAGTTGGTATCAGATTTGGTAAAGATGGTAGGGAGAGAAGGCACGTCTGACCTCCGCCTCATAAGAATCAGCCTTGGGCCATTGACCTTGATTCTCCTTCCCTCTTGTGAAGTTAGAGGAGGTCATATGCCTCCACAACATCATTTTTACAGCAGCTCAGCCATTTTCAATACTTTGCCATCTTCATCGGCGTTGCTAAGATTGATCTTAGTGTTGTCATCCAGCTGAATAAGCATGGAGAAGGACAGATGGGAGGTTCGATGGTCCAGTGGCATACACCAGTTCTGCTTATATTACATTGTTTAGAACTCACTTCATTGGCTACATTTCACTACAAAGCAGGCTGAGAAATATTCTCTAGCTGTGGGGCCAGGAAGAAGAAACACAGGTTTAGGGATGCAGCTAGAAGGTTCTCCTATGCGTTTCTTGAAAGATCTTTTTTCTTTTATTTCCATTAATCATTACTCTTTGTTTTTTATGACCTCTCTCATCAGTTTAGTAGATGTTATTAACTCTTGCCTTGGCTTTTGACATCAATGGAACATCATGTTCTTTCAATACCAAAAATCCATTACCGTCAAGTTGATTCCAACCCTTAGTGAATAGGGTTTCCATAAGTTCATTAAATTCTATGGCTTCAAAAATATATACATTTGACATTTTGTCTCTAGCACTGACTTATTCCTTATGATTTAGAATCATGTTTCTACTTGTGGGACAACTCAGTTAACTGGCATAATATAGTTCATAAAGTGTATGTTCTGTATCCCTATGTGATGAATAGTGTCTGGGGTCTTAAAAGTTGAGAGTGATCATCTAAAATACAACTATTGGTCTCTACTCATCTGGAACAAAAGAGAAAGAAGGAAACTAAAGACTCAGGGAGAAAAGTAGCCTACAGGATTAAGAGTCAACATGAACCATGGCCTCATCTACCCTGAGACAAGAAGAACTAGATGGTGACCAGCTACCACTACCGACCATTCTGATCAGGGCCACATAAAACGGATTCTTATAGAACAGGAATAAAATGTTGAACAGATCTCAAATTCTTAAAAAGTCCAGACTTACTGGACAAGTTGAGACTAGAGGATCCCCCAAGACTACTGCTCTGAGATACACTTCAAACCTTAAACTGAAATTATCCCTTGAGGTCACCTGTTAGCTAAATATCAGATTCGATCATAAAATAAAGAAAATTATCTGTAAATGATTGCTTCTTTAAACAAACAAACAACTATAGGAGGCGAAATGGTCAAAAATTACTCTAAAGCAAAGATGAGAAGATAAGGGGACAGGGGCCCCCGGACACCCTTTTAGCTCAGTAATAAAGTCACTCTCGAGGTTCACCCTTCAGCCAAAGATTAGACAGCCCCATAAAGCAAAACGAGACTCATGGGGAACAACAGCCCAGGGATAAGGACTAGAATGCAAGAGGGGACAGGAAAGCTGGTAATAGGGAACCCAAGGTCGAGAAGGGAGAGTGCTGACATGTCATGGGGTTGTTAACCAGTGTCATACAATAATATGTGTACTAACTATTTAGTGAGAAATTATTTGTTCTGTAAACCTTCATCTAAAGTACAATTTTAAAAAATTAAAAAAAAAAAAAAGACAATGGGGCAGGGAAATTAAAGTGCTGGAAATGCTACAACCAGAATGGAACGAATGAGAATAATGACACATTGTGAAAAATGTAACCAATATCACTGAATAATCTGTGTATACATTGTTAAATGGAAGTCTAATTTGCTGTGTCAACTCTCACCTTAAACATAATAAAATATTACATATATATTATATATATATGTATATATATATATAATATGTGTGAAAGAGTAAGACACAAAAGAACACATAATTTAATTCCATTTAAATAAAGTTCAAAAATAAGCAAAAAAAAAAAAGAATTATGTTTCTAATTTCTGGATACATATCTCTACTATTGATAATCTTAGGCTCCTAAAATCTACCAAAATGAAATACAAACACATCATATCCCCAGATATTTCATTTCTACTCAAGCTTGAGACATGGGCTTTGTATTATTCTCTTCACTTTGCCTCCCTCCTCTACATAATCTACTTCAACAGAGTCTTCTGTCACTGCCACAGACAGACTTGCGTTACCTTTTCTTGCACTTTTGTAATGACCTCCTAACTGGTATGCCTTCATCCAGTATCTTCCTGATCTGATGCACCTTATACATTGCTGTGTGTATTGTGTTTAAATTTTACAGATTTAATTACTCATCATGAAACAAAGAAAAAATTTTAAACTCCTCAGTCCGACACCCATACTATTTATTTACCTCTCATCATATAGGTACACTGTCACTTTGAGACAAGAAAGAGTAAATAAAATGCCAAGAATGAAGAAGATAATCTTTTGGATTTCAAAATACATAATTTTGCTATTATTTTTATTATTATCAATGATTGACATCTACAGAGAACTTACTATGTATCAGGGACCATACTAAATGCTTTATATAAGTAGTTCATTAATCTCTCCTACAATCTTATAGTCAAAATTATTCTCTTATATACATAGATATAGAGGTTATTACTTGTCCAATGTCATGCTTTTAGGAAGCACTAGAGCCTTAGTGTAATTTTATCTCAAGGGTTAAGAGAAGATAATCAGATGGAAACTCTCTTTGATGCCACATGTGTTACACTGGAAACCACCGTATTAATTACTTTTCTGTACTGTCTCTGCATATAACTTTATACAATGGAAGTGGGAGTTGAGAGTGTATCATAGAATGTATTGGGCGTAGTGAAGAAAGATGAGTTTAAGTTAGCTTAATAATTGAGCATATTTCAGTATTTAAAGCATTAGACATAGATGGAGGAAATATTACATGAGTGACACTGAAGATTTCTGTGTGGGAAATAGTATTATTTGAGACGCATTATTTGGAAAATTAATATGGTCATAGTGTGAAGATGAAACTAAATGAGTAGGGACAGAGGAAAGAAACGAGCTCTTACAAAGCCTAAGGAAAAAAAGTATTAATAATCTCAATAAGTGTTAATTTGTATATGAACATGATGTTGATTTTTCTGTAAAATGAATACTTTCTGGGCTCCTAAGCTGCTTTTCACCCTCTGTCAGAAAGCTACTGTTCTGATATTATATATCATGGTCTTCAAAACCAAACACATCATCACTACTTTCATATCACTTACGTAGTTTGCTTTGGGCATGTTATCAGGATAGACAAGTCCCTGGAGAAGGACATCCTGCTTGGTAAAATAGAGGGTCAGTGAAAAAGAGGAAGACCCTAGACAAGATGGATTGACACAGTGGCTGTAGTAATGAGCTCAAATATAACAACGACCATGAGGATGACACAGGACTGGGCAGAGGTTCCTTCTGTTATACATGGGGTCACTAGAAGTCAGAAACGACCGGATGGCACCTAACAACAACAACAGCAATGTTGTTTGTGTAAATATTTTTGTATTGCAAAATGATTCTCGGGATGATCGCTCATTTGAAAAGCACATGTTGATGGAAACTATGGAAAATTTTCATTTTCACCCATATGGAAAAAAAGATATAAAAATGATAGCATGATTAAAAGTCATCATGCTGTGGCTTAACTGAAATATTTAATATAAGAATAATTATGAGTTTGTTTAAAGCATAATCTAGCCATAGATTTCCAAATCCATGCAACTATAAATTAATCATGATTTCTTTAAGTCTGGATTTCCTGCAACATGAACAAATTAATTTTCTTTTTAATTGAATGCAGGAAGCATTTGTTTTGATATGGTGTCCTTATTCCTCTTCTAATTACCTCATTCCCCAGTTTTTTTTCTTAAGTTACACTTAAAATGATTATAAAACAATATTTAGACATACTTGTAGTGGTGATTTGAGGAACAGGAGTTAATCTATGGTTCAGGAATTATTGTCTCCATGGTAAAGAGAAGAGGGTTGGGAGGAAAAGCCATATTCAGATATCTCAGTAACAGAATTAATTGCAGTTGGTCCATTAGCTAGAAGGCCATGTAGGCTCCAGCCTCTTTAATGTTTTCTATTGTTAGGAACTTTCAGGGACACTCTCGGATGTGGTAAGACAGACAGAGCACTTTCAGTACTGAGACTGAAACGTACAAAATAAACACCGTCGGCATGTCTCTTTCCAGGGTCTCCTCTACTTCTCTCTTCCTTTATTTCATAGGTTACTGTCCTGAACTCTTACATTGTCCCATTCTCTGCTTTGTCCATGACCCTGATAAATCCAGCAATTACTACAGTGTGTGAGCATTTACTGTAAGCTGGGCTCTCTGCTAAGCACTTTACGGATAACATCTTACTTGACCCTCACAACAATCCAGAGGGGTTATTATTATTATCCCTGAGGAAATTGGAGTTCTGGAAGGCTGAATAGCTTGTTCAAAACCATACAGTCTTCAGACGGCAAAGCTGGTATTCAAATCCATTTGGTCTGACCCAAAGCCTGGGCGACATTTAAAACTCGACTAGGGTTTAGGAATCAAGGATAAATTTGCCCAGAAATCAAAGCAGAACGTGGTTGTAAGTAAGAAAAATCGACTGCGACAAGTTGCAGTTTGTGATCTTTCCTGAGAAACATTTTTCGCAGCTTCTGTACCACGTTTCATTGTCTAATCTACTTATGCTTCTCTGACAGCTAGTGACCTTAGGCTGCCCTGTATTTCTCTTGTCATGATGAGCAGTGTTAAATAAACTCATTTTTTTCTGAAGTCCAAGTGACATAAGCTTTTATCTATTTCAGAAAAATCTGCAATTTTAAAAGAGGGTATAAAAAAACCCACAGGGGCTAACTTAAATAAATTAATCTTGAGATGGGACTTCTAGAATGTGGTTGATGGGTGAAAGATGCTTTTTAGGTCAGGCCACCTCCTATGGCTCTTTGAGTAATGCCCTGTATATGATAAGGCATTGCACTGATATGACAGTCAGCATTGCAGCTGAGGCTAGATACACACGTTCTCATCACTCACTTACGGAAAACATACTTCCTGGCCAATTTTGTTTCGGTTATTGTTATGCTCTAATACATGTATTATTCTCAAGTTTCATATGAGCCACAGAAATACTCATTGGGTAGCATCTAAATTGAATGGGAAAATACCTAATTCCTTGTTCTTTGGGAAATAACAATCTAATGAACATTTGTAATAAAGGATCCAAATATACATTTGACAGTAGTTTAATTTATTTAGAATTTATTGCCTATATGATATTGAGATTTGTAGATGGAACAATTCTTATAAAACATTTATGTACTTTGGATATGTTATTAGGAGGGACCAATCCCTGGAGAAGGACATCATGCTTGGTAAAGCAGAGGGTCAGGAAAAAAGAGGAAGACCCTTGTTATGGATTGTATTGTGTCCCACAAAAATATGAGTATCAACTTGGCTAGGCCATGATTCCCAGTATTATGCTGTTGGTCCACCATTTTGTCATCTGATGTGATTTTCCTATGTGGTATAAATTTTACCTCTGTGATGTTAATGAGGCAGAATTAGAGGTGGTTATGTTAATGAGGCAGACTTAATCTACACGATGAGGTTGTATCTTGAGTCTGTCTCTTTTGAGATATAAAAGAGAGAAGTAAGCAGAGAGATGGGGGACCTCCTACCACCAAGAAAGCAGAGCCGAGAGCAGAGTGCATCCTTTGGACCTGGGGTCCCTGTGCTGAGATGCTCCTAGACCAGGGAAAGATTAATGACAGGGACCTTCCCCCACAGCTGACTGAGAGAGAAAGCCTTCTGGAGCTTGTGCCCTGAATTCAGATTTCTAGCCTCCTAACTGTGAGAAAATAAACTTCTGTTTGTTAAAACCATCCACTCGTGGTATTTCTGTTATAGCAGCACTAGATAACTAACACAACCCTCAACAAGATGGGCTGATACAGTGGCTGCAACAATAGGCTCACACACAACAAAGACTGTGAAGACAACCCAGGACCTGGCAGTGTTTCCTTCTGTTGTACCTGGGGTCGCTATGCGTTGGAACTGACTCGATGGCATCTAACAATAACAATATAAAAAAAATTATATTTGATTAAAATTGTATTTTTACATTTTTCGTGACCTAAAAATTATCACAGCAAGAATTTACTTACATGCAACCTGTATAAGTCAGAATTAGGTAACAGTAAAATGAGTGCTACAAGCCAGATTTTCCCAATACAGGATGTCTTGTCAGAAGAAAGGGTTAATGCAGCTTCATCCTTGTCATGGTAATAATCTGGCTGAATCTATATTTACAAGGAGAAAGAAGAAATGAAAGGAAATCACCAGTTTACATTTTAAAGATACATCAACCATGTTTTGTGCCAATGGGGGGAAACGGGTTCCCATTTGATTGATAGAAGAGCTTTCAGTCCCTTGGAATAAGTCTTAAAAAGAACAAAATGGTGTTTTAAAAACATCAACAAAACCCACAAACTGCCTCTAGGGTTGTGTTTCTAATTAGGTAAAGAGAGTAACATATCACACCTAAACTATGGAAATGCAGACATTCAATAAGGCTAAGTTATCACCCCACTCAACCAGCACACATTAGATCAAGTGATTAGTTCCACATCAGTCATTGCATATAATAGATTTGTCAGTCATAGATGATGTCACATGATCAGTGAATCAGAGTCTGCAAAGAAAAATTGAGTTTTGCTTTTAAGATTTATATGGATGAAGAAAAAAAGACTTTTTGGCAGCCAATGTTAAGCCCACTAGCAATGAATCCGATTTGAGCTTTGGTGAAAAGATAATTGGTTCAGGAAAAATGTGATTAGATTGTATCCCTCTAGAAATCACATAGCATTGAACTTTTTCAATTTAGTCTTTATAGCAGACATGTACAAATTGGAGCGAGCCCAAGGCCATAGACATGCAGTTCTTCTATTCACATGCATGGCCGGGACAGGAGCAGCGCCCAAAGCCTTGTAGATTCAGCCAGATTATTACCATGACAAGGATGAGAGAGCTGGTCAGATTAATGCTGTCATATGAGTGGGTTCTGCAGTTAGTAGGTAGCAGGTTGGTCAGGAGAAGTTGATCAGGAGAGGGAAATGCTGGATGGCGATGGTGGGCCAGGCAGAGATACAGATCAACAAAAAGCTGGGCAGGAAGGGAGGAGTGGATATGGAACTTGAGTCTCAGCATTTTTGTCCTTGGCTGACAGGCTGAATTAAAAAACCAACCAAACAAACAAAAAGTGAGCAGAACCCCCAATCTGGCTCAGAACAGACAAAACAGAATCATGCTCATTAGTCGAGTTGTTTCCATTTTTTTTTTTTCAGGGGAAAATATTTTTAATTTCATAACTTGCAGAAGAGAAGGCCCCTTGGGCTGTTTTGTTCTAAAAGGAGTACTGTTTTCGGATGCATGGCAAATTGAGTTTTCTGTTAAACTATTTGTTATATAGACTTCATTATGTAACAAATGTCGTCTTCAAGGGAACTGCCCTTTTGTCCTATCTAGCAATGCAGCTGCCTGCAATAGATCATGTAGGGTAGATGCTATATCCAAGCTGGTATGTTAATGTTCTCATTAATCCAAAGAGTGTGGTGTGATGACACATTTAAAAACTCTGCAATTTCTTTGAAAATGGGTATTCTCTCCATGATACCAATAGAACGAATATTCCCCTTCTTTCTGCCTCTGTCTGACTAAGCCTCCATGGAAGGGCAAAAAACCAAACCAAACTCATTGCTGTCCAGTCGATTCTGACTCATAGAGACCCTATAGGACAGAGTAGAACTGCCTCATATGGCTTCCAATGAGCAGCTGGTGGATTTGAACTGCTGACCTTTTGGTTAACAGCCAAGTTCTTAACAACCGCACCACCAGGGTTCCCCATGGAAGGGGACTTTTTTGTGTGCATGCATATTTTATTACATTTAACCCCAATAAAAGATGCATAGACACTGCCCAGGCGATGCCTCCTCTTCTCCCTGGGAACTGAGCCTTGTATACCCTGATGGCTGCCTTCTCTTTGAGAGGTCTCATGTCTAGTTTACTCTTAAGTGGTCTCAGATTAGCCACTCGAAAGGAAAGAGTGGCAAGGAGCTGTGAGCATCAAAGCCTGAGACAGAAGTAGTTATGACTATTACCGTTAGAAAAAAAAAAAAGGACTCTCAGGGTAGAACAGAAATCAGTGTTATTCCTTTCTCATAACAGCCACTTACTCCTTACTGTTGGGCGAGTTTCCTTCATTCCCTTGGATGAAGTCTAGGAAGGCCCAGTGGTCACTTTCAATAATAAATTTTCTCTAAGTTCTTTAGACCTCAATCAATAATTATTAAGTCCAGTACAATGTTATCAAAACTCTGAACTTATTCAAAATTTTTTGCCTCCACCAACTTGGGCCAGCTACTGGCAAAAGAAAATTTGCAGTGGGAAAGGGGATGTGCTTTTTTCCCTATCATGGAATTCAGCCTTGCAAATCTGGGTTTCTGAAGTCTATAGAACCTCAGGAATGAAGGAGAGGTTACCTGTTGCCGCCAAGTCGATTCTGATTCATAGGGAACCTATACGACAGAGTAGAACTGCCTCATAGGGTTTCCAAGACTGTAATCTTTAGAGAAGACCGCCACATCTTTCTCCCATAGAACAGCTGGTGGCTTCCAACCATCTTTTGATGCTGACCTTTCCGTTAGAATTTGAATGCTTAAACACTGTGCCATCAGGGCTCCTTGACGATTAGGTTAAAAAGAAAAAAAAAAACCCTACCCATCAACTCATAGTGACCCTATAGGACAGAGTAGAACTGCCCCACAGGGTTTCTAAGGAGCAGCTCGTGGATATGAACTGCCGACCTTTTGGTTAGCAGCCGAGCTCTTAATCACTGTGCCAACAAGGGCTTCTGAAGGATAAGTTAGGGGGCTGTAAAATTCCAACATGGATGCCATAGATTTAGCTTTGATTACTATGGCCACAGTGGATGTTTTAAATTAACTCACTCATGGGCACTTCTGTGGATTCTTCAGAGACAACAGTCACTGGGGTTTCTTCACTTGCTGCTTATTACAAGCTACTCCTGCCGTCTCTCTCTGGCTCTGGTGCAGTCCATCACCCTTCAGGCTGTCTCAGGCGTTCGATTGCCATCTTGGGAAAAGTCACTTTTACAATACTTCTTGCTGATTTGCATGTTCTTTTGTTGTCTCCACATTTGTTTCATGGAAAACACATGTGTTTGAGCTTTCATTGAGAGTGCAATTATTTCCAAATTGCAATCCTCTACTCAGGTGCCACAGGCCATTTCAGCCAAGCTTCTACTTTTGGTGACACAGTGGTTAAAGTGTTTGGCTGCTAACCAAAAAGCTGGTGGTTCAAACCCACCAGCTGCTCTGTTGGAAAAAGATGTGGCAGTTGGCTTCTGTAAAGATGTACAGCCTTGTAAACCCTATGGGGCAGCTTTACTCTGTCCTACAGGGTCACTATGAGTCGAAATTGACTATGGCAGTGGATTTTTTTTTTTACTACCCTTTACATTTCTCAGGTGTGCCTGATCCAAGCTATGGTACTTTCAGTCACTTCACATGCATGTGAAAGCTGAGCAATGAATAAGGAAGCCCAAAGAAGAGTTGATGCCTTTGGATTATGGTATTGGTGAAGAATATTGAATATACCATGGACTGCCAGAAGAACGAACAAATCTGTCTTGTAAGAAGTACAGCCAGAATGCTCCTTAGAAGTGATGATGGCGAGACTTTTTCTCATTTACTTTCCACATGTTATCAGGAGGGACCAGTCCTAAAGGACATCATGCTTGGTAGAGTAGAAGGTCATCAAAAAAGAGGAAGACCCTCATGAGATGGATTGACACAGTGGCTGCAACAATGGGCTCAGACATAACAAAAATTGTGAGGATGGCACAGGACTGGGCAGTGTTTCATTCTATTGTACACTGGATCGCTATGAATCGTAGCTGACTTGACAGCACCTAACGACAACAATCTTTCTCAGGTGGGAGAGTTAGCTAGTCTAATATTGTATCAATTCACAAATGTCATCAAGTTTTCAGAGCCACCTCCTTTCACTGGGATGAAACAAGAAGAAGTATCACTTTCACTGTGGACAAGGGAAATGACTCAATGCTCTGACAACATAGCTCAGAGAAACTCTGCCTGGAGGCGGGTGGTCAGATAAAGTATGTGAAACTGAGCCTTTCTCTACTCTTTTGCACAGATGTTCTGGCATCTCACCTTGGGAGTAGTTGAAACCTATATAAGGTGAAGGCAATGAAATATATGAGGTCAAAGTCGGCAGAAGTTATCAAAGATACAAGACTTATGTGCTAGAACAGACAACAGACGTGGGATCCACTATTGAAATGACAACTAGCTGATGGTTGTTCCACGTGGCAAGGATTCTTTTTTAAGACTAGAGGCTGATTTCACTCAGCTTTGCCTTTGTCACTAGTAAAGAGTAATAGTTTGAACTTGGTTCATAACTACCTGAAGCAAAGACACGCCACTGACTCCTACTTAGACAGTGCTTCATTGACCCAAGACTCAGAAGCTGCAATCTTCCAAGCTGCCTTTGAGTCTAGCTGCAGAAGAGAAAGACCTGTCAATCAATGAATCATTTAAGAGAAGATTGTTCTAGGCCACTTGTCAATCAATGTTGTCATACTTTCTCTATATTAAATCAAGTCAGTCTCCAAATGTCTTTAGACAGAAAAAAAAAACATGAACTCTCTTCAGAAATATCACCTCTTTCTCTTTTTCAGATGAGGAAAATGAAAAAAGTAAGTGCCTCCCTGATATAAGATGCTGCTTTCTGTTATTCCTATTGCTTGGTTCTCCCTTTGGCTAGTACTTGGACCCAAACAAATTAAAATTAAAAAAAAAAAATACCAGTTGCATCTTAGCTATATTCTCACCTCTGTAGTCGATTCTGATTTCTATTCTATTTTTATTTTGCTTCTAAAGGCAAAAAGTAACTTTTTTGTCTCTTCTACCTTATATATTTGGTATGTACACATTTCTCCTCTTGTTCCTTTTGAAATTATGGAACTGTATCACTGTAGAGGAGTCCCTGGGTTGTTAAAGCAAGTGGCTTCTGACCAAAAGGTTGGAGATTCTAGTCTAACCAGAGGCATCTCAGAAGAAAGGCCTGGTGATCTACTTCTGAAAAATCAGCCATTGAAAACCCCATGGAGTACAGTTATACTCTGACACACGTAGGGTTGCCATGAGTTGGAATGAACTCAATGACAACTGGTTTCACGTCATGTTGTATCAGTGTAGAAAGACCAGTGGTTGCTTAGGCACTAACCATCCATGAGTATCAGAAGGACTGTCCACTTCTCTATCCCGTGGCTTCCAAGTCCCTACACAATCTTGCTCTATTCTCCCCTCACTGGGCTCCATTGATTCTATCCCTATACAATTAGAGCCAGAGGAAATGAGAAGGCTTGTGAGGATGGTCAGTCTGGCTCTGAGAGTAGAGAGGACTTGAAGTCAGAAGATCTGGTTATGTTCTATTCCTTCAACCTTGATCACCAAGGAGCTAAGCTAGTCCTTCATTTCTGAAGAGGAATGAGTGAGGAGGTGGAGGAAAAATGGGAATGCTCTTCTGTAAGTTGCCTCTCTGGGGACTGGAATGGAAATATATTCCCCTCTGTGGAAATGAGTGCCAATGAATTTTCCCCACAATGGAAAGAACACTTAATTTAGGGTCACTGAATTTGAATCTGAACCTAAATTTGCTGCTTGTTAGCAGTTTGGCCTTGTGCAAATTATTATTTGCATCTTAAGCTTTGATTTTTACCTATGAAAAATGAGAATAATAATTCCTGCTTCATAGCATTTTTCTAAGAATTATGAGAAGACACCTGATAAATGGAAGAAAATATTACATCTACTAATAGTTAAAATAATCTCTTTGAGACTCAGTTTCTTATCAGTGAAATAAGCATAGTACACATATTTCATTAGTTTGTAGGAAAATTAAGGCAGAATGTACGAAAGTGCCCGATATTCAACATATTTTTGTGTCTTTTAAATATGTACTTCAATATGTACTTGTCATTAGACAAAGACTAGACAAAGGCAAATCTGTCTTCTATGCTGCCACCCTCCTCTCTCTGTGCTCTGCCTCTTCCCCAATGTGGGACCTGTTGTCCTCCCAACACTTCACCCAGCCCAGGGAGATGCAGGGCCCTTACACTTTCCCCTTCCTCATCAATATATGATATTAAGGAAAGGGTCTGTTGTATAGCAGATGGAGTCCCTGGGTTGTACAAATGGTTAATGTGCTCAACTGCTAACTGAAAGGTTGGAGGTTCCAGTTCATCCAGAGGCAACTCTGAAGAAAATCCTGGTGATCTAATTCCAAAAAACTCAGCCACTGAAACCCTATGGAGCACAGCTCCACTTTGACACATACAGGGTCGCCATGAGTCAGAGTTGACTCCGCAGCAGATTTTTTTTTCTTTAATATATCTTTATCACCATAATGTAAATTTAAGTGGATCATAATTCTTTAGTTGTAAACTCTTAAGTTTCTCTTCCTTGTTACAAAAAATTTCTGAGGTCTGAAAATATGTAGGGAAGATTTGAGGAATTCCCAAACGGTCATTTTTAGTTTCTCTGAAATCACACAATACAGGCCATTGTCTCTGTCACTTACACATAAAGCAAGCCCCGCTGGGACCTGGGCTGTTGAAGATGATATCTACAGGGTTATTATTTATGCTCACTAACAGTCTATGGGGACAGGGCCCTAGAGTCATTTTCAGTCTTGGCCAGAGCAGAGAAATTCCTAGGGTGAGGCCTGAGGAGCTATGAATATAGGGCAGCTGAACTCCCTTCCTTTTTATAAAAGGAATAGTGAAGTTGACAGAACGGTGAAAAGGTCCACGTAGACAGCTGGAAATAGAACCAGAGCCATTTGATTTGGAAATCTTTTGTGGAAGGCTATTTGTATTGTGTCTTCGGAAATCCCATTTAGCTATGTTTCAGCAAATGTGAGGACAGAAATCCCAGCAAGCAAACTGGCACCTCTGTTCGTCTTCAAAATTTGGAGCTATATTTTGAAGCAGAAAAAGAGAATTTTTGAAAATGCCTGAAGTGTTGTCATGATGCATTCACGGTAAAGCAGCAAAATGTATTCTTTCAGCACCTGTTGTGTCCACTTTTAGTGAGATGAGGAAGAATTGAACGCAAACATGCATAAATGGTCTTCTGTTGTGCAAATTCTTGTCTCCGGGCATTTCTTCTTTAATGTGAGTGTGTTTGTTTTATCAGTTCTTAAGTCACTTCCTAGTGGAATGTTGTTAGCTTCTGTTGAGTTGATTCCAACTCATGGTGACTACATGTGGAAGGGAGCGGCTAAATTCTCACAGGCCAGGGCATCAGATTTGAAGTTGTAAATGCCTACTTCATTGTCAAGAAATAAAGTTAGTGGAAAGAATAATAGAAGTCAAGCATATTAACTATTCTAAAACAGAAATGATACTGTTAAGGGTTAGCTATTAAATATTTACTATATTCCTGGGAATGTTCCAAGTATTTGACCCAGAATTAACTCACTTAAACCTTACGACAAATTGGTTTGACATAGTATGCTTATTCTATGAGGGCTACCCTTGGAATTTGTATCATTTTCCTAATTCAAGGTGAGAGAGCACTCTTAACAGAGAATATCAGAAACCACCTGGTCGTGAGCTTCCATGCCCACCATCACCTGCCATTCTGCAGCATCCTTCCTACTCCCTTCCTGGATCAAGAGAGGAAGCAAGGAGAATCCAAGGATTTGCTCAAGATTATTAATCTACAGTGGATAGAGTGGAATCACAACTGGGTTTACTGTGCACCTTGTCTTATCTCCCCTGCTCACCTTTTAGTACCACAAGAATTCTCTTATTCCTTGTTGGTCTTATTTTTCGCTAAGTCTTTACTCACTGCTGCGATAACTAGCTCTTGGGGTTTCCTCATTCAGCCTTCCCTCTTCAGCCTTACTCCTATGTTGGTGGGAAAAAAATGTGAGTCCCTGCACTTAACACTACATGTGGTGAGACAACTAGGTGATAGTAAATGGCTTCTGCTCTTGAGCGGTTTTCTACATTTTTCCTTCAGCTGAGTCCTAGACTTTTAGTCTGCTTATCACCAAATTAAAGTCATTAAGAGCTATGGCTTCTAACCAAAAGGTCAGCGGTTCAAATCCACCAGGCGCTCCTTGGAAACCCTATGGGGCAGTTCTACTCTGTCCTATAGGGTCGCTATAAGTCAGAATCAACTTGACATAAAAGGGTTTGGCAGCACAATGGTCAAGTGCTCTGTTGCTTACCTAAAGGTTGGTGGTTCAAACCTATCCAGCAGCTCCTTGGGAGAAAGACCTGGTGATCTGTTCCCATAAAGAAGGATTATAGCCTAGAAAACCCTACGCGGAAGTTCTACTCTGTCACATGGGGTTGCTATGAGTTGAACTCAACTTGACGGCACCTAATAGCAACAACAACATCATCAAATTGGATTGGTGGTTAGTAAAAATTTTCTGTATATAATTTATTCATTTAACCAAACTTCTAGGGGTGGAATGGAGTTAGAAAATACCCCAAATATCTCAGATATTTTTTTTCAGGGCTACCAATGTGCAAAGCTCATGGCAGAAGTAGTGCCTTTATATCAGATCAGGGACCGTCAGAGACTCTCAAGCCTAGAAGTAAGCTTACCTGCACAACTTCACCCCCATGTTCCAACAACTACCACTCCCATTAAAGTCAGTAAAGGATATTTGATGTTTGATGGTATATTTGTGATGGTATTGCAGTGATTTTTTTTTTTGCCTCTGTTAGGCTTCGTGAGAGGTTTTCTGTGATTCAGTGTAATTCTCTAGTTGTCTTCTTCAAATTTAACATGTAATAGTTGGAATGGCCAAAATGGAATTGTTCATTCTCAGTGCAGTTCCTCCTCTCCAGACACATATCAAATCTGTTGCTCTTATTCTTCTCCCTCTCAGATAATGACACTATTTGGCTTAAATCCCAAAATGAAGAATCATCTTCCTTGTTCCCTTTCCCCCATTTGCTGTAGTAAGGTTAGTAGGGCATGTAGTATGAGCATAAGAAATATGTCTTAGGAGGGAAAATTAAAAGCAAGAGTCAACACAGTTCCGCTGTTCTCTTGTCATCCTTCCAAGAGGCGCACAGAGCCATGATGCTGCTGGCCATACATGGGAAGTGGTCCTGGAAAAGAGACCCTGACTCTATCATTCTACATTTGTATAGTCAAGCATGAGAAGAACCTTATTTGCAAGGAATAAAAGGCAAAGCACAGATACCAGGTAGTCTGGTTAAGATGTCAGTTGAACAAGGAGTTTTCTAAGAAGCCCAGCTGTTGCCAACTTTAACTTTTTTGGGTTTGGACTGCTAGAGAAGGGGTGCAGCTTCTCCAAATCTTCATGAGTATTCCCCAATCCCAGGTTAGGTCACAGCTAAGCAAACCTGAGCTTTAGTGGTAATTCACTATACAATCTGTTAGTCCTATAGGTTTCATTTTCAAAATTATTTTCATTCAATTTATATTCATCTCCTTTGCTGGCATCCTAGCTGGAGTCACCATTATCTCTTGCCTGGACTATAGCAATTGTTTCCCAAGGATCTCCCTGCTTTTTTCTGGTTACCATGTTCACCATTTCTTTCAACTGATTGTCTACTTCACCTCTCCTATAACCCATCACTGTGGAGTTGATTCCAACACATACTAACCCTCTGGGACAGAGCAGAACTGCCCCATAGGGTCTCCAAGACTGTAATCTTCATGGAAGCAGATTGCCATATTTCTCCAGCTGAGCAACTGGTGAGTTCAAACTGCCAGCCTTTTGGTTAGCAGCCAAGTGCTTTAACCACTGTACCACGAGGGTTCCTTACTTTTCCTGTGCCAACACCCATAATCGTTTCTCCTTAACAACCATGGTAATTTTTTTTTTAAATGAGATTGTACAAAACATTTAAAGAATAATTAGTATTCCTGAATTCTCAAATTCTTCTAAAAAAATAGAGGAGGAAGGAATACTTCCTAACGCAATATATGAGGCCAGTATTACCTGGTACCAAAGCCAGATAAAGACACTACAAGAAAAGAAAACTATAGTCCAACATGCCTTATAAATACAGATACAAAAGTCCTCAACAAAATACTAGCAAACAGAATCCAACACCATAATAAAAGGATTATGCAACATGACCAAGTGGAGTTTACCCCAGGAATGAAATGATGGTTGACATAAGAAAACCAATCAATCTAATACATCACATTGATAGAAATCAGGAGAAAAACCACAAGATAATCACAATTGATGCAGAAAAGACATTTGACAAAATCCAACACCCTTTCATGATAAAAGTACTCAGAAAGCTAAGAATAGAACATTAATGCCTTAATATGATAAAAGGACATTTATACAAAACCCATAGTGAACCTTATACTAATGGTGAAAGACTAAAATCTTTCTCCCTAAGATCAAGAATAAGGCAAGAATGCTGGCTTTGCCCACTGCTATTCAACATTGCTCTGGTAGTCCTAGCCAGAGCAATTACTCAAGAAAAGAAAAAAAAAAAAAAAAAAGCCTCCAAATCAGAAAAAAGAAGTAAAACTATCTCTAGTTACAGATTATGTGCTCCTGTATATAGAAAATCGCAAATAATCCACAAGAAAACCACTAGAGCTAGTAAATGAATTTGGCAAAGTGATAGGGTACAAGATCAACCTGCAGAAATCAGTTATGTTTCTAACACCAACAGCAAACAATCACAAAAGGAAATTAAGAAAATCCTTAATTTTGGAACAGCCCATAAAAGAATAAAATACCCAAGAATAAATTTAACCAAGGAGGTGAAAGTCGTTTACACGGAAAAACTATAAAACATTGTTGATCTAAATAAATGTAAAGACATTTCATGTTCATTGACTGGAATACTCAGTACTGTTAAAATGCCAATATTACCCAAGGCTATCTATAGATACAATGCATTTCCTATTAAAATTCCAACAGTTTTTTTTTTTTTTTAAAGAAATGGAAAAACCAATGCCCAGATTCATGTGGAATTGCAAGGGGCTACAGAGAACCAAAACTATCTGAAAGAAAAGGTCAAAGTAGAAGGACTCACACTTCTGATTTCAAAATATACTATAAAGCTACAGTAATAAAAAGAGTCTGGTACTGGTATAAGGAGAGAGACCAATGAAATAGATTTGAGAATCCAGAAATAAACCCATACATCTATGGCCAATTGATTTTCAATAGGGGTGCCAATCCACTCAGTGGGGAAAGAACAGTCTCTGAATTTATACTGAATTTATACATGCAAAAGAATGAAGTTGGACTCATACCTCACACCACATATATAACAGATTAAAATAGATTAATGACCTAAATATAAATGACCTAGTACCGTAAAACTCTTAGAGGAAAATATAGGGGTAAAGCTTCAACACCTTCTTAGGTAATGGATTTTTAGATAAGAATGAGTAACAAGAGAACAAAAATAGACAAACTGGACTTCTTCAAAATTAAAAAAAATATTGTGCATCAAGGGACATTATCAAGAAAGTGAGAAACCCTACAGAATGGGAAAAGTATTTGAAAGCCATATATCAGATAAGAGTTTAATATCCAGGATAAATAAGGAAATCCTACAACTCAATAACCAAAAAGACAAACCGACCAATGGACAAAGCACTTGAATAAACATTTCTTCAAAGGATGTATACCAATGGCCAACAAGCATGCTCAACATCATTAGTCTAATATTAAGGAAATGCAAATCCAAACCATAATGAGATATCACTTCACACCCTCTGTGATGGCTATTACAAAAAAAAAAAAAAAATCTGCCAAATAATAAGTGTTTGAGAGGATGTGAACAAATTGGAGCCCTCATCTATTCCTGGTGGAATGCACAATGGTGCAGCCTCTATGGAAGGAGGTTCAGTGGTTCCTCAAAAAGTTAAGCATAGGACTACTTTATGACCCAGCAATTCCATTCCCAGGTATATATGCAAAAGAATTGAAAGCAGGGACACAAACAGTGTACACCAATACTTGTACACCAATATTCATTGCAGCATTATTCACATAGCCAAAAGGAGGAAACAACCCAAGTGCCCATCAACAGATGAATGCATAAACAAAATGTGGTATATACATATAATGGAGTATTTATTATTCAACTATAAAGAGAAATGAAGTTCTGATACTTGCCACTACATGGATGAACCTTGAAAACGTTACGTTAAGTACAGTAAGTCAGACACAAAAGGATGAATATTGTATGATCACAATTATATGAATATCTTGAAAAGATAAATCCATCAAGACAAAAGAAGATTAGTAGTTACCTGGGGCTTGGGGAAGTTGTTTTGTGTGCCTTTCATCAGAATTGAAACAAAAACACCTAAAGCTAGCTATAAAATATAAACAAAACATATTATCATATTGAACACAAATCCGTCATTATAGTCAGCTCTAAGACACCATCCAATGCAGCTGTAAATAGAAAACGGTAAACATCAGAAAAAGTAAAAATTATTTTAATTAAAAAAATTATATTAGAGTCTGCCACTCTCACATAGCACTCTAGTGGCTTCCCGTTAGATTTAGAATAAAATCCCAACATCTCTCTTTTCTTATGCTCTTTCCATTAGCTATCTTTATGCCTGTTATGCTTGCCAGACACTCTTTTCGGGACTGGTCATTTCTTGTCAGCTAAAAAGTAATCTAGGAGCCAGGCCCTTCCTGACCAACAGTAGTCCCACTCCTAATCCTTCTAATCACTCTTTGTCATAATACTTATCATTCTCTAAAATCTGCATATTCATTTTTTCATTTACATGGTGGTTATTCACCTTTCACTCACGCTGAAATGTATACTCCTATGAGCAGTGACTATATCTATCTTGTTTACAGCTGTATTCCCCATTATAAGGGCTCAGCAAATATTTGGAAAATGTGTAACTAACTCCTACAGCATAAATATGTTGAATATATATGTATATATATAATTAAAATATTGTCATGGGTTTATGGTGGCATAAAAACACAGTCCCCAAATTCTTGAGATGCTCACTTTTGGAACCCAGCCACAGCTACGAGAAAAGCAAGTTGTCACACAGTGAGGCTTGTGTAGGGTTTCTGACCACAGCCCTAGATAAATTCCAGCCCACATTCAACATTAACCTCCAAATATGGGAGCCAGTGAGCCTTTATATCAGAAGGCTACACCTTTTTTTTTTTTTCTGTAAAGGGCCAGGAGGAAATACATCAGGTTTTGTGGGTCAAACACTTTCTGTTGTATCTACTTAACTCTGATTTTGTAGTGCAAAAGCAGTCATACACAATACGTAAATAAATGAGCATGGCTGTTCCCCGATAAAACTGTATTTACAAAAACATGTGGTGGGCCAGATTTTGCCAACCTGTACATTCAGTGATTTCTGTCCCAATCACTAAGTTGCTCTCAGTGTTTGGCCTATCCCAGTGGATGTAACACGGGACAGAGATTAACTATCCCCACCATGCCTTATGTAAATTACAGATTTGTGAGCAAAATAAATACTTGTCGTTATTTTAAGCCACTGAGTTTGATGTGGATTATTATTAGACAATAGATGACTGGAACAGATTAAATCCAATCTTTTTCAAGTATGGCAAAATTCAATTACGTATTCCACATTACACAAGAGTTAGCTCTTCTGCATTTGAAATATTAATATATATGTGCATATGTACATACATATGTATATATATATATATGCTGTAAATTCAGGTCAAATTTCTGTGTCAGATTTAGAATTTACATCTGAGCATCATACAAATCATAAAATTTCAATTATAATGATGCATCACACTATTTTTTTTAACGTGTATGACGTGTATGGACTATGGCAATGTGCAGCCTCAACCCCCATGGAAACTCTTATCTTCAAAATTAAACCAGGACATTCAAAGTAGAGTATTGTAGAGAAATTCCATCGAGTTAATTTTGGCTATGGTAAAGTCGTACGTCTTTTTTTCCCAAAAAAATGCCTGCATAAATACCCTGACCAGGGGAAAAGATAAACAATATGCTCAGTTATAGTCCAACGTAAAAACAACAATGACAACAAAAAATGAAGCCATTCTCTACGAGATTCAGATCTCAGACAGAACCTTTGCATGGAATGCACAGCTATATTAGCACAATATGCATAGACTTTGTTAATCTTATGAGCAGAATGATACATTTCCAGTCTAGTACATTACCCTAGTGGAGATAATTTTGGTAGGAAAGATTTTTTAGATTTTTAATTTTATTTTTCTTACATTGAGAGAATATTGAAATGGATATTTTAGTTTATTTGATAAATTTGTGGCCCTATATTAAAAAGGTCATGCTGTTAAAACTCATTTTGTCTATGGCTCAAAACTCTTGAGATTTCAGTATAGTGGGCAGGTCACCTGGGCTTCAACTGGATTTAATGTGGATTTTACAAACTACTGATTGGTTTTCAATCTTCGTTTGAACACACTTGGAATGATTTGATTTTTAATCTTGTTTAATGTAGAAACTTTTCCTTCCACCATTATACCATTAATGTGGCAAATGCATTGATGTAAGTATTCTCGACACAGAGCTTCCCGCCTCCAAATAGTGACTGATATTAATAGAAGTAATACCTGGCCTTCAGGTGTTCTGTCCAGTGAGATTAACGGCAAGTGCTTTGGTTTGTAAACTGTGAGAAAACAAAGAATTAGAAAAATGCTCAAATAGAAATATTATTATAAAATGACAAGAATCTTGGTGTTTTGCAACTAAGGTAGAAGGGTTGAGAAGAGGAGTAAAAATAAACGTGGTGTTATTTGCAAATATACAGCTGTATTTTTTTTTCTGGGCAAGTAATAGGAAATAATATATTTAATGCCAAATATTAAACATTTAATGCTACTAATTGTCAGATCTTTTAAAAATCCCTAAGCACTGTGAAAAAAAAAAAAAAAAAAAATCACTGCACGATCTTATGGGAATGCATGTTTCTCAAATACCCTTAAATGAAAAGTCCAGAGATTTGGGAATTGTGTGAGGGTAACCCGATAGTTTCCTTTTAGTCTAGGTCAAATATGCATTAAACGGACAATTCAAGCAAAGTCATTCGAGATCTCACCTCCTTTACTGTTCTTGAAGTGTCACCTTCATGGTTGTCTGTTCTGGTGTTTGTTTTTGTATTTAAGAGGAAAGGAGCAAACAGAATATAGGATTTTCTAAAGTGCTTTTTTTCCCATATTCTGCTACTGTTGCTGTTGTTTCGTGGGAGTTGGCAGCTGGCTTTTAGCTTAGGAAAACCTGCTCTGTAAGCATGTTAATTTTCTTCTCTTTAGAAAAAGCTTGCTAATCTCGTGAGGTATTGCAAAGTTTAAATTGAAGTAAATAGAAAAATTGCTAAGTTGAAAAAAAAAATTACCACAGAGCTTCTGATGAGTGGGAACACATCTGCCACACAATAGAATGTGACATCCTTCAGCTCACTGAGTTCAGAGAATGTGTGAAAGAATCCCTGCTGCTTAGTATGCATCTGGTTTGGAGTATCAGCAGGTAAAGGTTTAATTACTGATCTGTGTGGTACTTGATCTGTGGATTATGTAGGAGTGGCCTAGTCCCAGTTTCTGCTTTTCCCCAGGGAAGGTACTCTTCCAAAAGATATCTTCTGATCAACAAGTCCTGGCTGCTTGCTTTTTCAAATTGTTTGGAGTTTTTGTTTGTTTGATTGACTAATTGTTTTCCTTTAAGAAGCTTCTGATAGGTGGTGAACCACTGAAGACCATATATGGGTTTTCCAGTTACTCTTTTCACAATGCTCATGCCAATGAGATCTCCATAGGTGTGCACATGTGTATACGTTATGTACGGAAGTCAACAGTGAAGAATGCAGTATTTGGGGGCAATTCAGAGGGTTCACAACACAATGATTCCTTTCTGACAAACATTTTAAAAGGTGTGGCACAATAGTGAATCTAAAAGGGTGTGGTGAGCTGGTGTGGGACAATAAATATAGCAGAAGGACAAGCCAAATGGTATAGTAGGTGGCCTCTGGCACAAGCAAAAGACAAGCCTATCTATGCTTGTTGTTTTTCCATGCATGTTTACTTCCTGTTAACCTGAGAAGGATAAAGTCCTGTAGGTCCTAAGAAGCACTAGAACCTCAGGTAGCCATCACTGTAGGAAATACACCAGCAAAGGATCAAATAGATCAGCTGGAATTGTTGTCATTATCTTTGTGGCTACTCCATCATCATTTCACTTATATGTTTTAAAGAAAATTTCTTCTTCTTTTCCTTCAAAAATTCAAATATCTAGGCAGATAGGCTATAAGAAATCAAAGGCATTTGCATTTTTAGGAAAAAATCGGCAGATGCCTTGATAAGGACTAATAACTTTTTTAAATAATATAAAATTTCCCCTAAAATGGACACTGGAACCAGAGTAAGGAATTAAGGTTATTCTGCCTTGAGACAAACTAATACTCTAGGTTATGTCAGTGTTTGGATCCCCAAGCAGGGTGATCAAGAAAGCTGCTGAGATTTTAGCAGCCCTCTCACTGTGCTTATGACCCTCTTCCCTAAACAAAGGACACTTTCATGCCAATTTCCTCCTTTTTTATTAAAATATTTTCTTATTGTCTCAATACTACAGTATTTCCCAAATTTCCAACCCATTCTCTGCAGTTGAATCCATTGATACCTGTCACCTGCAGGAAGAAGACCATCTATTCATCCATTTCATACGTACAGTGCGTATAAGAAGCACGTACAAAGATGAGTAAAACGCAGTCCTTGTAGGAAAAGAGTTGATAATCAATTAAGAATAGTGGCATTTAGACAAGTAAATTACACTTAAAAGTAATATCACAACCGACAAAAGAACAAGAGATTTGAGAATCCAGAAAAAAAAAAAAAAAAGAAAGAACTTTACCTGGAGGAATTTTAATAGGTTTCATAGAAGGTAATATTTAATCTGACTGTTAAAGGCTTAATGGTAGCTAATATTTGTTGGGAGCCCAAGTGGCATAGTGGTTAAGATCTGGGCTGCTAACCAAAAGATACCAGCCACAGTTCTAAGTAGACTACATGGTTAGGCTAAATTAGATTTTACAATAGCTTGTTGTTGTCATTGTTAGGTGCCATCCAGTTGGTTCCAACTCATAGCAACTCTATGTACAACAGAACGGAAGCACTGCCCGGTCTTGCATCAGCCTCACAATTGTTGTCATGCTTGAGCCCATTGTTACAGCTACTGTGACAATCGATCTTATTGAAGGTCTTCCTCTTTTTCACTGACCGTCTACTTTACCAAGCATGATGTCCTTTTCCAGGGACTGGTCCCTTCTGATAGCATGTCCAAAGTACATGAGACAAAGTCTTACAAATTACTATCCTAATATTACTAAGGTAAAGAAACAAAGGCACAAAAGAGTTAAATAATACAATTAAAGTTACATTGCTAGTAAGTGCTACAACCACGGATTCAAACTCATCAGTTTAATCTCAGTGTCTGCGCTCTAACTCAGGATGTTATATAGCCAGGTAGACAGGGGAAGGCTTCCAATGTTGATGGCTGTCATGGATTGAATTGTGTCCCCCCAAAATATGTGTATCAATTTGGCTAGACATGATTCCCAGTATTGTGTGATTGTCCACCATTTTGTCATCTGATGTGATTTTCGTATGTGTTTTAAATCCTATCTCTATGATGTTGGTGAGATGGGATCAGTGGCAGTTATGTTAATAAGCCAGGACTCAATCTACAAGATTGGATTGTGTCTTGAGCCAATCTCTTATGAGATATAAAAGAGAGAAGCAAGCAGAAACAGGGACCTCATGCCATCAAGAAACAAGAGCCAGGAGAATAGCGTGTCTTTTGGACCTGGGGTTCCTGCACTGAGAAGCTCCTCGAGCAGGGAAGATTGATGACAAGGGCCTTCCTCCAGAGCCACCAGAGAGAAAGCCTTCTCCTGGAGCTGGCACCCTGAATTTGGACTTCTAGCATCTTAGACAGTGAGAGAATAAATTGCTGCTTGTTAAAGCTATCCACTTGTTAAAGCCAAATACTTGTGGTATTTTTGTTATAGCAGCACTATATAACTAAGTGGCATACTGGAGTAGATACCCTGAAAGACCCTCACAATCACAATAATTAAAATGTAACATCAAGTATAATAAAACATCTTTTAAGATGCATTGTGGAGTGCAAGAAGGGAAGACAAAGTGTCAATCCAGAAAACGCTTTTACCCTGAAGATTATATTAGAGAACGCATGGCAGGGCACAAACCCAGATGATGGACCAAGATGGTCATTGGGTCACCTATAATGTCTGGCTCCTTGCTCCAATGTCACCATGGGAACTACTTCTTATGAAGCTAAGAAACAGATACACTTTCTTCTTCATTCAAATAGCTAATCTTCTCCAACTTTAGCCAGCTTACTTTTGATATACTCTGATATCACTACCCCAAGTCAACTCCTCCTGCCACACTGCTTATACAACCATTCTGTGGTAGCTAGCCCCCAAGCTGGTCTCCAATGATCCCTGCCTCCCGGTATCCACACCCTTGTGTAGTCTTCTCCCTCCTTGTTCCATAGTTCATCTGTGTGACTAATAGAATGTGGCAGAAATGATGAGATTCCACTTCCTAGGTTAGGTTATATAAAGCTGCCACTTCCATCTTGGGTTCCCTCTCTCTCTTTCTCTTTGTAAAGCAAGCTGCCATGTCTTGAGGACATTCAGGCAGCCCTGTGGAGAGGCCCACATGGGAAAGGACTAAGATTTCCAGCTGAAACCCACTGAGGAACTGAGGATTCTAGCCAACAGCCATGTGAGGAATCATCCTTCTTAGAAGCAGACCCTTAAGGTTTCAGATGAAGCAGCCACAGCCAACATCTTGACTACAGCCTTCTGAGGGACCCTCAGAGCTATCCAGCTAAGCTACCCCAAAATTACTGACCTCAGTGAGACTGTGAGATAATTCATGTTTATTGTTTTAAGCCATTAATTGTTTTTCGTTTCATTATTTTTAATCTGGTAAATATGTGACAACTTGTTTGCCATATTGGGTAACTTGTTATGCAGTAAAAGATAACTAATACATGACTTGTACCAAATCCGTAAACCAAACCTTTTGCCTCGAGACAATTCTGACTCTTAGTGACCCTACAGGACAGAGTAGAACTGCCCCATAGGGTTTCTGAGGAGCAGCTGGTGGATTCAAACTACTGAACTTTTTGGTTAGCAGCCGAGCTCTTAACCACTACCCCACCAGGGGAATGAAGTACAGAACATAGGTGTGTTTCATTACTCATTGTATGTCCATGTCCTTGTCTTCCTTTACTCACACCTTGGAAAAACACACCAGCACATCAGATCTTCCACATACCCTACTCCTGGTTTTCTTTAATCTCTGTTCCCCATCTGTAAGGTTTCCAAACTGGCCCCCCTCCAGTAGTTAGTCTGAGTAATATTGCAATGTATTACTGATATATTAATCCATATCATACAGATACAGATGTGACGATGTACTTTTTGATATGTAATGTAAATAATCCTCAAATGTTCTCAGTATTTGGAAATTAAGGCCCTTTTCCAGATCAGGGAACCCTGGTGGCACAGTGGTTAAGAGCCTGGCTGCTAACCACCAGCTGCTCCTTGGAAACCCTATGGGACAGTTCTACTCTGTCACATATGGTTACTATGAGTCGGGATCGACTTGACTACAACAGGTTTTTATGTTTTTTTCCTCCAGAGCAGAGAATGTTCATTAATGTCCCAGCTTGGAAGTGGCAAACACATTCTATTGGCCTAAATAAGTCACATGGTCAAACTAACCACCAATGGGCAGGGTGTGTGTGGAGGGAGTGAATATTTTAAGAAAAATAACATAACTGGCCACGGTAACTGAATTCACAATCCAAAATCTCTTTTCTCAATCTATTCTCTTTCCCCATTCTTCTTTATCCCTCAGATTAATGCTTCTAATATCTGCCTTAAGCTATGCTCATCATTTCTCTTGCATAGTCCATTTGATATTGAATTATATTTCTTCTATGATTTAAGTAGCTTATTATAACTAATCATTTCGAATCATAAAGAACATAAAATATTTTGTGTTTCTATATGGTACTAACTTTAACAGCTATATATTAATATTTGTCTATTCTAATTTTCCTATAGTTCATTTATTTTCTCTATAACTAAAAATAAAAAACAATTACCCTTCTCAATTCAACTCTATCCAAACTTCTATTAATATAGCAACTAATTATTGATATAGGTATCTCAATCACATATTGATTTAGGCATAAGAATCGATGTTTTCTTATTTAATAAGAATAATCTACAAATAAACTATATTCTCCATTTGGAAATTAAATTTACCTTCCGAAATAAAATGTACTTCTGACTAGGATTTTTCCTAACGGATATGACAAAAGCTTTTTAAGTAGACTTGGAGGAAAATGTCAAATTTGTATGTATTGGGTATGAAATGAAGTTTTAGAGGTTAAAGAAATTGCCCACAGTCAAGGAATATTTTTAACTCCAGAATATATCAGTACCTTATGGTGTATTGTCTTTCTCCTTGTCTTCCCTCCCTTCTTTCTTGCTGATTCCTTTCTTACTTTTTCCCCTTTCTCTTTTTCTGCTTTCCTCTTCCCTTTTGTTTTTTCAATATACATTGGCTATTGTTGAGCCTCTTTAAGTAATAATAAATACAATGAAAAATACTAAAAAGAGAATAGTAATACCTCATAATATATCAAAACACATTAAGCCATTACTATTTGACTGTTAACTTATTCCTCACATTATCTCCTGAGAGATCAGGGACACGAGTGACAGCAAAAGGTTGCATAATGGCGGATGCAAAGAAGGTAAGAAATTTAGGGGTAAGAGTTTGCCAAATAAAAATTCCATCCACTTTCCAGTTTCTGCCCTGGCTTTGCCAGACTTGTGTTCTGTTGCTGCATGATTATTTTACCACAATGCTGTGTTTTGAAAAATACTTCTCAAAGGATTAAATATAGCCCTTTGCCAATAAGTGATTCCTGGAAATTGTAATAAGCCTGAGCTCCTGCAATTCAGCATATAATAGTTACCAGGATTGCTGTGCATACAGAATTACAGTATAGTGTTTTCATGGCTGGACAGTTCTTGCAGAAATTGCTCCTGGAATGACCCAGCTTCATAGACAACAAATCCACAAGGTGCTGGATAAACCACCACAATGCTGAAATTCTCACTGAAGCCATAACCTTTGGAGTTTGAAGCCAACTGAACTGGAAGGATGACTGACCGAAGACTGTTGTCAGCCCCATCAGATGGTTACCTGGGAAGACAAATGACACTCTGAAGATCAGATGGCAGTTGAGCCACCCTCCTGCTTGCCAGACTGTTGCTCCTTTCAGAGTCCCTGAGTCTGCAATGTGTAGGTAGTGAAAGAATTCACCTTAGCATAGCATGCAGTACAAAGAGCCCCAAACAGGGTCATTCTGGTGCTCAGCGTCCCAATGCCCAGAGTAATTAACTCCACATGCCATGACTGAGTGCTGTGACTGCGTTCAAGTGAGGTGATGAGGTGGCCAGCTGTAAGGGGTATGGTGGCTGGACTTCTTTCTTATAAACACAATGAAAAAAGTAATAGTTTTTGCTACATGGCATTGCAGCACTTCTGCTCAGGAAATGAATTTTTATGCACTGGGTCACTTATGAATTCTGTGTGATTTTTGTCCCAGGAGTGTAAGAAAAACTGCTCTTTTTGCACTACTAAGTGATGCAATGTGTGGCTATACAGATGGAAACAGCTTGACTTTAGCGTAAGTGTTAGAATATGCAGTTTAAGTACAGAAAGTCACAACGTACAACTATCTGAAGGTCTGTATCCTTTAAAAGACCTGCTGAGTTTATACCTAGGGATTCAGGCATTGCTGTATGAGGCTTTATTTTTTAATAATGTTTGTTTGAAATTAACAGAGAATTTCAAGTATTTGTACCTAAAAAAAGATAAAATGAGAAAAGATCTTAAAATGGTAATAAGTATAAAGTAAGCACTTATTAAACATTAACTATTATTATTGTTAAACCAAAAACAAAAAAAACAAAAACCGCATTGCTGTTGAATGGATTTCGACTCATAGCTACCCTATAGGACAGTGTAGAACTGTCTCCATAGGGTTTCCAAAGAACAGTTAGTGGATTCGAACTGCCTACCTTTTGGTTAGCAGACACAGCTCTTAACTACCGGGCCACCAGGGCTCCACATTATTGTTGTCAGTGCTAATTAAATTTTTCTTAACTATACAAGCAAAGAGAGATCATATATTAGGCAAACTGTTAGTAGATAATAGTAACTTTCCAGTATGAGATACTCTGATAAGCCATCTTGCCACAAAATACGTCTTAAAATAGTTGCTGAATAAGCATTTCTATCATTTAGATTCATGTCTTGGGAGATTTTATTGTTTTCATAGTTATAATTCATACTTTTAAAAAACTCTTAGAGAAGACAAAAATGGTATGAATTTGTTAAACGCAGTTTCAGAATGATATTGTTAAATGGTATACATGTTTAAAAATGAATATCAGCAATATCCAAGAAAACTGATTAATGGCAAAACTATGAAGCTGTGAGGTCAACTCCAGCTCTATTGCTTTGCTATTCTGCGTCCTTTCTCATCCTGTCCTTTTTGTTGGTTCATTGCTTTACCAATCCATAGGGATTAGAGTGACTGGGCTATTCTCCATAGGCCATCACAACAAGAAAGAAATCTGATAAATAATAGATTGTGAAGTGTTAGTGATTTAATATTCTGTTCTCTATAGGATTTTTTTAAGGAGACCTGTTGGCGCAACGGTTAAGAGCTTGACTGCTAACCAACAGGTCTAGCCGTTTGAACCCACCAGCTGCTCCCTGGGAGAAAGATGTGGCCATTGTGAAGATTACAGCCTTGGAAGCCCTCTGGAGCAATCCTACTGTCCTATAGGCTGTCTATGAGTTGGAATCCACTCAAGGGCACACAGTAACGCCAACAGGATTGTTTATATTTTAAAACAGGATTTGGAGAAACAGGAAATATTCAACCTAAAGGAGTTACATCTACATCAGTGACAGGCAATGGATGTCCTTCCTACATTCTTCCTACATTCAAATTACCTGATATTCCCCTTATGAGTAAGAAAGCCCCTTGTACCAATGTTTTCACCTAAGTGTTAGTCAGATATATTCTAATGATTCATGTTATTCTTTCAGATTGTTTGCTTTTCAAAAATATTATTTTAAATACAACTACTAGTTTGAAAAAGTCAGTATTTCTTTGTAGGGCCTTGGCTTACAACTGGAAATCACTTAAGCCTATGAAACTCCTGTTTATTTTAGAAGCTTACTGAACTTGATTTATGTTATTAGTTATACATTAGACATTCTCTGCATATTCTGATCATAATTTAGCAGTGCCATGCCATAAAAGTGGATAGATGATATAAAAAAAAACATAATTACTCTTTCCATTTATTTGGACTATTTATTTCAGATGAATAATTGTTCATTCAAATTGCAGAATAGTGAAACTTCTGTATAGTAAATTAAGCAAAACATTAGTCCACATAGAATTTCTCTCATATTATGATTACTAATGATCACTTTGGAGATGAAAGATAAGTGGTAGAATGTGGTTGTAGTGGGTAGTTAGATTCTAAACGTATGAAGTAAAACCTAAAGCATGGGCAAGTTCTTTAATTTCCAGTACTTTCCACTCTGAGTTAGTAATTTAACAAAACCATGTTTAAATGCCAACAATTGTATATCTAATATTAACCTGCCAATAAGAACCTTCCATGTTGGAACCATGTGGTTAAAAGTAGACTCCACATTGTGTCTGCTGCAACACAGAGCATCTTCTCTTCCTCTCAAGGCCCATGGCCAATGGACTATTTTGATTCAAACTCTGTGTATATATTCTTACTCCAATAACTGTTACTGAGAACAGAATATAACCATTCAAGTAACAATGAGTATGTATGAATGTGTACTGATACCCAGAGTCAGGGATATGAGGGTGGGGAAAAAGTAAGACAAGGGCAGCATAATGGGCAGTTGAAACTGGAATTCTACCCAACTCAAGTCCTGTTAAGAAAAGGAGAGCCTACGTAAGGCATAAACATAGGCAATGTTCTATTTTAACAGACTTTTTGCCTAAAAGCGTAATGTGATTTTAGTGTTCTTAAATGAGTGTACTAAATTACATTTTTCACTAAAATGATAAATAGAATAGAAAATGAGTTCTTAATGATCATACATTGTTTCAAATAAATATGTTTCTATTCATTCCAATTATTTCTATGTTTTGGAATATTTTGTTTTTAACCATGATTTTTGGTGTTCTGAGAATTCTTTTCCCTTTATTTCCTTGGCTGATTGAAAGGTGTCTGTGTCTTAAATGACAAATAAATCTTTAGCATCAAACGCGTTGAAGCAGATTAACAAAGTATAGTTTAATTAGAATTTTGTGCTTTTGCAGGTATCAATGCCATTCATATAAAGAATGGCCTTCACACACACACACACGCAAATAAAATAAATAAAGAGGAAATAAACTTGATTTCTTATCACATCTCTGGTCATCTTCAAATCATCAGAGGCAGAGTAGATGCTTCAGCTACCCTAGATTTCTATGCTAAAAATATTGGTGTTTTAAAACCAGACATGTCAGTGATATTGATACATGTATATGGATAATATTACCTTTAACTTTCACTAACCTATTTCACATAGTTCACAAAACAGTTTTTTAAAATATGTATTCATATATTTTTGGTTATAAATTGTATCAGTTTCATCTTTAATGACTGCTACAAGCAAAAGACTCAGAACGGGCTACTGTATCGACACCTTTCAGGGCAATTTCTTCTCTGAGGGTGTTATGAAGAAATAGTGTTACCTAGACTTACACATTACTTCTCATTGGCCACTATATTCCGTGTTATGGATCTATACTTCATTTTGCTGCTTTCCCTACAGAGCAAATCCAATCTTAGAAGGTTGTAGTATAATACAAACCAATAGTATGACTTTTTTGCCATATTCAGGGAATGAAAATTGTGTAACCCCAGCAGAGTACCCAATGTATATTACATATGCCTTTCAGATAGATGTTTTATTTGGAATGTCTTCTCAAAAAATCATAATTATAAAGTTTTTAGTAAATATTTGCAACATACATATGTTTTCTTGTAAGATACAGTTTGAATATTTTTTTATTGAGAGTTTGTGGTATACTGCTGACATATTAATATCTTATACTTTTTCTTTATAGAATAAATTGACCAATGTAGTTTCTAAACATATAAATGTTATTTATCCAATTTGTTCTAATATGTAAAAAATACAGATTTCAAAAGTACCTATTATAATCTAAGAGAATCTGGCTAAGTGTTAAACAATCACATTACGGGGAACGTTTCAGTTCCGAAAAGAAGAAAAAAAACTAGTTTTATTTAAGATTTGCTGAAATGCACAGAACAGGTTTTTAAACCAATCAGAATACTGGATTTGCATAAGAATGGATCACTTCACTATCATACTCTGCCTCAAACATCTATTACCTGCACTCATTAAGTCCACATATAGAATTTGTTATAGTAGCAATAGAAGATCATAGATTCACTTTCTTTTACATTGAAATTTAAAATCTCAGCTTAATGTGAACTTTTTCCCTATAAATACCTTTGGCTTGCCTTGGCATTTATGCAGCAGCAGGAGACCATTATCCAGTGACACATTCTATCCCACTGACATTATCACTCAAAAATGGTCGATTTCATTTTCAGGAAGGTCCCAGAGAGAGCCACGGGCAAGTTAACAATCAATCACACGATTGCAATTGCTAGCAGAGTCAGATTACTCTAAAAAAGAAACAGTAAGGAGAACACAAATGTACTAATGCATATTAAAATTTCATATTTGGCTCCTAAAGAACTGATGAATTGTAGAATATCTTTACATTATCAATATCTTTATCTTTAATCCATGCCATTTTTTCCCCTGGACATTCATAAATTTCAAAATGAGTTTAAATGCTTTTCCATGTGGTTGTAGGATCCAGCCAGGAGGTGCTATACAAAAGGTAGAAGTGGTTGCATAAATCAAGCAATATATGAGTTGAACTGTGTGGAAAGCTTTGAAGTTAGTCAAGTAAAGCTAAATGGGGATCAGACTAAGTTGAGAGGCAGTTAAAGTCTAGCAGAATGCAAGTTGGAGCAAGTGGCAGGTGTCCAGGGTAAATAAAATCACCACCAGGATCAAATAAGGCCAGAGCAGAGCAGTAGGTGAGGAACACCCTAGACACAGAGGTCCCGGCACCTGGGTCTGAAAATGCTTCAGACAGAGGCAGTCTGCTTCTCTAGAGAGTTTTTTAGGAAGGAATTCCCCACGGCATTGTGTGAATTTCTACACAATGGGCTTTGGACTCATTCTGTGGATTAAACCTTGTTGCCCTCTCACTCTTACTGTGAAAAGGGCCACGATCCTACGTGTCAGTTAAAGTCTTGAAATTACCCTTTTCCCAGAAAAGATTTTAGTTTCTGTGTTGGAAGTTTATCCTGTCTTGCACTTGATATGTGGTTTGGCCGGGCTGTCTGTTTTATCTGATGATTGATCGTGCACGTTGATGGCTACCCTCCTCTTAACCACTCACTGAATCATGGAGTAGGAAGGTTAGAAGTTTCTTAAATCGTCTAATACAATTCCATGTGCATCATACATTTCACCAGTAATGAAACCCAAGACTCAGTAAAAATCGAAAGGCATACGCCAAGTCTAAGCTCATTGATAGGAACTCTGGCGGCACAGTGGTTAAGAGCTTGGCTGCCAACCAAAAGGTCAGCAGTTCAAATCCACCAGCTGCTCATGGAAACCCTATGGGGCAGTTGTACTTTGTTCTATAGGGTCGCTATGAGTCAGAATTGACTGGACGGCAACGGATTTGGTTTTGGTTAAACTCATAGATAAGTGAGCTGGTACTACAGGCCAGGCCACCGGAAGTTGAGAATGTGACCTTTCCACTTCATCAAAGGACCTCTCCATGTAGCCTTTCTTACTCGATCCAGAACAGAGGCCTAGATAGTAATGGGACACTTAACATAGGTTTTATGGAATTCAACTGTGAAAACATTTCCTGTGAAATAGTTATCTTTCCCTTTGTAATGTAAATGAAAGCTATCAAGTTGGTTAGCTAAACAAAGAATTTAAATTATTGCAAAGCCCTCCTATTGCTGTACACATATTGTAAAAAGAGTTCAAAATACCAAACTATATTACTATACTCCATATTACATTTAGAGTTGAAGGATCTTTTTAAGTCTATTAAGATGTGCATAGTTTTAATCATCCTCCAAAGAGCCCCCAAACCCAGCAGCACTTAACAGAGCTAGCAATATTTACCAATAATGTTAAGCATAATTATGTAGAAGTATAGGAAAAATAACAAGAAGATATTGAACATTCTTGGGCAATTTTCTAAAATTTCTGGAACTCGTATTTCTAATATATAAAATAAGGGAGAATACAGTGAGAATAGAGTACTGGTTAAAACATAGACACTAGTACCTGATTGCTTGGTTCAAATCCTGGCATAAGTGAAAATGAAATACTTTTGAAATCTTTGGCTAGAAAGGAGAGGAGAAAGATAAAGAGATAGAGAAAGGTACAGAGAGATGAGTGTCTTAGTTATCTAGTGCTGCTATAATAGAAATACCACAAGTGGATGGCTTTAACCCAGAGAAATTTATTCTCTCACAATCTGGAGGCTACATCCAAATTCAGGGTGCCACCTCCAGGGGAAGGCTTTCTCTCTCTGTCACCTCTGGGGGAAGGTCCTTGTCATCAATCTTCCCCTGATCTAGGAGCTTCTCAGCGCAGGGACCCCTGTTCCAAAAGACATGTTCACTCCTGGCTCTTGTTTCTTGGTAGTATGAGGTCCCTCTGTCTCTCTGCTTGCTTCTCGCTTTTATATCTCAAATGAGATGGACTTAAAACACAACCTAATCTTGTAGATTGAGTCCTGCCTTATTAACATAACTGCCGCTAATCCCGTCTCATTAACATCATAGAGGTAGGATTTACAACACAGGAAAATTACATCAAATGACAAAATGGTGGGCAGTCACACAATACTGGAAATCATGGACTAGCCAAGTTGACACACATTTTTAGGGGACACAATTCAATCCATAACAATGAGAGAGAGAGAGAGGAGGTGATTGATTAACCACTATTCCAACTCAGCAGAGATCAAGCTGATTCAGTTCATAAGCCTTATACAGATGTGTGTGGCTGCCTCATCACCACTCTGCCAGTTGATGGTCAGGACTCGACTTTCACTTGGAGGTATGTGCTTAAAATATGTTCGATTGTAAATGGACATAATTACAAAGATAAATCATATGTAGATAAAGAGAGGTATTTATTGACAGAAATGAATGAATGAATGAATGCAGAAACTAATGAAGAGGGAAATAAAGATCAAGTGCAAGTCCATTTTGGTATCTCTTTTTTATAAAATTGGATTAATGTTATAAATTCTGCACTGAAATTTGCTTTTTATTCACTTAATAAACCAAGCAAATATTGAACATTGACAAATACTTATCTAAAGGATTATTTTAGTTGTTGCAAAAGTATGTAATAACACTGTAAGTATTGTTTATTTTTTGTTTGTTTTATTATCAATCTCCTATTGTGGAAAATTTAAACTGATTCCATTGCTTCACTATTATTCATTTATGGGAATTTATAGCCGGACAATGAATAAGGAAGACCAAAGAAGAATTGATGCCTTTGAATTATTGTGTTGGTGAAGAATATTGAATATATCATGGACTGCCAAAAGAACAAACACATTTGTCTTGGAAGAAGTACAGCCAGAATGCTCCTTAGAAACAAGGATGGCGAGACTTCATCTAGTGTACTTTGAACATGTTATCAGGAGGGACCAGGCCCCGGAGAAGGACATCATGCTTCGTAAGTTGGAGGGTCAGCGAAAAAGAGGAAGACCCTCAACGAGATGGATTGACACAGTGGCTGCAACAATGGGCTCAAACATAGCAATGATTGTCACTATGGGGCAGGACTGGGCAGTGTTTCATTCTGTTGTGCATAGGGTCACTATGAGTCAGAACCGACTCAATGGCACCTCATAACAACAACATATATGACAAGGAGTCCCTGGGTGGTGTGAATGGTTAACATGCTTGGCTTCTAACTGAAAGGATGGAGGTTCAAGTCCACTCAAAGAAATTTTGAAAGAACGGCCTGGTGCTCTACTTCTGAGAAATCAGCTATTGAAAACCCTGTGGAGCACAGTTCTACTCTGACACACATGAGGTTGCCATGAGTTGGAATCAACTGTTTCTTTTGGTTTATATATGACAAAGATGATGTTTCAAATCAGCGGAGAAATGACTGAATGACTGATTATATAAAATACTGTCTTAGGGTTCTCTAGAGAAATAGAACCGGTATATAAAGAGACAGAGAGAGACTCTACCATGGACTCTCAGAAGAATGAAAAAATCAGTTTTGGAGGAAGTATAGACAGAATGCTCCTATGAAGCTAGAGTGGTGAGATTCAACTGAAGAAAGGCCTGATAATTTCCTTCCCTAAAGATTAAAGCCAACAACATCCTATGGAGCAGTTCTACTCTGTAATACATGGGGTTGCCATGAGCGGGAATTAACTCTATGAAAATAGGTTTGGTTTAGACTTAGATACTATTGTTGCTGCTAGTTACTACGGAGTCATCTATGACTCGTGGAAAACTTATGTACAACAGAATGAAACATTGCCTGGTCCTGCACCATCTTCATGATTGTTGGTATGTTTGAATCCATTGTTGCAGCTGTTGTATAGTACCTTCCAACCTGGGTGCTCATCTTCCAGCACTATACTGGACATTATTCTAATCCATAGGGTTTCCATTGGCTAATCTTTGGAACAGTTTGCCAGGCCTTTATTCTTAGTCTGTCTTAGTCTGGAAGACAGCTCTGTTGAAATCTGTCCACCATGGGTGACCCCGTTGGTATTTGAAATACCAGTGGCATAGCTTCCAGCATCATAGCAACAGGCAACCCATCACAGTATGGCAAACTGACAGATGGGTGGTGGATTGAAATACTAATCACATGTCAATATGTCATAACAATGTTTGACCAAACAATTGGGCACCATAGCCTAGCCAAATTAACACATAAAATTAACCATCACAGATACATTAATAGGTTTACTGGGTATCTATTTTTTAAAAATTGATATTTCTCTCTTACATTATAAACAATAATAAGTTGTACGTGGACCAAATATTAAAAAGCAAGAAAGCAAAACTATAGAAATATAATATACATATATTTAAATCTCGAGATGAGGAAGTCATTCTGATGCAAGGCTCAAAGTTCAAAACACCAGAAAAAAAAGAGGCTGGCTACATGAGCTTTATACACCCATTATACCTTTTTTAATGACTGCATCTTTATGTTTTAATACAGTCGGGAAATTCTGGTGTATTAGTCTTCACTTTCAAAAACCTCCTTGGCTGTTCTCAGATATTCATCCTTCAAATGAATTTTAGAATCCTTTGGTTAAATATCTGTTTCTCCCTACCCATAAAAGAAGTCGATTAGAATTTACAGGAAGTTTACTGACTAATTGGGGTAGAGTTGTTATCTTTGTGATATTGAGACATCCAGCCTGAAAACTGTCTTTGCCTTTATGCAAATTAATATATGATTTGTTAATAAAGTTTAAAAATGTTAGCATATATAAACCACTGTTTAATCAATTAAACATGTATAATATATATATACACCACTGTTTAATCAATTAAAATATAATTATTAAGGTGAAACTCATATAAGTTTTTAGGCCCATTTCTGTAACTTTTCAACCCTTAATGGTTTGCATCTTAGAGTTTGCCTCAGAGAAGAGTCCATTTTTTGTTGGTGGGTTGTACTTTATCTAGGGGTTGAGAGGAGTGAGGTTCAGAGTTTCTGTGGACCTTTGTTTACCAGTTACCGGTTGCCACGGAGGCTACTCTGACTCATGGCAACCCCATGTGAATCGGAGCAGAACTGTGCTCTATAGGTTTTTCAATGACTGATTTTTCAGAAGTAGATCAACAGGCACCTCTGTGTGGACTTGAACCTCCAAACTTTTTGTTAGTAGCCCAGTGCATTAATCATTTGTACCACATAGAGACTCTAAACCTTTGTTTAACAAAAAAACACAAGCCGTTGCCGCTGAGTCAATTCCAACTCATAGTGACCCTATAGGATAGAATAGAACTGCCCCATAAGCCTTTCAAGGAGTGCCTGGTGGATTTGAACTGCCAGCCTTTTGGTTAGCAGTTATAGCTCCTAAGCACTACACCACCAGGGTTTCCAACCTTTGTCTAGAGCACTGGATTTAAGGCATTTCTTCCCACTCCTTTCAAAGATGGTTTCATCTAGCTCATATCAAGTTTAAAAACTGCTTTCCAAATCTAGAAGTTAATTTTTTATATTTATCTTTTTTTATATTTATCTACTATCTCTCTACCTATCTACATCTATCTATCTGTCTGCCTATCATCTATCATCTATCTTCTATATCTCTCAGAGAATTTAGAAAAAAGAAAGTTCAATTAGCACTTTTAAAATGGCATTCAGTTTTAATTAGTTTCAATACTTTTTCAACAAACAAGAATTCATACCAGCGCTGTTTTCCATCTCTGAAACAGTGCAGAATGAGCATGGTATTGCAATATTTCTTTTGCAATCTGTCTTCTCATGCAGAATGGAAGGTTATAATTATTAACTGATTTCAAATTATGGTTTCAGGTGACAATATTCTAACTAATTTGTTTTCAGAACAAAATAATTTTCTAATCATTATGGAGTTTCATGTCTGCCCTAAGTGTTAAAGAAAGATGTGTTTTTCCATGATCAGGAAGAAATAATAATTCAAAACTTGTTTTAACTGCTTCTCATTAAACTATAACTGAATTTCATTGGGTTAAATTTGGTAATTTTCTAGTCTAAGTGTTTTAGGCTGGTGCCAAGACTAATTCAATTGCTTCTTTTCTAGATTCATAGGTTTCATAAAAAGTTCATTTTATGTTAGCTTAGGGCTTTTCCGCCTAGTGGGGATTATAGCATTTGTCACAAGGGTGCCAAGATTTATTACAAGAAAAAACAAGATAATCTGTGAATTTTGCAATTGAAATGGCTATATTTAGAATGCTTAATAATGGCACTTAAGAGACAACACTGTTTGTACATTCTTATGCTAATGAGCCAATTTTCTGTAGCTTTCCTTAATTGTGAAAGGTGGTTTTAGTGTGGAATTCTGTGCTGTGATTTACAGACCATTAAGACCTTAACTTATATCAGTGCTTTCAGTGGAATTGGAACATTTTCTTCTGCACCACTGCTGTTACATCACAGACGCACAGATTTGATCAGACTATTTATTTATTGGAGGGTAGTTTTCAGGGACTAGATACAGGAGATAGCAGGACCTATGCCTTTTCTAATGTGTTCTCAGTGTTTGCAAGGGCAGCTGACTGTATTGCCATTATCATTCTGGTCACATCATAGAGAGAGCTCAGAATTTTAATAACCGTCCTATTCAGTGAATTATAGTCGTTTGATGCAGCAATTTGGCAGTATTGTGATTAGCCGGCTAGTGGCTACCACATCCCCTTCGTGTTCTAATAAGACTGCTCTGTCCAGGCCTGTAGGCATCTTGGATGCTGTACAAAGAGGTAACTGAAATCATGAAGTGTGGTATATTATTTATAGCCTCAATTTGCTGAACTAGCTTGTTTTGTGTTGGTTTTGAGTGAAAGGAAAGATCGGGCAACTCTAAACGATTTCCATTCGTGTCCTCTGGGTATGGTGCTCAGTTCACTGCACTCTCTAATTTTAAAGATGGCTTTGCTTCTCAGATGAAACTGATTGTGCCAGAACCTGGCTAGAGCCAGCTGCAGAACTAAATGAGGATTTGAAAAAGCCAGGGCACGTTTCTAAACGCTGTAACGTACTACCAGGGAGTAACTTTGGCAAGCGGAAGAGGAGAATTCAGTCCACAGTTTCATTAATCATTTCAACTTCAACACAAACAACTGCTATTTTTATTACTTTAAGAGAATTAGTAAAACTTGTCTTTAATTGCATTGCAAGTAAGCTTTACGTCGGCTTCTGTCTAGACTAATGGAAACAGGACTTTTTTTTTCTTTTAATCAGAAGAGACACGACAATGTATTTTATCCTTCTATCCATCTTTCCTTCCATCCATCCTTCTAACCATCTATTTATCTCTTTGTTTATCTAAGTAGCCAATGTTAATTGAACATCTTTTAGATGTTGTTTATTTGGAGTCCATGTATGGTGCAAACAGTTAATGTGCCTGGCTGCTAACCAAAAGGTTAGAGGTTTGAATCCACTCAGAGGTGCTGCCAAAAAAAGATATGGTGATCTACTTCTGAAAAATCAGCCACTGAAAACTCTGTGGAGCACAGTTCTGGTCTGACACCCATGGGGTCTCCATGAGTTGGAGTCAAGTAGATGGCAAGATTTTTAAAACTGGTTGTTACCTATCAGTGTAATATTTATTGTTTACTATGTGACAAAGGAAACCCTGGTGACTAGTGGTTAAGTGCTACGGCTGCTAACCAAAAGGTCGGCAGTTTGAATCCACCATGCGCTCCTTGGAAACTCTATGGAGCAGTTCTACTCTGTCCTATAGGGTTGCTATGAGTCAGAATTGACTCGATGGCAACGGGTTTGGTTCTTTGGTTTATGTGACAAAGGGAGGAGTCCTGGTGGCCCAGTGGTTAAAGGGCTTGGCTGTTAACCAAAGGATAGGCAGTTCGAACCTACCTGTGCTCCACAGGAGAAAGATGTGGCAGTCTGCTTCTGTAAAGATTTGCAGCCTTGGAAACTCTATAGGGCAGTTCTACTCTGTCTTACAGGGTGGCTATGAATCGTAATTGACTCAGTGGTAGTGAGTTTGGTTTGTTTTTTGGGTATGTGACAAAGAACCCTGGTGGCACAGTGGTTAAGTGCTTGGCTGCTAAGTGAAAGGTCATGGTTCTAACCCACCAGCCCCTCCACAGGAGAAAAGACCTGGTGATCTGCTCCCATAAAGATTACAGCCTATGAAACCCTATGGGGCAGTTCTACTCTGTCGTATAGGGTTGCTATGCGTTGGAATTGACTCGAGGGCACACAACAACATATGACAAGCATTGTGTTGAGTGTTGGGAATACAGGGATGAATAAAACTCAGTTTCTCTCCTGAAGGTAACATAGTGGGTGAACCACATGCTGACAGGCCATTACAAGACGATGTGGTGTTTGATAGCGGTATGGAAACTATTCCACGGCCACAGAAATGAAGGCCCTTTACTTCAGCCAGGAAGAAAGTGTGGTGCAGTCAGGAAAGAACTTCCTGGAACAGGTCTTCCTTGAGTTAGCTTTGAAAGACAAGTAGATTCGACCAAGTGGAAATAGGCAGAGGGAAGATCTGTCCTGGGCACAAGTAGAAAAATGAAGGAGACAGGAATCTGCTCTAGAAGAGGCCACAGTAGCAGAAGAAGCAGACAGAAATACAAGCCAACAGATGAAGGGCTATGTAGAGCTATGTGCAAGTGCTATGGGAATGCTTCACTATCTATAAGAGAATTATCTGGTTTTACGCATGTAAAAAAAAATAGATAGCTAGACAGATAGATTCCTGTGGTTGTCTTTTTTGTTTCCAAGGATGACTGATTTCTTAATATCGGCAAAACTAAATGTATCTCTTTGTCTTTTATTGCGGAAGGAAAGGGGGCACTCTGAAGTTAATCAGTCATTCAGTAAATATTCAGTGATGATAAAAGGTGATCATTATTGAAATGATAATGCAATGCTTCTCTGGCAACTTGTGTAGTAAACGCTTTCTATTCAATACCTTATTCAATTCTTAGAGCAACCCTATGAGGTAGGAACTAACAGATTTTAATTTTATGGACTAGGACACTGAGGCTCGGACTTGTATAGTAACCTGCTCAAGGTCACACAGCTATGGGATACAATGCTGGACTTACTTCATCCCACATCAGCCTTCCTCCAGAGTCCTCTGTTTAACTAATGTGATTGATATACTGCCTACCTTGGCCCAGGTACTGTGCTAGGCACCAGAGTATGAGTGATAAAATTCTGGCAGACCACATTCATAAGGAATCTTGCCATTTCAAGGAGTGTTTGAAAGATTTGATGAAGACAGCTTATCCATATTTGTGGCTATTCTAATACTCTGTAGTCACATGATAGAGATTGTGGATATGTTTGCTTCTGGAGTTATGCTTAATGTCTCCTGCACAGTTTTATTCACTCTGGGACAGCACACTTCTTTGGAATTTTCTAGAGCTAAGAGTCTAAAGAAAAAATTGAGTTTGGGATAGGATTTGTGGCCACAATTAGTAGTCTTCTCTGCATTACCTATGGTTAATGGTTTCATGCTAATTTCTAGACTAGTGGAACACATTTTTCTTAGGCTACTTTGTGACCAACTGGAATGACTCCAGTGAAATCACGCTAAATATCATTATTCTCCTATGTTTTTCAGTGCATGCTAGACTAATATGGCTCACAGGTCAGACCTCAAAATGCCAAAGCTGCTACCACCACATTTTTAGTTCACTAATAATTGTAACAGATAAGTGTTATTTAATATGAAATTCAGTGTTTCCCTGATAGATATAATAGAGAAGGATTTCATGGTTTTCTAAGTTCTTCAGCTACTTCAGCTCTAAAAACATTGGCATAACTACAGATGTGCTGCTTTTATTAAAGAAAATCTACCAAGGCTTAAAGGGTGTCATAAATTTTGTTGCTGCTTGTGTGCTTTTAGATATTACAACAAGAATGCTTCTTGGACCAGGTCTGGCCATTCCCATTATACCCTCTCTATGTGCAATTCAAAGAGACCTGGTGGTACAGTGGTTTAGCACCCGGCTGCTAATGGAAAGGTCAGTGGCTTGAACTCAACAGCCACTCCATGGCAGAAAGATTTGGCAGTTTGCTCACAAGAAGATTACAGTCTTGGATACCCTTTGGGGACAGTTCTACTCTGTCCCATAGGGCCACTATGACTTGGAACCGACTTGATGGCAACGGGTTTTGGTTTTCACCTGAAATTCAAATAAATATATGTCAAGCCTTCTTAGACCTTTTCCACCTCTCTAACCTCTTTTACATTTTCCATCTCTTTGTTTCTTTGTGCTGTATTTTGCATAATTTCCTTAGATCATTCTTCACATGCATTAACTTTCTCATATGTGTCTCATTTGCTTTCTAACCTTTTGCTGAATTTTTAATTTCATTGTTATATATATATATTTTTTTTTCTATGAAAACATTATCTTTGGTCTTTATTCAGCTCTCTTTGATCTTTTTAACAGTCTTTTATCCCTCATTTGCTTTTCATCCCCTCTTTTTCTTTAAAGAAATGTATTTATTTTATATTTTGTCTAATGAATCTAATATCTGAAACTTTAGGTCTTATTCTGCTGTTCCTAGCTTATGGTGCTTTATTCCTTTGTTTTGTATTGTAATTTTTTTCTGTCTGCTCATGTTCCTTAGACCTTTATCTCTTGGAGGGAGGGAAGTTTGTGCAATTGAGGGGCTCTCACAAAGCTTTTAGGGAAAGGATAGATTTATTTCTGAAGCTAGATTACAGGTACTTGGGCATTCATTTTATTAGTATATATAATATACTAGTTAGAAAAATTGTAGAAAATTAAAGTAGGTGCATTTTTCAGTGCCTCTGATTATTTGTAGAATCCTTAATGGCTGGAAATGAATGCTTAGATACACTAGGTGTTTTGTTATTCAAAGATCATTCAGTGGCTTCCTCTGAGAACATTTATTCATGCAACTAACATTTATGGAAGCTTCCAGAAATAGAATGGTGATCATGTTGCTTCAGTGGACAACCAAATTGAGTGATTGAGTATCAGGTTTTGTTTATATGCTGAGATCATCAGGCAAGAATAGGATTCAAACAGACATGTTGCAGCAGCTCTCTGCGATGAACTAAATGAATTCGTCTGCCAGGAGGACCCAGTCCTGAACTATATGCTTTCTAAGGTGATGGAGCAGGAACATATCTGAATTCAAGTGAAATCAAGTCAAAAACCCAGATATTATTAAGCAGAAAAAGTGAAAGGGAAGTAGAAGAGGAAGGTAAAGAAATGAAGGCAGAGAAAGGAGGGGTTCAGAAATGGAATGGTTTGAATGCATTTCAGAGAAATAAACTTATTATGCGCTTATTGGTTCTACTACTAAACAAGACACATCTTTCTTGTGAATCATGTTTCCCAGCACCGTATTTGTGATTCTTCAAAAACTTTTACACTATTGCCTAGGGTTGGGAGAAAGAGGGATTACGTAAAAATGAGTTGTACAAGAAGTGATACCAGCTTCAAGGGACCTAATAGAGTCTAGGAATAAAAAAATGTTAACTCAGGAAGCAGACTAAGATAATATATATTATATATGCACACATACACATCTCTTTGTGAATTATATATTTAATTCACTTTTAAGTAGGAAGCAACTACTGTAAAACCTGCAAAAGCCACAAACCATGTAAGGCAGAAATCGGTCAGAGAAGGAAAATTCAAATATTTTCCACAATAGAAACGTGGTAAGACTGCACCCTGTCAAAGGTGGAAAACTTGTGAGACGTATAAAAACAGGGCAGTCCCATTGAGTTCCGGCTCTGACAGACTTCACTGTATTAAAACTTTTTAAATCAATCCTTTATTACACAAATGATAAAATAAATAAGTTAAATTATTTCCTTCCACTCAGAGATAGGGCTACAATTGAAATTTCCAGAATGTTGGCTTCATAGCTACTCCATTATTTCATTTTGCCCCATATAGTAGCTTGAAATCATAGGTTGGTTAAAAAAAGGGAGGGACAAGGAAACAAAAGTGTTGCCTTGTAATATTAGAGGATATGTAGAATATTTGAGTGATCATATCCTTCATAGAGTGTAATTACATCCTTTCTTATTTTCCTCCCAAATAAACTTATTAACAGCTCCAAAACTCATTTTATAACAACATCAAAGTTCAACTTGAAGCCACACGTATTGCTGTCTTATCACAATTCCAGATTTAACCACTTAACCTCAGACACCAAACTTTAAAATGAACAGAGATTACAAATGAACAGAGGTTACAAAAATACTTAGAACCATGGTCTTTTGGCTGCTGCTGTCAGAGCCATCTGTGGGAATGGCATGGCGCCTGCTAGGGAGACCAGCCTGAGTGCATGAGAAGGTCCCTACAGGAGTAGCCCGCTAACCTTCACCTAATTTTGTGTCTCTTGTGTGAGAAGTGTCCGCTTAGTGTTAGATACCTCAACGAAAATTAGTATACTTTAAAACATCTCAACGAATTGGTATTAATATTTACGTTTTCTATTTTAATTTCCTATTTATTTTGTTCCACAAGCAATACAAAGATTTCAGAATGGGAAGAAAATGAAAACATTAATAAGGCAGATCCCACTGAAGAGTTTAAAGTCCACGTGGGCAAGAAAAAGGTGTAAATAATCACCTATGAGAGGTGGTACACAGAGGTGTCTGCTAGAGGTCCCTGGTTGGTGCAAACAGTTTGCGCTCGACTGCTAACCCAAAAGTTGGCGGTTTGAACCTACCCAATAGCTCCGTAGAAGAAATTCCAGACGATTGCTTCCGTAAAGATTATAGCTAAGAAAGCCCTATGGAACAGTTCTACTCTGTAACACATGGGGTCGTCATGAGTAGGAATGAATTGGGTGGTAATGGGCAGGGTTTTGGTATAAGGATGCAGATTTGGGAGTGACTAACTCTTTTCTTGTGAAGTTAGTTGAGCTTCACAAAGGAAGCAGCAACTGAAAAGATCTTGAAAGATGAGTCCCTAAAAAACAAAAACAAAAAACCATTGCCTTCGAGTCGATTTCAACTCATAGCGACTCTATAGAACAGAGTAGAACTGCCCCATAGGGCTTCCAAGAATGTAATCTTTATGGAAGCAGACTGCCGCATCTTTCTCCCCTGGAGCAGATGGTGGGTTTGAACCATGGACCTTTTGGTTAGCAGCCGAGCACTTAACAATTGCACCACTGGGGCTCCCTAGTTCACAAAGTTTTAGGGTTCTAAAAAGTACTTCAGTTAAAAGCATAACATGCAGATATAAAAAGAGATAAGAAAGACCACAGAATATTCAGGAATTGTGGGAGTTTCAGCGTGGCTGGAGCATATAAAGTGCAGAGAATGGGCTGCAGAGAAGAAGTAGTGGGCGATAAAGCTGGAGGGCAAGTTAGAGGCAAACTGTGAGGCATTTTCATCCATTTAACAAGGTTGGGCACCATTCTCAAAAAAAGAAAAAAGGCTATCAATTTTTTTTAAAAAAGAACCAGTGAATATTAAGATCAGATTTGTGTTTCAGAAAAATAACTTGGCGGCATTAGGGAAGAAGAATTGGGAAAGAGAGAAAGTGAAGCCATGTTTACTAAATACAACTCTTTCCCAACAGGACTCACCAACCTCTCTAGCCAAGCACACAAAGGATCCAAGTAAACTGTGTGCTTGCTACAGGCCATACCTACCTTCTAAGTCACTGTGCTTCTTACACAAATGCAGCTTCAAGACATTTGCTAGCCTCATCTTTCCCACTTACACCTCCTTCTATGTAGATATTCTGGAGCTGCCAAAACAAAATGAAACAAAACCAGAATACCACTTAGAACATTACTGAAGTCATCCAAACAAGAAGTGATGGGCTTAAAAACATCATCTGGTGGCCGTGCTCATATGGCAGAGAGTAAAAGGAAGACACTTTGCATAGCTGAATGAAGGGTGACAACGTAACTGGGATAAGAAATGAAGGTGGGTAAGAACTTTGAAAACATTATGCTGAGCAAAATAAGTCAGTTGCAAAAGGTCAAATACTGTACAGTTGTACTTACATGAAATAAGCAAATATATGGTAACTAAACATTATTAATGTTTACCAAGGATGAGAGGGAAAGAGGGGGGTTTGTTTGAGGGGCATTGAGTTTCTGTCAATGGTGATGGAATGTTTTGGATGAGTCTGGTGACAATGGTGGTACAACATGAAAAATGTAATCAATGTCATTGAGTTGTAAATGTGGAAGTTGTTTTGTTATGTACGTTTTTACCACAATAAAAAATGGGGGAGGGAAGAAATGCAGATAGTAGAACATATTTAAGGATCAGAGAAATGAGTTTGCTTCTGAGCATATTATTTATGCTGGTCTAAAGAAGAAAACCTTGAGTTGTTTGCAGATGACATTTCTTTAAGAAACTACTTTGTATTATCCTGTTAGTTCCATGTTTGCTTTTTTACCAAGGCTTATTATGAATTGGTATCATGATATGCTTAGGAGTGATTCATGGTTCATTTGTTGCTATGAAACAAAATAGCATCCTTAGCATTGTCAGTTGTGCTCATCTTTTATGAATGCCCTGAATTAAGTCTACATTTCAGGGGCTACTAGTACAAGTTAGGCCCTCCTCTGTGACTCTATTCCCCTAGCCATCAGTGATTGCAAAGATGACCGATCGGAGGAGAAGGTTCTATTTCAGGAGGAAAACAATTCTCAAAGCTTTTTTTATTACTTGAAGATGTCTCATTTTTCTCAAGATATGCTGAATAATTATCAAAATAAATTTAACATAAAATCAATTTTATTTATATGACTTAAGAAATAATAGTTACACATTATTTTACTGGACTAAGACATATAAGAGAAATCTAAAATCAATTCTATGTTTTGACTCACCAAAAACACATGTATTTAATCTACTTGTACGGGATTTTTTTTTTCCTTAAGAAATTTTTACCTCTATATAGAGACAAAATTGCCTAGGGGGCTTTCACTCCACCTATCCTTCAAGCTGCTTCCTTCTAACACCTCAGGGTTCAGCTGAAAATCACCTCCTCAGAGTGGTCTTCACCGACCTCTGTTGAATGTAGCCAGTTTCCTCCCCATATTACTTCACCCCGTATCTTTTCTTCCTAGCACTGGTCACTATCCAAAATCATCTTGTTTATTTATTTGTTTAATTGTTCCGTTTGTCCTAGGATGCCAGTCCCAAGGGGTCTCTTGTCTACTGCCTGGAACTGTGCCTGGGAGGGTAGGCACTCATTAAATACAAGTGGGAAAAATAAAGGAATGAATAAATAACTTAAACCTATATGTGAAGAAAAGAGACACCTGAAAATGGTACTATTTTTCAGGATGGCAATTTAAGTCAGGGAAAACCACTCTATCTTTCATCTGCTACCTTTTAAATATCTGTTGAAAAGAGAAGAAAAGCTACCAGCAGAAATCTAGGGAGAAAATAAATATGGATTTTTCTTGTTAGCATTAAATTAAAACTTTGTGACAGAGAGCTGTAGGAAATGCTATATCAGAAAAGAGATATTGAAGCTATTATGTAAGTGAAATTACTTGGTAACGTGGAGAGTACTGACAGATGGTGGTATACATCACCCTTATAGCATCCTTAACTGGGATATTTAATATGAACCTTAGTGGAAATCAGTAAAATTCCAAACACAAGGCCAGAATCTCCAGGGAACAATTAACAGTTGCAATGAAATCACAGAAACTCTAGCACGCCAAACCAATAATATTCACTCTTAAAGTCGGCATGAGGAGGGATATAACTGACTCTATATTCCATCAAAGGATTTTATCTTAAAAGACTGTCTGGGTGCAGGAACTGCTACGTTTTTGACGGTCAAGCAAACATTCTGGTTTCTGGCCAGCCCACAGCCTTTCGCTAACCAATGCCATCAGAGCAGTTTTAAATGCCAGCAGCGAGACTGGCCAGCTGGCTCTTCACACCAGGCCCTTGAAACAACCACAATTGTGGCTACCCATTTTCCCCTTCTCTTTCCTGTTTCCTATAGCTTGAAAAAAAAAAAAAAAAAAACTTTAAGTTTTGTGCCAATTTCTAATACCTTCATGGTTTTGTTTGTTTGTTTATATTCTTTTCGGTTCCCTTACATCTAGAATATTCTTCAGGTCCTTCTGTTCCGAATCATTTACCCTTCATTTCTCTGCTCTCTCTCTCACCCATCCCATGAATTCACACACCATGTGATTTCTCTAGAGACAAGAGCTGATTGGTCTGTATTTTGAGCTATATTCTAAATTGCTCCATATTCTCCTCTCTTTCAGGTTTTATATTTTAATCTCCCAGTTCTCCTGATATTGGTATTGTCACTATGCTCTCATCTTCAATGGTAATCTACTTTTGATAGTTGTCAACTGTCTGAATCTTACATATGTTGGAGGTTATGGAGGTGATTGCTTGCATGTTTTCAAATCCCAAATTTTTTACTTAGTATTGGCTTTTCAAAGCTTAGAATTAAACCAAACCAAACCAAATCCATTGCTATGGAGTTGATTCTGACTCATAGTGACCCTATAAGATAGAGCAGAACTGCCCCATAGAGTTTCCAGGTCTCAGTTGGTGGATTTGAACTGCTGACCTTTTGGTTAGCGGCCAAGCTCTTAACCACTGTGCCACCAGTAATAGGAAGTTGAAGAATGAATTTACTAGGATCTTGGATATTCTGTAGACAAAGTTTTATGCATTTAGTGGTCAGATGAGATAAAGGAATCATATGATTTTCACAACTATTTCACCTTTTTAAACCATAAGATAAATGATGGCTTAGTCTAAGCAAAATGGTGTTTTGACCAATTTTGGACATATTTGTGATCTGTATAAAATTATAAATGTAATCATAAACATAGTAAAGACAGTTCTCTAAATCAGTTGTCATATATGTATGTATGTATATACATATATACATATATGTGTATGTATACACACACACACACACATATGCTGTTGTTAGGTGCTGTCAAGTTGATTTTGACTCATGGCGACCTGGTGTGTTACAGAGTAGAACTGTCTCTTAGGGTTTTTTTGGTTGTAATCTTTACAAAAGCAGATGGCCAGGCCTTTCTTCTGAGATATAGATATACATTACATGCAATTAGTTGTAGTTATAGCTAATATATAACATAAAAATAAATGTATTTTAATGAAATCTCACAAAATTATAGCATTTTGGAGCTTTAGAAATCTAGGTTTTCTAAATTTTGAGGTGAAGAAACTGAGACCTTGAGTGATTAAATCTCTTAGTAAAGTCCAGATCTTCTCCCTGTGAGTCTCCTGTTCATTTCGCTTTACCTTCTGGGACTTTGTACACCCTGCACTCATGACTCACATTGTCCAAAAAAATTGTTACAACCCAGGTGATGCCCAAACCTGCACGTGTGCCTTATTTATCTACAGTCAGTTGCTTCTACTTTTGTGAAAGGGTATGCAGGATTTAGAATTTTGTGCAGCTATTCTTCTGATGCTCTTTCCTGTGTGTGGGTGTCGGTGGTCTCTGTAAGCCGCATTATATACTGTCTGTCGATTCTCCTGCAATCTTCCACACCCACATACAAAGACAATGATGGAAGGTGTGGGAACAGAAAGATAATGGATCCTATTCTCTTTCCCTGTGTGGGGAGATGTGTTTTATGTAAGGACTCGTAAAACACAGTTGGGTAGAGAGAATAGCTCCCTACAGGTCCATTTGTAAGAGCATCTTTGTGTTTAGATATTTTGTTTAAGCATATCTCTTTTCTTCTTCCTTCCATAAAGGCTTATTGAATACTATCTGACAAGCATTGGGCTAGGTATTGGGAAAACAAAAATGAATAAAACCACGTTACCTTTCTTCAAGGAGCTCATAGTCTAGGAAGAGGGTGGACAAATAAATAGACTATAATAGTCTGAAGTAAATGCCACAATAGTGGGAAGCATAGGGCATACTGGAGACATGTAAGAAAGGCATCTAATCCAGAAAAGGAAAGCCAAGAATAGTTTCTCTGAAGTCAGAATGCTTGAGCTAAGTCTCCAAGCATTTTTAGTACCTATCTCTGTAAAGGCAAAGAAGCATTTCAGGTAGAGAATCTGGTCATTAGAGACTATGGGGGCCATGATGAAGATTTTGATTTCATAAGCTATGTTGCATGGCTACTTCATAAATAAACTCAAGGCTGCTCCAGGGTGGACAACACCAGGGATGACTGTCCTTGAAGGTGTTATTTGTCAGTTATGTTGGTTTGGCTCAGCTACTCTGCAATATAATAATTTCAAAATCCCAATGGTGCAGCACAATAAAGGACTATTTCTCAACCACACACAGTCCAATGCAGGACAAGTGAACTTTCTCCATCTAGTAGCTACCCCATATGGGCCTGTGTGCTCCAGAGTTGCAGCAACAAGAGGAGAATGCTGGAGGTTTGTCTGGGATGCTCTTAAAGGGCAATCAGTCCTGTAGGTGGTTAAATCACCTCCTGACATTGACCAGAACTCAGTCACGTGTCCAGCCTAACTACAAGGTAGGCTGGAAAATGTAGTATTCTTGTGTACCAGCAATGGAAGACATAGTCTGGTTAACTCAGATTCTATCTCTGTCCTAGGTGTATCCTGAAGCCCTATTTAGGCAGGTTGCTGAAAATAGCCTATACCTGTGCCCTCTCAAGTACTCAAGGTCATTCATATTAATATTCCTTGATTTACACTCTATTTTAACTACATGGAATTCAATTGCAAATTAAGAAAAGTAGCCAGAAATAACTAAGAACTGATGTTATCAAGAATTGGTGAACTGTACTTAGCACATTTTGTCCGAAAGCAATTTTGTTTTGTTGAATTTACAGCATCACAGCCCCTAGCTTGAGATTTCCTCGAAAATCTCTTGTTACGGTAGTTTATATAAAGTCATTAAAGTGACTGTTTAAGCCAAATACTTTGTCTTTGAGAAGACTAAATGGGGGAGTTTCTGAATGTTGGGATATGAAGATCAGAAAGGCAAAAATTCGGCTTCTGGATGACTGTCTTCTTAAAAACTCGAATGCTTTTGATTGAGTTACAATTAGGTGTAAATTATGAATTAGACAATATGTGGAAAAGAGAACTGAGTAAGACATTGTCTCTATCTACCTGGTGCTTATAATTCATCTGAAGATACTGAGATAAATATTAACAAATAACAATATTACACAATAAAATGAAATTTTAGTGTTGTAGTGATGCCAAGGAAAGAATAAATTAGCACTGTGGGGGTTTGAGGGAGATTCGGAAAGAATATGATGCTATGGAAGCTGAACCTTGAAGGATGAAGTAAGCTTTTGACAGAAGTAAGGGTGAAAACATCCCAAGGTGGAACAACAGTATGAGTAGTCATAGCTATTTGAATTTTAAGTGTATATTTGTGAAAGTTTAAATAGCTATTTGTGGCTGGAGCAATAAGTATGTGAAGGATGCAGGGTTGTAGAGGGAAGAGGGTATTAGGAATTGCAATTTTATAGATGAGGAGTTTAAGCCCAGGTGCCCCAATTACCAGGGCTCTTTCTGTTGTGCGAGATTGATACAGGTAGGTAGGACCAGATCGCATAAAGCCAGTAATCTTTCCACTGCTGGAACCATGGCTGCAAAAGAGACTAGTCTGGGTAGCAAAATGTAGTGGGTATTATGATTACTGTTACTAGCTGGCATCAGAGTCTCTCTTAGCAGCAGCCAGAGGTGTAACTAAGGTATGGCAGGTAGGGTGCATGCCCTGGGGCACCTGGAAGAGGGGTGCTAATGAGCAGTTTCTATTGGCCATTGCAGTTTCCATTGCCAGCTGTGAGAACTCGCTCAGCAATTTAAAACTAATTGCCATAGGTGCTATGTTCTGCAGATAGGCCCCTGGGAGCAGCCTACTTTAGGTCAATACCTTGATATACAGGGTTAGATACTATAGTCTACTTGGGAACGTTATCAACTGTGTCTGTCTCCTAATGTACAAAATGGAGATAATAATAATATCTACCTCCTGGACCAGCTGGACAATAACAAAGAGTATTCTTTGAAAGCAGTTAACATAATGTCAGACACATGATCAATGTGAAATGAGTGTTAGGTCTTATTATTGTAGTTGCTGTTACTGTTGGTGGTTCTAGAGGCTAGAAAAGGAGGAGTGAGAAAGAAGTAACAACACCAAAAAAAGAAATACACTTGGAATAAGACAAAATGGGAATTTATGAATAAAGGAAAGTGGGGGGAGGGGGGAGAGAAGAGAGGAGCCCCTAGTAAAGTACAGTCAGTTGCTAGCAAAGGCCGAGAAGCTTTTTATAATTGTCAATTTTAATTTGTTGGTTTATGTCTTAGGCTGCGTTCTCTAGAGAAGTAAAACCAGTAAAGTGTATAAATATATATATATATAGAGAGAGAGAGAGAGAAAGAGAGAGAGAGATTATATCAAGGAAACAGCGCACGTGATTGTAGAGGCTAGAACGTCCCAAGTCCGTGGATCAGGGTAGAAGCCTCTCCCAAGTCACATAGCTGCAGAAGCTGGCAAGCCCAAGATTGGAAGTTCGGAGAGCAGGGCTCCCGCTGTCAGGCTGTGCAGATCAACGAATCCCAGGTTTGGCAGATAAGCTGACAGCTCATGTCCCAAGAACGGGAGATGAGACGACAGGAAGCAGCCACAGGATCCAGAGAGAGCAAACAGCCAGAACGTCTGCTTATATACAGATGCGGGCCACACCCCCAAGGAGACTCCCTTTCATCTGATTGGCTACTCACAGTATATTCAATCATGGGAGTGATTACATTAAAACATTGAGAATCATGGCCCAGCCAAGCTGATACATAATCTTAACCATCACAGTTTACCACTCTTACTCTCCAAGTGGAAGCTGGAAACCAAATCAAGGGTGAGCAGGGCAAACAAAGCCAAAGAAATTGCAGACATCTTGTTGTTATTGAAGCCTTGGTGGCACAATGGATAAGAGCTTGGCTGCTAACCAAAAGGTCAGCAGTTTGAATCCACCAGCTGCTCCTTGAAAACCCTATGCGGGCAGTTCTACTCTGTCCTATAGAATCACCATGAGTCAGAATTGACTTGGTGGCAACGGGTTTGTTGTTAGGTGACATCAAGTTGATTTCGACTCATGGAGATCCATGTGACAGAGGAGAACTGCCTCATAAAGTTTCCTAGGCTGTAGCAATGATTGTGAGGATGTCACAAGTCCGGACAGTGTTTCGTTCAGTTATACATAGGGTCACCATGAGCTGGAACTGACTCAATAGCACCTAACAACAAAAATCTTTAGGGAGGAAATAGCCAGGTCTTTCTTCTGCAGAGCCACTGGGTGAATTCAAACCACGAACATTTTAGTTAGCATCCTAGCACTTAACTATTGCACCACCAGGGTTCCTGTAGATATCTTACCGAAACCAAACCAAATCCGTTGCCATCAAGTTGATTCTGACTCATAGTCTGTCGCATATGATTTTCAAGGAGTGGTGGGTGGACTCGAACTGCCGACTTTTTGGTTAGCAGCCGAGCTCTTAACCACTGCACCACCAGGGCTCTTAGGGAGGGCCAAAGAGTAAAGGGCTTCACTCAGGGTGTGGTGGGGGGTAGGTTGAGCATGGCAGGTTGTCAAGCAAATCTCATCCAGGACTTCAGGGACGGAAAGAATTTAACTGGCTTCTGTGTTGAACACCAGCAAACGAAAGTTTTTGTACAGTAAGTGACTTGTCAAATTCCCAAACTGGAACCTCCAGGACTAAGGTAAAAAAGTTGTCTGGTTAATAATACTTAGAGAGTTCTGTTTTTCCATGGTTGTTATGTTAGTATTTTTTATTGCTGTTTTGTGATTCAGTAACAACAGAACTTGCTATGTTTGTGTCTGTTTTCAGCTTTAATTTTACAGTATGGCACTGGCCTGAAACACTGCTCACTGCCAGATTAGACAGGAATTACACATTGACGAGCATGAGGGGAAATACTCATCCTTATAGTTTATCTGAGAAGTGCTTTGGGACAAAGGTTATAAGTTTTCTTATTTTAATGTGGAACAGTGGGAGGTACACGGAACTTGAAGTCAGGAGACCTGGGGCAAACTACAAGATCCTGTTGAATTATAATTTCCTTTTCTCTAAAATGAAACTAATACCTATTTCACAGAGTCTCTGGGATGATAAAACATCTCTGTGTACCTAGTACAGTACCAGGGACATGGATGCATTCAAGAAACCCTGTATGCATTCTTTCAACAAATATTTATATGCCCAGTAATATGCTAATACCAGGTACAAAGCAATAAGGAAGGCTTTCCCTACCCATAAGAAGCTCAGTTCTAGTTGGGGAGTTAGGGGAGAAAATACAAGAAAATAAATGACACAGTTATAAACTGTAATAATAGCATGAAGACAATCAACAAGGGTTGTGACAGAGAGCATAAGTGGCATATTTTAGATTGTCTTGTTGATTTTTATCCCTTATTACTTTCTATCAGAGGTCACTATTTTTGAATTGCTTAGATTTAAGAGACTATTATGTTTCTAAGTATAAGGTACATTAAAACATATATATATATATATTTCACTTTACCTTTCAATTCTGACATACTCATTGTTTGGCCTCAGATGATCTCTGTTGGGTCAAACAATCTAATAACTCAGTGGCAATGACTTAGTTTTATTGCTAGTTACGAACATGTAAGTTATACCCACTCTGCCACATACTCTGTCTCAATTTGATTAATTATTTTAGCTTGAAAAGGTAAATAATTGAAAAGTTAGGGTAAAAAGGGATTCAGTTGCAGACTGCTGTAATTCATTACAACATCTTGTTATGAATCATGTGTCAAAGGAAATGTCTGCTTTGTAAATTACAGCCTTTGAAATACTGAAACTTGGCAAATGTCTGCATCTATGGACTTACATTTTTTTATTTATTTTTTTTAGTGGAAGAATAAATTGTTGGTGACTTGAGTTATCTCAATAACCATTTTACTACTCAAACTGTTCTCCTGTCTGCTGGAAGAGATGCTGGTTTTTACAGCTATTTTTAGCCTGATGATAATTTATATAGGGCTTACTAAGTAGAGCACATAACTCTCTCCTTAATAGAGTCTTTAAAGGGAAAAGGGGGGAAAAAAAGCACTCCTAAGAGATTTCTGAAGTTACCGAACCCTCCTTGATCTGGGAATCTGTTTTAGTAGAAAGTTATAAAGAGGAAAAGGAATTTGGGTTTCCAGTTCCGATATTAATCAGTTGGGTTGATCTGTTTCTAAAAACTTAGCATGTCTTTTGAATTGAGGTTCAGCTAAGCCTAGCGTCATACAATGCCAGAGTTGGAAGAGAACTTAGAAGAGTTGTTCTTGAACCTGACAGATGGTTTGAATCTCATTGAGAGCTTATAAAATATATAAGCTATCTGGTGGTGCAGTGGTTAAGAGCTACCACTGCTAACCGAAAGGTCGGCAGTTCAAATCTACCATGCGCTCCTTGGAAACCGTATGGGGCAATTCTACCCTGTCCTATAGGGTTGCTTTGAGTTGGAATCAACTCCACGGCAAGAGGTTTGGTTTGGATTATCCCAGTTATACTAAATCACATTCTGATAGGATGGGACAAGGAATCTGTATGTTTATCAAGTTCCTAAAAAGATAAGAATCTTAAGTTGGAAATCTCTTTAAAGAGTAGTTGAAGGTAATGAGGTCCAATGTAGTAATGGAAATTTATGGTTTGAAAAATAAAGGGGAAAGTCATTCACTCATTTGTTCAATCTCTTTGAATAATGAATACTTATTATTCATTTTATTGATGAATAGCTTTCATTTTATCATATATGTAGTACTGAGGTAGGGGCAGAGGTTGAAAAAATGAAAAGAAAAAAATACTGTCCTGACTTAAAGTATGTATGATTCTTGTTAGCATCAAAAGGCTGTCTTTAAAAATGTAAAAAGGTAAATTTTTCTTTTTGTAGAGCATCAAACAAAAAAAAAAATACGTTTTTTTGTTGTTGTTTTTTCTATAAGATGCAGTTACTAATATTCCCAAACTACCCTGCATCCTTTTTATTTTATTTTAAGCAGAGGTGCAGCACATACTGTTAACAGATATGCCCCGAGAGAAGAACCACTTAGATATAACAGAATAAAAGCCAACATTTATTAAGTACTTAAACAATATTCTCGGTACTGTTCTTGGTACTTTACGTGTGTCAACATACAATCCTCATAAAAGCGTTGTGAGACAGGCATCATCATTATTCTTATTTTATAAATGAGGAAACTGAGGCACAGAGAGGTTAAGTAACATACCCAAAGTCACCAGCTTGTAGGTAATAGTGCCAGGAGCTGAGTTTCAGAGTTGATATGCTTACATATTATATGATACTGTCTCTCTGGAATAAAATAAAAGTAAAAAGAGGTTTTGGCATAAAAAAATGCCAGTGGTATATTATTGCTAGTAAAAAATAATAATAGAAAATATTATGACCTTCACCAAGAGGGAAATCACTGGGATAAGTAAGCATTATAAGCTCTTTGTTTCACTTCCACAAAGTGCGTACTGTCACTCCCAACAACGTAGATACTGAAAACAGCACACTCTGTAGAACCTGAAGAACAATAAATCACCATGAGATTTGCAAACAATAAAATTTTCACTGCACGCTCATCAAGCAAATAGAAAGAGGGCCATGACATGTGAGTTACCTAATTAAATCTTTGAGGAAGGAGAGCTGGTTAGTTCATAAAGCTGTATCCTTTACTCATTGACGGAAACCAGCAATGTTAGTAGCAAGAAGTGGGTATCACGATAGCAATGAAGAATGCAAGTGCATAGGATGCTCTCTCTTCCTCTGTTATATGTGACAGAGCCTGTTTCACGTCAGGAAAATCAAGAGACTTCTATTTGGCAACTGGTGCCTGAGTCCTGATGTTGTCATTAACTTAGCTCAGATTTGTGTTGATTCATTTCTCAAGGAATTCTCTTGAGACTGTTCTGGCAACCAGAAGGACCAGGCAGCTCTTCCTGGGATAAATGTATGGATGGAGTCTGATGAGTATTCTTATTACGGAAATAGACAAATTGTTTCTTTATTCCCTGGAGTCTGCTGGTCACCTGGGATTTACTTTAGACTCTTTTGGAGCCTGCTATTAGCTTCTCTGGTTCTACAGCAGTGTCTGTTGCATTCTCTCACAGGCAAAACAGGGTTTGGGGACTGTATCAGTTAGAATTGTCTGAGTTATGCTGCAATAACAATCAGCCCTCAAATCTCAGTAGGTGAAACCAACAAAAGTGTTCATCTTGCTCATGCTCCATGTATACTTTAGGTGGGTGGGAGCAAAGATGTGGGGGGTGAGGAGGAGGGATCCAGGGACTCAGACTAACAGAAGATCCATCTTGATACATGCTTTCACAATTGCCAAGTGAGGAAAACAGAATGTTTCAAATTACCCACTGGTTCATAAAACTTCTGTCTGGAAGAAAGAGATACATACTACTTCAGTTCAGCTTTCGTTAACCAAAGCAAGTCACATGATTGTGATTAATTTCAAAGGAAATAGAAAAATACAGCAATATCATATGCTGAAAAGAGATGGAATAAAATATATACTAACTGTACTAATTAAAAAGGACAAATATAGGAGTCTTAGTCATCCTGGTCAGGGCTGAGAATTTAGGAGCGTCCATGTCCTGATCTCTTGGATTTCTAGTTGGTTGATTTAATAGATACCCTTTCTTGTCTTAGGAGTCATCTTGTACCTCAGTCTAGGGTCAGTCTTGGTCATCTAGCATATTCTCTTCTCTGCAGAAAAAGAAGAAAATGGGATTAGGAAGAAATTATATTAGCTTCCTGAAGATCCTACGTGCTAATCTGTATTTTAAAAGTGAAAACTCAATAGTGTTTGCCTGAAAACCAACAGATGACAAGTGACTGTGTACATTCTTTGTTCAAAGCTACTCAAAGCTCTCCCAAAATGTCTAAAAGGCTTGCCCAGATAAAAGCTGTGTCACAACACCCAGTATCACTACTTACCCTGGTCTAGGTGGTTGTTTTTCTTGTCAATTTTTGTTTTTTCATTAATTGCATAGCGATGTAGTTGTTAATGGCTTTGGAATGGAGCAGTGGCCATGGTCTTACTGTTCAATGGCCACTTGCAGAGCTGGCCCTACTATGGGAAAAGTTCACCCCTCTTAGACACAGTGCCCCAAGAAACTGCCGCATCACCCCAAGTAGTGTCTGCTCCAATTCAAAAAATAGCCCTGTTTCTGATATCAGAATTTGTAACTAATTCTAAAGGAGGAGCAAGCTAATGCCATAGTGTTCTCATGTAGGACAGACACGAGGAATCTTTAAATTCATTAACAGTCTTTCTCCTTACTTTTGACTTCACATCTCATGGGTGTATCTTGGAGTGACAGGTATTATTTATTGCACCGGAAAATATAGTGCAATATTCTTGGAAAGAACATAGAAAACTAAATGAGCCCTTGTTCTAATTCTCCCTTGTATGTTAATTATCTTTGCTGTAAGGTCAAACAAGATATGACAACGCATTCCAAAAAGGTTACCACTTTGGGACCCTCTAAAACTCTTTACCCCAGTGAAAATAGTGGACTTTGAAATGATTGATTATCAAGTATCCAGTTATTACATCCTCATACAGTCCATCAGCAAGCTCTATTTGCTCCACTTTCAAACCTTGAATGTGACTTTTTCCTACCATTTCCATCACAGCAATCTTAGTCAAGCCACTGTCATGTCTCAACTGGGTATTACAGTAGCCTCCTAACTGATCTCTCTGATTCTACTCTTGCCCTGCCGTAGTCTACTCTCCAATCAGCAGCCACAGTGATCTTTTTCATGGTAAATCAGATAGAGTCACTCTCCTGTTCATCATTCAATGGATTCATGTCACTGATTCATGTCATTCATGTCACATGGAATGAGACCCAAATTCTTCTATGGTGGCATATATAAAACTGTACATAATTAAGACCCTGTTTTCTGACCTCACACCCTACCATTTTGTCTTTCTTCCAGCCAAATAGTTCAACTTACTGGTCCTTGAACACAAGAAACATGCTCAAATCTTTGTATATCTTTTTCTTATTGCTTGAAATCTTTCCCCTGACATATACCCATTGTTTGTTCTTCACTTGATTTAAGTATCTGGTCAGATGCCAGATACTTAAGCTTTTTCTTTTCTATTGATGTGTACAAAGTACCACAAAACTTAATATTTTTAAACAAACAAAAAAATAGTATCTCACACATTTTATGTGGGTCAGGAATCTGGGAGCAGATTAGTTAGATGGTTCTGTTTTAGAGGTTTCAACAAAGATGCCAACCAGGGTGCAGTTATCTGATGGCTTGACTGGGGCTGACAAACCTGTTTCCAAGGTGGCTCACTCATACACCTGACACCTTAATGCTGATTGTTCACAGAAGGCCTCGGTTCCTTGCCATGTAGACATCTTCACAGGTCCTCATGACATGGCAGCCAGCTTCACCTAGAGTGAATGACCCAAGAGAGGGAGAGAACAAGGAGGAGGTCCCAAGGCCTTTTATACCTACTTTTAGAAATCAACACATCTTCTCTTCTATTTTATTCCTTTTGTTAGAATATTAAATCCAGTCCATACTCAAGGGGAGAGCAATTAGGCTCCATATCTTGAAAGGAGGAGTATCAAGTAATTCTTAGAAATATTTTTTAACAAATTCATAACTAAAACTGTATTCCTCACACCACTTTTCCCACAACTACCTGTACCCTTATGCTGCTTCATTTATCTTTATGCTATTTATTACTCATGATATTTCTTTAGAGAGGCAGTAAAGTACAGTTGGCAATATGAACTCTGAGACCAGAATGTATGAGTTCAAATCCCAGCTCTCCAACTTTCTGAGAATAAAACCTTGGACGAATTACATAACTGCTGTGCGCCTCAGGTTTCACACTTGTAAAATGGGACACTGATATACTTTAAAGGGTGTGGTGAGGAATAAAGGAATAGATAGGTAGACAGATGGATGATAAATAGAAGGATGGATGGATGGATGGACAGATGGACAGATGGATGATAAATACAAGGATGGATAGATGGATGGATGGGTGGATGGATGATCGATTGATTGATCTATCAATAGATGGATAAATAGACAGAGATAGCACTTAGAACAGTGTCTAGCACACAGTAAGTGCTATATAAGTTTTACATTTTATTATTATTATTTTACTGAACAAGAAGTCTTTGTTTATTGGATGCCTACCTTCTTTACTGGAATGCAGTTTCCATCAGTGCATGGAATTTGTCTGTTCACTGCTGTATTCTCAGTGCCTAGAATAGGTTTTAAAAAATATGTATTAAATGAATTTATGCTCTGGAGGTCAAAGATATTTACTTATGTATTTCAGGTTTGGAGCTATAAGTGACTCAAATATTTTCATTAATTTATGCATCCGTTACTTCATTCAAAATTTTTTTTTTGTTGAGTGCTTTCTAGAAGTCTGCCATACAGTAGCACTTATTTAAGGCATCAGCTTTCTGCCCAAATACAGATTAATGTTCTTTCAGAAGACAGTGGAGTTAGGATAGAAGAACCAAGGAAAAATTTAGTGAAAAAGAGCAATACAGAATTATGATAAGCTGTGATTACGTCCAGAGCTATTATATCGATAATTAGACAATTTACAACTGTTTGTAAATTGCCTCAGTGAAAAATAGATAGGTCAAACTGCTATATCTTTTGGTTTTAATGATCATTACTCAGTTAATTTTAGAACATGAGTGAGGCATGAGGACCTTGGCAGATATGTAAGATATAATTTGGTAGATGCTGGTCAGTTCTCCAAGTAGTTTCTCTCAGGTACCATACAGTGCTTCCCAAGTTTAATTTCAATACCAATCCTTGGATGTCTTAACAAATTAACAATCTATAGAAAGTAGAATTTCTATTACATATTTTCTTTCAAAATTCAGAAGCTGAAAGTTTAAACAAATTGGAAACCTAGGGAAACTTGTAGTTTAATTACACGGTATAGGAAGACTCCACAGAATGTTCCATTTTGCCTGAACCAGTGTGAGCCAAGTTGAATGTGACTCACACAGCTGTCTACATTGGCCGTCAACTGCAGACAGACTTGTAACCCAAGGCCCATTTTGGAAGCGGTCTAACAACATGTCATGCTTATATGATATCACTGTGCTTGCTCTTGCACCTGCAGTTTGCTTTTTGGAATTGTTTAATGGAAAACTGAAGTCCAAATGTAATTGATGAAGTGGTGGCTGTGCTGTACCATGAGGGCATCTATGTTAACAATTCCTAGTCCATTCAACCATGGGCATGGACAGTTACTCTCAAGTGAGACTGCCTTTGGACAGGAAAACAAAAAATTGCTCATCACTGTTAACTGATTGCTGCTAGCAAGAAATCTGGCGATAAGGGAACTGGCCTTGACAAAGTCTAGGGTGTATTGACCATTCTGATTTACAGACAGCCACTGCTTCTTTTTTGGATCGTATTATGCTCAATTTATTTCCACTGCCATGTGCACCCATGCAAGAAGGTGTGGATTTGTTCCCTTAAAAATATTTTCTTTGGAACTCAGACAGAAATGGCTGTGGCAGCATGCTTGTCCGTTTTCCCATTCTCGTCTATTCTGTAATATTCTTTGGACTCAGGCAGACATGGTTCTGGCAGCATGCTTGTCCGATTCCCACTTCTGCCCTTTTGAATATATGCCAAATAAAACTTTCTTTTTACTTTACTAAACTTTGTGATGTTTTTCCCCTACAGCAGCTAATGGCGCTGTGAGCAGGATCTGAAGCTACGAATCCAGTCAACTTCAAAGAGACCTGGATTGCAGAGCAGAAGCCGGCAAAGAAAGGTCTTATCTTCTGGACCCACGTGTCCCCACTCCATGTCCCTTCGACATTGACGGGGTGAGTGCTCTCAGAAAATGAACCTTTGCTTATTTTTTTGTTGTTCTTTCGCGTGTTTTCTTAAGTTTTGTTTGGCATATTTGTTTGTAAAACCGGTTAATTGATTAAGAATCTTTCTTAGACTTTTACTTGATCGTTTGGTTAAGAGAGACATTTAGTAACTCTTTAAGTGAACTGCAGTTTAGGCCTGGATTCGGGTGTTTAAAGAGGTAATTCTATTTTCAAAGAGCTGTGAGTCAGTATAAGCTGCAAAATTCGGACCTTTTTGAGGGTCAGAGAAAACCTGGAAAATAGTGCTCTATTTTGCCAGATTCGCCAGGAGAGGTGGCAGCTCTTGCCTGTTTTGGCAAATTCTCAGGGGGAGGTGACAGCTCCTGACCTGTGTTTTGATATTTAAGGGAGAAGTGGTAGTTCTGTACATGTTTTTTCCGTTGAATTGAGTTGATCTTACCAAAAATTGCTATATACACTTTAAGAAACTAGGATCCCCACATCCTTGTTTTGTGTGGTATTATCTGGTGAGTTTATGAGGTCTTTCTGTCTCCTTTTGTTCTAAGAGCTTGCTTCTGGTCTAGCGCATTATGTCTAAGTTTGTCTTGTATTAGATTGGTGGCTATGGCTAATAATTGCTGTTTTTTGTAGGGCTAGTCATAGAACCTCAGTTCCTTCTTCATCCAGAAAAAACAGCATCTTGTGTCTGTCTTATGATTTAGATTTTTAATAACTACTTAGAGAAACTTTGATATAAATTGGTCTATTTGAAAAGTACACTAAGATCTTGATGTTTTATACTATGTCAGTCTTAAAAGTGAAACCTTTTTAAGTAACTTAAGCTAGATATTATATGAAATGTGTTTTATTTAAGGAAAAAGGATAGTTTTGTCTTAAAGTAGCAGTTCCAGAACAGTAAAAAAGAAAGAAATTAGCTATCTTTTGTCTTTCAAAATGCCTCCATCAATTTAAACATACGTAAATGTCCTCCATGAGTCAAGAGAGTGAGGGCGGGCTCCATCAGGTCTCCCCACCTCCCAGTCTCCAAGGTCCTGTAGTTCCAGGGACGCTTTTGAAAGACCCCTTTCCAGCTAGGTAGAGACTTTTAAGACAAAAGATAAGCAAAATTGCTGCTTTGCTATAGTTATCAGAAATTGGGTAGATCCTAATCATAGAACTGTAAACAAGTTCTCTCTGTTATAGGGGAACTTTAAGAAGTAAAAAAAAATAGAAATCACAATGAGACACACCGGAAGTGGCCTGAAAAAAATGTTTCCAGCAGTAGCCAAACACTTAAGGTTATATCCTTATCAATGAATTGGTCAAATGACCAGAGACTTTGTGATTTCCAAAGCCTGTTGATACAATCTTTAAAGACTAAAATTAGATTGGGGAAAATACAAGAAGTAATAAAAGTTGAATGAAATCTTACAATATTTAAATAGACTTTTCTTTCAACAACAGTTATGTTTTATGATATATAGGCTTAAAGTAATTTTGACATTTTGGGTAACTTATTGATGTTATTAAGTTAATAGATAGTTGTCATAATTCAAGTTTATATACCTTCGCTTTTTATGCCACAAGAGAAAGGATAGACAGATATATATATTTAAGTCTGCTAATGAGTGTGTTCATTTTTGCCATTTAAAGGGATGCACTGTAAGAGATATACAACAAAGGTAACCTTTAAGAGGTTTATTGAAAAAGAAATTTATTTGATATGGTCAAGTTTCA